>NC_132782.1:4692500-5008750 GCF_048418805.1 Vulpes vulpes
CACCCAAGTCCTTTATTTTTTTTTTAAGATTTTATTTATTTATTTGACAGAAAAAGAGCATGCACAAACAGTGGGAGAGGGAGAAGCAGGCCCCCCGCTGAGCAGGGAGCCCAAGGCGGGGCTCGATCCCAAGACTCTGAGATCATGACCTGAGCCAAACGTAAACACTTAATGGACTGAGCCATCCAGGCACCCCACTCAAGTCCTTCAAAGATATAAAATTGTGGCCTGATATTTAGAAAAAGACAAGGTGGCACAATAGTGTAAATGTCCCATTTTAAGGGCCATTCAGTCAATATTAATTGAATATTAATCATTGAGGAATCCTATTTCCTCAGAACAGTATCTCTAGTTTGCCATCTAAATAAAAATTATACTAGGAAAGGCCACATACCTTTTTTTAAAAAAATGCCTATCATAAAAGTTTTACATAAAGGACACAGTTTGTCCATGAACCTCATTTTGCCATCCTTAGTCGCAAGAGAGAAGAGACCATGCTTGAGATGCTATGGCCACTGGCCCCTTGCCATGGCCTGGAAGTGGCCTGGGAGGGAGAAGTCTGTAGCCAGAATCTGTGAGACCACTATAATCCGCATGGAGCTTCCAAAAGGGAAGGAAACCAGATTGCACCTAAAATCAGATCTGCATCTCCTAACCCTGGCATGGTGCCTGACACAGGGCTTGCACACAAGGGAGTGGGACTGTCTCTCCTCTGCCACAGAGCCTTCCAGGTGCCGCCACGCCCCACCACCAGCATTCTGCTGGGTCTAGATACAGAGTTCCCCACGCTCAAATATCTGTTCTCTTCCCGTCACATACCAGATATCAAAAAGTCAAAGTAACTTAGATTATAAACTTACAGGAAACAGACCATACTAGGGCACTGGATCACCTCTCTTTTGAATTCCCTGAACTGCTTTTCTACACCACTCAAATAGCATTTCTTTTCTTTCTCTTCTCTGGAGATGGTCAGAGCTCACCTGGTCTTGAGTCCTGAAACAGTAAGTTCCTAAAGTGAGGTCTCCTGCATACACCCTTGCCTGCATGGCCTAGGGTCGGAGGAGAGGCTTTACTCAGAGAATGGGCTCAGAAGGCACAGAGAGCATGATTGGGACTAAACCAACCTTCGTCACTCTCCAAAACAAGGTACCTTGGGGGTAAACAATTTTTTTTTTTTTTGCTACTAATTTTGGACATGGAAATTGAAAGATGTTTGAATTTGGGGGGGGGGGGGGGACTACAGCATTACCTCAGTGACAAGTGACTATTCTCCTGCTTCCTAAGCAGGTCTATCAAACTTTAAGGCTCATAACCCTTGGATACACTTTATATAAATTAACAATTTCTATTGTCAAAAACTCAAACTAAGCCAGACAAATAGGCTTGGAAACTACCAGCCAACTTTGTTCTGTGAGTAACCATTAAGTTTTAATCAGATGTGGTCCAATTTCTGGAACAGCGAGCATGAAGAAGGGATCATCAAGGAAAATGGGCAAAAGTGGAGGCAGGAGGAGAGGGAGGAGGATGAGGACCAGGAGGAGGAGGAGGACAAGGATGAGGACGAGGAGCAGATGGGAGGAGGAAGGGCGAGAACAAAAGAACCGCCCCCCAAGCCAGTCATGTAAGGCAGACTCTTGACTGAATACTTCTGCCCCTCTCTGCAGCTGTTGTCTCCTGCAGTTGGCATGAAGCGCTGCCAGTCTGGGACCGGCTTCCAGTGAGGACAGCATTGTTTTATTGGCTACTTAGGCAGTGCACACACCATTAATGGAGTTTTTATCTCTCCATTTTCCTGTCAGTACAGAACCAGCCAGTCTGACTCTGTTATTATCATTAAGAAAGCTTTTTTTCTCCCCCCTCCCCACACACATCTTTAATCCAAACAACATCTGGGAACTTCAGCCTCTATCATATAAAAGGGAAACAGATTTAGAGGTGGGGGCGGGGGGGTGAGACAGTTGCATCCACACTGAACAACAACCAAATTCCAACAGCCAAACTTCTCTGGAGCCACTCAGTATCTCCAAAATGCTCTTCACTTCAAAAAGGCAAAGGTATTTCCCACCGCATTGCTTTAAATGCCCTCTGGACCTTTGCTACATGAAAATAATATCATTTTGACATGTAGCTTTTGTAAAAAAAAAAAAAGGGGGGGGGGAGGGGCAGTTTATTGCTGCTTCCTTGGGGAGCAAGTTCCATTGTGAAACCAAAGTCAGGAATAATATTTAGGGGACGCCTGGGTGGCTCAGCGGTTCAACCCTAACCTGCCTTCAGCCCAGGGCGTGATCCTGGAGGCCCAGGATCGAGTCCCACGTCAGGCTCCCTGCATGGAGTCTGCTTCTCCTTCTGCCTGTGTCTCTGCCTCTCTTTCTCTGTGTCTCTCATGAGTAAATAAATAAAATCTTCAAAAAAAAAAAAAGGAATAATATTTAAAAGAGGATTTTTAGAACACTGTATTTCTTTTTCAAAAATGAAAAAAAAAAAAGACCCTTCATGACACATACCAAGCAAGTACATCTCTAGTGTACAAACTAATAGGAAAAAACTGGCGCCATTAAACCCAGAAAATATGTCCCCTTGTAACAGACAGCTGTCTCCACTGTAGTTTAAATGTGCTTTTTGCTTAGATCACTCCGTGAGTCATGGAATCAATACAGGAAAATGCACAGAGCCAGCCACACTGCAGATTCACGCGGCACAGCAGGTTCAAGCCACACGGCTCCGCTGTCCCGGTCCTGCCTCTGGCATCTGCACCGGCGGGGGTGCGGGGGTGCGGGGTCGGGGGCCAGGGCTTCACCCTACTCCATGCCTCAACATGCTTCAGGGGGTCCCCAATGCTGATCTTTTCACCCAATTCCTTCTACATAAGTAGAGACTAAAAGTTACAGACCTCAAAAACACAGTTGTCAGGCAATCCCCCTTGCTCTGCGCCCCTGTCCTTTCCAAGTTTTCTAGAATGCACCAATAACAACTATACTTAGAAGGGATTTACTTCCCCAGAAATGCCCATCACCAAACAGAAGACACAATCAGAACTGAACGTTTTGGAAAAGCCAAGATGTGAGAGTCAGCAAAGGTTAATAGTTTATTTTTAATTTATCTTTTTGTTTCATTCAGCAAAAAAGAGGGGGAAATCACTGGCTGTCTGCGCCACAGGCTCCTGCTCACTGGAAGCTTTGCCTTAGAGCCCCTTGCAGTCTGTTGTTAATGACGGTCTCAGTAACCTGATCCTCCCACAGTGGGAGACTTGAGTAAGCACTGGCCTCTCTCTGCTCTCGCCTTTCCATTGTCCCACCCCGCAGGGCCAGCTGTTTCTGACAGCCAAATTGCTGCGTGCTAAGCAATGAATGCTGTCAGAGAAGGAATTTTCATTTCTATAATGCATAGGCCTCCGTGGACAAATTATACAGCTTATGGTGCTGGCTGCAGGATGCTGCTCCAGGCTTGAAGTCCTGCCAAAATGCAGCCTTTCCTCCCATCTCCCCAGCCCCTAGCTGACGAGACAGTCACTCAAAATGAATCTGAATGGCCAGAGAGAAACCGAACACGTGCTTTCAGGGACAAACAAAACATATGTCAAGAAGAGCTGTCCAGCTATGATCTTCGATGTAATGGCATACAGTGAAAGCTAATTGAGCTAATGTCACACTGTAGAGCCACCTAGCATGGCATCCATTAAGACCTCCTGTAATTTGACACCCTGCAGTGAGCATCCCTGGGGCATCAGCAAAATCACTGGCCCTCTGCTTCTAAGGGATGTCAGACTTACCTAGAAAACATACCAAGAACTTATGGCTTCCTGAAAACCAACGTGGTAACCATCAAGCAACAACCCAGGAGGTTCCGTAACAGTACTCTCTCATGGTAACGAAGGCTCCTCATAGTGATTTACGGAATTCTTTTGGAGGAACTGTCTGCCTCCCCAACACCACCCCCACTTCCAGCAACAACCCCTTGACCTGGGTTGGAGCTATGCCCCTTCGTTTCCTGAGTGCTGGGGGTAGAGGGACTAGACCAATCGACACACTGCATTCCATTGGGGGATGTGACCTTGGCTGGTCCAGTCAGAGTGACTCCTGGAATTTTGCCGGAACTGCTAAAAGAGAAAGTCTGATTTTCTCATTATACTCGAACCTGAGAGAATATGCCACAGCCATTTTACTACCACGGATGGAGAATCTGACTAAGATTGGAGGCGGCAAAGAAAGAATTAGAGGGAAAATAACAGGGTCCCAGGGACACCTGCTTGAATCCTGGGTCAACCCAGATCTAAAACCTGCCCTACTCTAGGCTCCCGAGGATGGCAACTCTCAGATTCTCATCTTACTAAGGCCAGTCTGGGCTTTCTGTCACTTGCAAATGCAAATTAACAGATGAACCATCATTCCATCCTAAGAACACCCACCGGTTAGCACAAACACATATGTTATACCTTACCATGTAAGCAAGAAAAAGTTTTTGTATTTTTGGTTGTTTCCTGTGAGAACTTACTCTTTCGCTTTTCCCTTCTAGTTCTTATACCCTAACGGGAGCCAAAATATGCAAAGCATCACCCTGATTTTGCCCCTTCGGCACAGTGAGTATAAATCTGCAACCTGAATTCAAGGAGAGTGGAGAAAGCTAAATTCATGACCTGCACTTTCTTTTTGGTGTCTTAGATCTAAACATGACCTGGCCCATGTGGCACAGAGGAAGCGGACCCTGGCTAGCAAGGGTCCACCAGCACTGTATCGACAATGCCATCTCAGAGAAAGGCCAGGAAATCATCTGAGCCCTGACCAGAGGACGGAGGGGGACACCTGCTCTTCCGTAGGGGCTCAGGTCAGCCAAAGCACAAGCACCTGCAGGCTGCAAGCCGCCAAGGCCATCACGCGCGCCACATCCTGCAGCCGCCCGCTTTATCATTAACTACTGTCTGGCCAACAAGGGCAGGGTTCGGTTCAAGAACACCGGGAACTTTAAGGCAGGAGGCAGATCCAGAACCATGGTGGGCTCACAGCCACTCACTACAACTATAAATATCCTCCTGGCTGCCGGCCTGACAGCAACCACAATTCCTGCTCCCTTGTTGGTAATAGAACTGCAGGCCTTCTCCACCTCCATCCCCCCCCTCCCCCCAGAAATTCAGCACAACCAGCAGCAGCAAAAATTATGAAATGTGTGCATGAGCTTACTCAATCCCCAGGCAAGCCTTGTTTCCCCACCCTCCTCTCATCTGTACCTGACTCCTGGGCCCCAAAGATTAAAATGAGACTTTAAAGTTGAAACTCCTATGATTAAGATCTCAGTTTGGCACTTAGAAAATACTGTGGGAAAAGGGTCAAAATCTGAAAGACGGGAGAGAAGCAGGAAGGAACAAGATCAGCCCACTCTCATCCCCTTTGCATCATGATGATCATTAGGTTTGGATCCCAGGCCCTGAGAGTCATTCTTTTATTGGAAGATACGAAGGAGCAGGGTGCCCTGACTCTTCCCTCTCTGGTGCAGAACGCAGCACAGGAAGCCCACTAAAACTGCTTAGACAGGGAAATCATGTAAATGAATGACGCACTTGTCTTGCTGTTTCTCAAGGACAATAAAAAAAAAAAAATCCAAAATTCTCAAGACTGATTTAGGCTTGATGGTTGAAGATCCACCCAAAACCTAAATCAGAGCTCTCCCTTGTACTTTACGAGGGATCATTCTAGGGAAATATCTTCTGTTACAGCCCCCATGGAAGCACAGAAACCACAATGATCCAAATGCTGAGGAAGACCCTGGATAAGATCTTTTGTACCATTTCATCGTCCATACCTGGCACGACCCATAGAGCTGGAATCTCAACATGCCATGCCCCTAGGATGCATGGCTCGCTCTTCCAAACAACTTCTTGACCCGAAGGAAAGGCCAGTCCACAAAAAAGCCAGCACAAAGTATGGAGGGTATTCTGAACCCTACACCAAGTTCACTGCCTTGCCCCATGCACTTGACCAATCTGTCCTGAGCGCCTACAAGCAGCCAGGCACTGTGTTCAACTCTGGACACATACGAGCAAATGTGACCAAGTTCCTACCCTCATGCAGTTTCCATTCAGGCAGAAAACTCCACATGGAAGGACCTTCACGCATCTAACCACATGTCTTCTGCTTAAGGACCTAAATCTGAGAGTTTCCCTCCATTAGAAGAACACATGCCCCTTTATATAAGGAATTCTTCATCTCATGAACCAAGTAACTCTGGAAAAAGTCTTAGCCAGTCACAAAAACAAAGTTCAGCATCAGATGATGGCCCAATTTACCCAATTTCTACCACTTTATGCCCCTTCCTTCTTTTTCCCCCTGAAATGATCTGATACACAGAGGCGCTTATAAGGAAAATCATTTTAATCCAAAAATGTTGCCTCTCGGCAAGGGTCTGTTCCAAGGCTCTACTATGGTTTCTTTTTTCGCCCTGAAAATCAGTGAGGCAGTGTATGAACTGAAGCTTTCCTAGTACAAAAAACAACGTATTTAATCACATCTCTATTATATAAACCAAATGATACAGAATAAAGCTCTCAGACTTTAACAGTCACAAGATAACTCCTAAAAATATGAATTTAACACTCATTGAACCATATTCTGTAGTCTACCCTCCCACTGACTTTGGAGGCAGAGGCCTTGGACTAAAGAAAAGTATAACTTTACAAAGCTAGCATGATACATGCCTCCATTCAGTAATAGTAAGCGTATTTTTATCCCTGCCATTTTTCTATCTTTCTACAAACAAACCAAATAAAGAACCATACGGCCAGATTATAAGGACTGACATATTCAACACAGCATTACCCAAAACACACTGGTCTGTGTCCTAAATCCTGCAATTTAGGATCTTACTGCAGGTGACTTGGAAACATTGCTCGATACCACTAGAATCCCGGTTTTCCCCTGCAAGGTGAATAACAATAGCAGCCACAAGTTTTTGAACATTTCTCAGGGTACCCAGATAGTGCCAGATTTGCATGTACATTATCACTTGATCCCCCCAACATGGATAACGATGCAACAGGAACTATGATCTCCATTTTACAGACGACAAAACTCAAGGAAGCTATAAGTAATGTCACAGCTGGAAAGTGACAGAATGAAATTCAGACCCACACTTGCCTGAAACCATCAGCCATTCTTACTCATCCCACTAAAGTCTCTGCATCATTGGGGGGGCACCTGGGTGGCTCAGTCGGTTAAGCAACGGACTCTTGATCTCTGGCCAGGTCATGATCTCAGGGTTGGGAGATGGAACCTGGTCAGGATCTGTGCTCCGTGTTTAGCGCAGAGTCTGCTTGTCGCTTTCCCTCTACCCATCCACCTCCTTCCCACCCCCCACTGTCCATGCATGCATGCACTCTCTGCCTCTGTTTCTCTTTCAAATAAATAAATAAAATCTGTTTTTTTTAAAAAGTCTCTGCATCACAGGGGAGGATCAGCAAGCAACTTAGGGAGCACCCTTGCCACAGACACTGCCACCACAAGCAATGGCTACATTTCACAGCCTTGAGCAGATATATCAGGATTCACAGATATAATAAAACTCCAAGTGAAGATATAACCACCTTGAAAACACCAAAAAAGGCTGAAAATCAGTCACCTTCAAATGCTTAGGACAAAAAAAAAATCAGGGTACCGCTTAAAGTTTAATAGGGTTGTACAGCCAGCATCCATTCAAAGTAAGACTGAGACTGAAGAAAAAAAAAAAGGTATTATCAGATAACCTTGAAATTATGCCCAATGAAGAAAATAGTGGGGAAGGCAGCTGTGTTTGTGGGGCAGGCCAAGGAGACCGAGCCTGTGGCATGGATGACATGGCGAGGCTGGCCCTTGGGGTCAGCCAGGCTGAGTCGGTGCGCTCCACTGTGCTCAGGGAGACAGACCGAGAGGCGGCACCTCGGTCTGGAAAGAATCCACTGGAAAGGGTTCTGGTGAAGCCTAAGATTTCCAAGAGACCAGGTAAGCCAAATTCCAGACAGTGATGGATCTGCCAGCCAAGTGGCCTCGGAGCTTCACCTGGCAGGGCTCTGAACGCACCATCCCCACCGGGCCTGCCCTGCCCCGCGGACTCCTGCATTGTTTCTGAGCTGCCCCCCTCCCGACTACTCACTGGACGTTTCTGAGACGTAAAAAGCTCCCCACACAACGTACCAGAAATTAATAAACCAAAAACACTGAGAAAGATGACTTGCTATATTTCAAAATAGCACCCTGACAATCACCATGCCAGGATGCTTACATGCTTCTGTTTTATTCAAAAAACAAAAAAAAAGCAAAAAACTTCTCTTTATCATTTCTTAAGCTCCCTGCCAGGAGCTAAGGGTTGCTTGGCAAAAGAAACCTTCTTGCCTTCAAGGGCAGGAATTATCCATTAAAGCACAAAATAACAGGACAAAGATGGGGGATTCCAAGTCTAAAGTTATGTCACTAATGTCAAGAGGTCAAGGAAATAAACCACAACTGCTGGCTGAGATGTGTCATGGGTTGAATGGGGAGATACACCTCCCAAAAGGTGTATCCACATCCTAATTCCTAGAACTTGTGAATGTGACTTTATTTGGAAAAAGGGTCTTTGCAGATATCATTAAATTAAGCATCTTGAGAAGAGAATGTCCTGGATTACTCAGGTGGGGCCTAACTCCAACAAGTGTCCTTCTAAGAGGCGTAGAGAGTCATGGAGAGAAGGGAAGGCCATGTGCAGATGGAGCAGAGGCTGGAGATATGTAGCCACAAACTAAGACACGCTTGGAGCACCAGAAAGCAGAGCAAGGAAGGATCCTCCACCTAGAGACATCAGAGAAGCACAGCCAGGCCCAACATCCTGATTTCAGGCTTCTGGTCTCCACAACTGTGTAGGAATAAAATTCTGGAGTTTGAAACCACCAAGACCATGGCAATTTGTTCTGGAAGCCTAGGAAATGAACACAGAAGGTGAGGAAAATGCTGCTCAGGGAAGAGGCCTTGCAGGAATGGTACAGGACACCCTGGACAGGAGGAGGAGGATGGCCCAGGGCACCACGGGCACTGCAAGCAGAGAGCCAGCAGTAGTGGAAGCACAATGAGGAAATGCACGCTGCTGCACTAGAGACCAGAGAGAGAAGCCTGAATGTAGAACATGCTGGAGAAAGCAAGTGGAATGTCGATCTAGGTCATGTTAATTTTATTAGTTAATAGGGGAGTCACCAAAGACATCTGAGCCAGGGAATAAAATGTGCATGGAGTGTTCAAGGAAAAGTAACTTAATGTGAAAAAGGAGAATGAACTAAAAGCAAATATCCAACAGACCTTCTTGTTGTGAAGAAGGATTCTTTGAGGAACAGAAACCAAGTGTCCACGTCCTAATCCCCAGAATCTGTGGACGTTACCTTCTATGACAAAGGAACTCAGCAGATGTGATTAAACTAAAGATCTTGAGATGGGGAGATCATCCTGGATTATCCGGCTGGCCTTAAATGTAATCACAAGTGTCCTGTTAAGAGGAAGGCAGAGGGAGGCTCAACTACAGTGAGAAAGCGGTGTGACAACAGAAAGACTGAAGGGATATGCTGTGAAGACAGAGGAAAGGAGACACAAGCCAAAGGAAATAGACTCTTCTCTCAGAGCCTCCAGAACTCTAAGAGAACACCATTTGTGTTGTTTCAAGATACTAAGTTTGTCATGACTTGTTACAGTGGCAATCCCAAACTAAGTTTTATGTTTTTTTTCCTCTGAAATTCAGATAAAACTTTCTGAATTCCTCTGGAAATGATTCTTCATTGTTCTTCCCCTCAGCTCACCTATGCTGGTCCTGTCTTATTCTTCAAAAATTCATATTCAACATTCTCTATTTTAACACTTCCTAACTCAATTGCTTTAGACCTTCATACACTTCAAAATTCAACATTATTACCTATATATGCCATAGGATTCAGAAGATAGAGAAAATCTACTACTTTACTCACCCACTCACCCACCTTGTTCCAGAAAGGATTTAAGAATAAATCTCTTTCTGGGACATCTGGGTGGCATAGTCAGTTGGCCATCTGACACTGATCTTGGCTCAGGTCATGATCTCAGAATTGTGGGATGGAGCCCCAAGTTAGGGCTCTGTGCTCAGCGCAGAGTCCACTTGAGATTCTCTCCCTTTGCCTCTCCCTGACCCCGTGCGTGCACATGCTTTTTCATTCTCTCTCTCTCTCTCTCTCTCTCTCTCTCTCTGGAATAAATAAATAAATCTTTATTTAAAAAAAAAAAAAGAATAAGCTCTGGGATAATAGAAATGTTTTGTATCTTCATCTGCATGATGCCTTACATGGATGAAATCAGATGTCAAAATTCACTGAGCTGTTTGCTAAGGATATGTGCATTTTACAATATGGGTGCTATACCTCCATAAAAACATAAAAGAGTAAAAGGAATTATCTAATTTCACCTCTTCTCCTCTTGAGGACAGAAGACTAGGCTTAAAGTCTCCAAAAGAGAAGACAAAGCAATAGGTCACATTGGAACAGTGAGGTTTATTATAAAAAGAGGCTAGATAAGTGAAGAAAAGCTTGAGCATAAACGATGGTGTATACAAGATCCTCAGAAGAGATCTGCAGAGTAGCCTTTAGAAAAAAAATCATCAGGGGCACTAGAGTGGCTCAGTCAGTTAAGCAACTCTTGATTTCAGCTCAGGTTTTGATCTCAGGGTCCTGAGATAGAGCCCCGCCTCAGGCTCTGCACCCAACAGGGGGTCTGCTTGATATTCTCTCTCCCTCTGCCCCTCCCCCAGTTATGTGTGCTCACATATGTGCACACACGCACACACTCACTCTCTCTCCCTCTAAAATAATCTTTTTCAGAAAAGATTATTAAAAATATCAAAAGCAATAAATCTAAAAAGGGAAGGAAAGAAGGCAGGGAGGGAGGGAAGGAGGGAATTCGAATACCAAGAGTTTAAAAGGCAGTTGAACAGGAGAATGTCTTGCAAGCTTTTTGACCCCAACTGTAGTAAAAAATATCTTACATTTCAACCCATTACATACATACATATGTAAAACCAAAACAAAAATTTCATGAGGCAATTCTTACTCTGGCAATACATGAGTTTTTATTCGAAATTCTATTCCCTTTTATTTCTAATGTTGGGTGTGACTCACTAAATTGATCTAGTAACAGATCAAAACTCACAGTTTGTAAAAACAGTAAGGCATGGGTAGCAGGGATTGAACTGGACAGGAAGAAGATAGTATCAAAAAGCTACTCTCCTCTAATGTTATGCTACGGGGAGACAAGTTCATAAGTCTTACTTTTGAATAGAAAGCCAGTTTAAAAAAAAAATCTTTGAAACAATCTGTATTATAAATTTTCTCATTAAAATTTTCTACTTAACCACTGCCAAGTCCCAACCCATCTGGGTCCCAAATTTGAGACTCAGTTCGATACTGAATGTACAATCAAGGACTGTATCTGCTTAGATTATGCAAAGGTAAACAAGATATGGTCCTTACCTTCAAAGAGTTTATAATCTACGAATAAAGAAAAAAATAAAGCACTTAAAGGACGGAGACACTGATTTTCACCAGAGAATGGGATATGGCAAAGGCACATGGTAAAAGAAATGGCATTTGAACTGGGGTGGGAAGAGAGAGTGGGGGGGGGGGGGGAGAGATGGGGGGACAGCAGCTGACAGAGAAAAATAGACACAGTACAGAGGAAGGCGGCTAACAGTAGGCTGTGGTAGATCTAAAACATGGCCCCAAGATTCACTGGCCCTCTTCCCACCAAGGCGCAGGCGCTACATCCCCTCCCCTTGAATCTGGGCTATGTGACTGTGTGAGCGATAGAATATGGTGGAAGTGACACTGTAACAGTTGCCAGGAACAATCCTCAGGAAACTAGAAGCTTCCATTTCCTGTTTCCTGTGACACCTGCTCTTGGAACTCCGCCGCCATGCTCTGAGGAAGCTCAGAGAGACCACATGTAGGCGTTTTAGCTGACAGACAGCATCACCCACCAGACATGTGAGTGAATGAGACTTCAGGTGATTACAGCCCCCAACCTTCAAACATTCTCAACTAAGACACCAGACACAGTAAAATAGAGACACACTGTCCTTGCTGTGCACTGTTCAAATCTAGATTCACTAAACTATGATCGTAACAAAATGCTTGGAATTTTATACCACCAGATTTGGGATGGTTTATTGTGCAGCAACAGACTGAATGAAACAGCACAGCCAAGAGTTATGAGAGGTCGTGGTATAAGACAACCATGGCAAAGAGTCTAAAGGAAGATGCCACACGTCTTAAAAGTCAACCTACACAGTTTAAAACTTCTTCTAAATGCAATAGTGAGTAGTTGATGGGTTAAGGGTCAAGGAAATTATATAACCGGATTAGGAAGATTACATTAGCAGCACCACATGCAAGGGATTTCCAGCAAGCTCAGAGAAACACTTGAGGTAGATATAACAATCCTGAGTGTAGCTCTCATAACATTCCCCATTTTACAAATGAAGTACTTGAGGGAAAGATAATCTAGAATACTCCGGCATCCAATCCAGTAATGAATCCCACTGGCTCAATCTTCAAAGCATATCCTGATTCCAATCAACCTCTTCTCATACTTCCAAGCCTGGTCGAAGCCATCACTCTCTCATTTAGACCAGTGCTGATCCAACTGAATTTACCATCTAGAATGGATCAAAACCAATGTAAGAAATCCTGTCCAGTGAGTTGAGTCCACTGATCACATGTCAATCGCGGCAACATCAAATTGCCTCAACAGTTTCTAAACTCTTAATCATAATTTCTGCACTTACCACATTTTAGATCAGGATCAAGTAGTTTTGGGAACAAGCACTATGGATTATTCCCTACAGACATCAACCTTTGGGATCTGAGAAGCAGTAATTGGGATTCCTGGGAATTCTTGAAATCACAAGCTATTTTAAAACATTCCCAACATTCTTCACTCTTTACTATTACGAATATATTTTTTAAATGTTTAATAAGGAATGTTAAGCTTGGTAGTACTTACAAAACTGAATCATATAAGAGTAAGCAAACACTAGGAAATGACAACAAATATGTAGCATTTGAATAGGTTAGTAGCACTATGCAGAATCACATGTCAAAATTACCAATTTAAGGATTTATTTTGCTTCCAAAACTTATTATCACTACCCACAGGGTTTTTTTTTTAAATACTCCACACAAAAAATTTATTAATATTTATTTGCAAAATGACTCATTGTTAGCAACAGACAGGGCAACGAATATACCATACATGGATAATCTGGCAATAGCAACAGGCAAGTCTGACTGGTTAAATCTTGGCCACTTCTCTCCTTGGTGCTCTTCTTCTGATTCCCAGAAAAGTCAAACTTAACCTTCTACTCCATGTGTCAGTGTTTCCTGCTCTGGCTTTCAACTTGAAGTCAGTCAATTCCATACACCCGAGAACTTCTTCTGTAGACTGTGGCTAGTGGCCACCTTATTGGATAATGAAAGTATTCAGAACTTTAGAGAACAAATGAGCAAAGGGAAGGAGAGAGAAACCAAGAAATTGGTTAATTATAGAGAACACCCTGCTGGTTTCCACAACGGAGGTGGGGGGTGGGGAATGGGTGAAATAAGTGATGGGGAGTAAGGAGCACACTTGTGATGAGCACTGGGTGATGTAAAGAAGTGCTGAATCACTATATGGTACACCTGAAACCACTGTAACATGGTATGTTAACTAACTGGAATTAAAATGAAAAAACTGGTAAAAAAAAAAAGAAGCTTAGAGGATGGAAATTAAAAGAGAGAGAAACAATCTATCTCAGAAAATTCCAGAATTTGGTGGAAAAGGTACAAAGAAGCCAGTAAAAAACTAAGTCAGAAAGGATTAAGTAATCAATAAAAGCTCTAAAAAATTTAAACAAGGGGAAAATGTTAACAGACTATAGAGACACAGACCAAAGTCCCGGGCAAGATTTGAGAATGGATTTTAAACATTTAGCAGATGATAATCCCTGGAGACCCCAATACTAAGAGCAGGTCATACAAGATTAACCTAATTTCCTGTTTCAATAAGACTCTGGAACTGTGAGTTCAAGGAAACACACACTTCTAGATTTTGGCAAGGCGTCTGACAAAGGCTCTTACGAAATACCTGTGGTCAAGATGGACAAAAAGATAAGCAGATGTGTCTGTAAGTTAGTGCACTCAAAGGATGCATTAGGGAATCCAAAATGTTCAAGGTTATTGCCACATGTAAGAACTGACACACTGAAAATTACTCCAGGTAAAGGTAAGGTCTTCTATTTAGTGAAGGGAATAAAAAAAAAAAAAAAAAAACAGCACAAGTGGACACGTGGAATTGGAGGGAAACAGGATGTAGCAGCAGCACCTAGGATGTGAGGCAGCTATGACAGAACAGGATAAATTTTGAGATTCCTGCTGGTAGTCACCTCACCTAAGTAGGACTACGTGGCTGTCGGAATCACGGCAGTTTGGGCTGCTCCGCGCAAGCATGGAAGTCAAAAAAATCGGAAGCCAGAAAATCCAGTCAGGTGTACCACAAGGCAATCCACTCTACCGACCTTTAAAGACTTTCAAACAGGGATCCCTGGGTGGCGCAGCGGTTTGGCGCCTGCCTTTGGCCCAGGGCGCGACCCTGGAGACCCGGGATCGAATCCCACGTCGGGCTCCCTGCATGGAGCCTGCTTCTCCCTCTGCCTCTCTCTCTCTCTCTCTCTGTGACTATAATACATAAATAAATAAAAATTTAAAAAAATAAAAAATAAAGACTTTCAAGCAAGCAAAGACGCACGCAACAGGCGGGCAAGACCGCAGAAGCTCCAGAAACATCGCGCTCAGATAAGAGTATGGGGGGAAGGACAGTTCTAATCACGTAACTACAGTATTGTTCTCGATTTCTTATAGCTAAGAAGAGAACTATGGCCAAAGGATCAACAGAAGCTGCACTTTATTATAGGTGAAAGCAAGCAATCCGTGAAAATACAGCGTCTACAGGTAGAACGGGCACCTCCCGGCTGCATCCCCAACCCTGAGGAGGTGCCAGGGCCGAGGGCTCGCAGAGGGTACAAGGCAGGGCGGCGGGTGCCTGCCGGCCAGAGCCCCCGCGACTCCGCCACCGCGCAGGGGCCCCTGCGGAGGCCACAGTCACCCCGGAGGCCCCCGCCTGGCGCTGCAGAAACAGTGAGCGGAGCAACTTCAGAGGAAAGGGGAGAAAGGCAGAAGGTTCTGTCTCAAAGACAATGACACGGGGCTTAAGCAGCAGCAATGAACGCAGACTCGGTTTTTTGGAAATGCTCCCTCAGAAAGCAGCTCATGAAAGTGCCGGGGCTCAGACTGCGGCTCGGGATGGGGAAGCGTCAGCCTATGTCCGAGCCCAAGGCAGACGCCAACAGAGAGCACGAAGCGGAGGAGGGAGGGAAAAGGGCGGGAGAAGACACAAAGCAAGGCCTTGGGAGGGAGACCAGGCCCAGCCTGGGAGCCTCTGGGGCAGCGGAGGCGCCGCGCCGCGGGCATGTCTAGGCCACAGCTTCACGCGAACACACACACTGCCCTGAGGTCACCGTCGCACGCGGCCGGGCACCCGGGTCCGCCAAGCGGCAGCAGTTCGCAGCAAGCCGTTTCCCCGCCGCCCAAATAACCAGGAGAGCCGGGAGCCCCTCCGAAGCCCGACCGAGGCGCCGCGGGCGCGGCTGGAACAGGCAGGGTCTGCCCGCTCTGGAGGCTCACGCACCGCCGCTCGGTCCCTGAGGGGCCAGTCCCGGGCCACACGGGGCACGTGGCCAGGCCGGCGGCGGTGGCGGCGGCGCCTCAGGGCGGGGCCAGCCTCCCGGGCTCGCCCTCCCCGCCTCGCGCCTCGCGCCACTCCCCTGGGGCCCGGACGCCCGACGTGAGGGACGCCGCGACGTGAGGGCGGTGCGAAAGCGCAACGCGTTCGGCGCAAACCCGACCTCAGATCTGCGTCGGGGAGACCCTGCTCCCGGCCCGGCCCGGGCCCGCCAGGCGCCACGCTGAGCGCGGCCTGCCCGGGGCCCCTCTCCGGGTCGCACGGCAGCGCCACGGGCCGCCAGCACCGGGGACCGTGGACGACTCCTCATCGAGGGGCTCTGGGTCGCAGGGGTTTGCCCGGCTCCGGGCTAACGGGCGTCGTGCGCGCGCCCCGGGCAGGCGGGGCCGGCCGAGCCGCAGGGCAGGTGTAGACACTTTCCGACCCGGCATCCTCGACTTACAGTGCGGCTGTCAGGACTGGCCCTACCCCAAGCTTAGGGAGCCTGCACCGGGATCCGGGGGCCCAGCGGTTGAGCGCCGCCTCCGGCCCGGGCGTGGTCCTGGGGTCCGGGATCGAGTCCCGCGTCGGGCTCCCTGCACGGAGCCTGCTTCTCCCTCCGCCTGTGTCTCTGCCTCTCTCGCTCTCCCTGTGTCTCTCATGAATAAATAAATAAGATCTTAAAAAAAAAAAAAAAAAAAAGGAAGCTCTGTACCATCACACTAGGGGGTCAGAGTTTCAACACACGAATTTTGGGGGACACCCACATTTCAGTCCATTGCCTAAATGAACAAATAAAATTATTAAAGGTCATCTTCGAAACTGCTGCCAGAATGTTCCGGTGTCTGAGTGGACTCGGACCCCTTTCCTACCCCAAACTCCCGAACAGCTGACAGGGCTTGGGAGCAGCTCTGAACCGGGCCGCGCAGAACACGGGGTCCTCACAGCGCCGCCTTCACCCACCTCTCCGGCCTCGGCCACATCAATCCCCTCAGGAACCGCAGCCAGAAGCCACACGCCCTGGGGTCGCGCGGGCACCACCCCTGCTCGTGCCTCCTACCTGTCTCGGGCCGTCCGCCAGCTTAGGACAGGCTGCCCTACGCTGCCAGGCCATTTTTACTTATTTTTCAAGTGTGCACTTAGTACCTCCTTGGGCCAGACGCTTCCTACATCCTTCCCCCGCGGCGGGTGGGGCGCTCCTCCGCCGGCCGCGCCGCTGCGGCTCCCGCACACCGTGACCGCCCGGGCAGGGGCCGCGCTTCCAAGCCGGAGCACTCCTGAGGCGGGGAACAGCACCTCTGGATCAGCGCAGGGCCCACCACTCACCTGTACCGAATAACTAAATATTTTTTTTTAAAAGAACAGATAAAAGCATGAATCAAAATAGACCATCAATGGATCAGAAAAGTTTGAAAGAAGAAAGATGACGGAAGCCTTTGGTGTTGTTCCTAACAGTCCACATCCACCTTCCACAGACACAGCTCTACTCAGAGACTCACACAAAGTTTCGGGGATGACCTCGATCACCAGCGAACTGGAACACGGTACAGGAACCACCGGAAGACCCAGAGCAAAGCCAGAGGGAAAGGCCGACGGCGCTTGGCCCAGGACGGGCACACACAACGCACAGCAGAGGCTGCTTCTCCCGAAAACAACCTTGACGCTCCTCCCGTGGGTTTCCCGCCTTTTGGTCTTTCCCGTGACAGCCGCCACACAACTGACAGGCCCCTCACCAAAGCAAGGCCCGGCCCATCCATTCAGGCGGGCACATGGCCCCTTCAGGGCCTGAAGTGGCTACAGCCCCTTCCCCAAGAGGACAACTCACGTGCACCTCACTCAGCAGCAGGGACACACACACACACACACACACACACACACACGCGGCCCCAAGTAGGCGGGTGCCCGCGCCAGCAGGCCCTGCAGTCTGAAGAGGAGCCCTGTGGGTCTGTCCTCCAGCAGGAGGGAGGCGACAGCCAGTGGGGGGCACGACCTTCCGCTCTGACTCCCGGTCGGCCTGTCTCTCCTCTCAAGAGAAACAAGCTCCTGACGGCGCATTTTCTGATGACCAAACAGCAACTCATCTGCCTACATTTCCTCAGTGACTAGAGTTCCTGGCTTCATGCTGAACCAGTAGCTTGAAATTTTAACATAAATACAAAAAAGGGACTCAAAAATTTATGCCTCTTCCTCAATCCACTGCAGTCTTAAAAAATAATGTATCTGGGGGCATCGCGGTGGCTCAGTCGTTTGGACGTTCGCCATGACCTCAGGGTGCTGGGATGGAGCCCGCACCCCCCATCAGGCCCCCTGCTCAGCGGGGAGTCGGCTTCTCCCTCTTCCGCTGCCCCTCCCCCAGATCATTCATTCTCTCTCTATCCCTCTCTCAAACAAATCTTTTTTAAAAAGTAAAAAATTAAAAACTTAAATAGAAGGCATTTTAATGTGGTCTGAAGTGCAACTGCTTGGACGGGACTCTACGAAAGAGCTTACACGCTACCACCTCTTCGCAGAAGTAGAATAAAAGTGCTATAACGCGCTTTTGTCCCGTGGCTATAATTAAGCTTGAAAAACACCTTCTTCAGTTTTCTCCTCCAAGACATCATCAGATTAGAATTACTCCTGTCTCGTCCTCCCTCACCTCCATGGGCTCCTTCAAAAGTGCCTGACATCCTTCCAGTTCCCCCAAGCAACTCCCTGCTTTCAACTTTTCACAGCTCACTCAAAACCTCTCGTCTCTTGTCCTAAAACTTGCTGATTCCATTTCTTCATTCTCTTTCATCATTCCCTTTCCCCAAAACCTAACATCATATCTTTAACGACTCACTAGGAAAAAAAAAAGTCATTTTAAAAACATTGATGGGCAGCCCGGGGGGCTCAGCGGTTTAGCGCCGCCTTCAGCCCGGGGCATGATCCTGGAGTCCCGGGATCGAGTCCCACGTCGGGCTCCCTGCATGGAGCCTGCTTCTCCCTCTGCCTGTGTCTCTGCCTCTCTCTCTCTCTCCCTGTGTCTCTCATGAATAAATAAATAAAATCTTAAAAAAAAAAAAAAACATTGATAATGGTCCCTTGTGATAAAATGGAGAATGTGTGATACAAAACAGCATCTCCCTCATTCAAAACAGTATTTATTGAGTGCCCACTACGTGCCCTGTAAGGACTACAAAACGAGACCAGCTCTCCTGAACTGTGAACGTGGTCAGAGAGGCTGATCCACCTTCACACCACTCTTCACAGCCCATCAGGGAACCTCAGACATAAAGGAAAGCCTCTCTGAAGTCCAGAAAGCTTTGGGCCTCTTCCACTAAGAGGACTTCTGGTATTAAAATATGAAGAAATGAAAAAAAAATAAAAAATAAAAAATAAAATATGAAGAAATGCCAAAACAGAGTGACAAAAACCGTGTATGTATTCAATGTTTACAAGCCATGCCAGGCGGTATTATCGGGCTGGTCTCAAGATAATTACATGGTTCAGTAATGAGACACAAGTTCAAAGTAACATGACCCACGATGCCTTCGTTCAATCCTGTTGTTATGTTTCTGAGGCCCTGTCATTCAAAAGTAATGTCAAGACCAGTGTGAGGTACCTCGTGAGTGGGAAGTTTGGGCCAACAGGCCTCCTGCCCACTACTACCTCCCAGGCCTCTTTACAGTAATGGGTGAAGGAGTCAATAAACAGCAGGAGCCACTGAGGGCAGCAAGTTCTGCCCTCAAAGAACTTACAGACTAATTGGAGGATGGTGGGGGGGGGGGGTGATACTCTCCACCCCCACCCATTCCAGAATGTGATGGAAGAAACACGGTGCCAGGACACCAGATTCCATCCTGGCCCGATCACTAAGTCATCAATCATGGGCAAGTCCTCCTCAATATATTAAACCTCAGAGCTCTTATTCTTCTTCCCTATAAAACGGAAGAATTCTTTTCTCAGCCCTGCCTTCCGTACAAAGGTTACTGCAGCTCACATAAGATGGGGTGTTGCTTTGGGAAACTGCAAACCCTCCACAAACGTCAACTACAAAGGAACAAAGGTGGCATGCTCAATCACATGTGGCCGTATCGTCAGCATTAAAAAAAAAATGTCTAATGACATTTATAAACATATAAATTCAGAATTTGACATTGTTGTGTCCAGGGAATAGTAAAAGAAGGAGAGAAAATGTGAATGGTACGATTTGAAAGTTAAAGCGATTTTATGGAACCCCAGAGAGCTCTGGCAATTTGTCTGTGAATATCTGAATATTCGTTATGATCTTTGTGCCTTGTTGAAATAACTTCCATGAGTAACCAGAGGATGACTACTTCCCAAACAAACCCAGATTTATTCCCTAAGGTCCCATACGATCCCAGGCTTTTTCTTCAGTTAGAACTAGCTCTAGCAAGTCTCTTCCCTCTGGACCCGCTGTAATCTTGTGTCCTCCCTCATGCCAAATTTACACAAACATGACTAATGACGTCCTGAATAACCAAAACAAACTGCCCTCTGGAGCTCTTATCTATCTGGTTCACAGGACTACCTTCTTTAGGGTGAGTGCAGGAAGACACACTCTCCCGAGCATCCCTCCTACTCCTGGGGCCGTTCCCAGACTCTCCCCCCACCCCAGGGCCTTCTCCCCGCACTCATCCTGGGCCCTGGCTGCAGACCACCCTCAACCCTGTCCCCAAGCAAGCTGATTCCCCACCTGGGACTTCACTGCCATAAGGACCTGGACAGGCTCTCATTTGTTTCCAGCCCAGCCCTTTCTAACTGCTCTTTTCTTCTAACAGGCCATTGGTCAACTCCCCCAGGATGTCCCAAGACCTTTCAAACAGGACTTGTAAATTCAGCCCTTCACCTTCCTGCATTCTTTACCCCTCCCTATCCTGTTACAGGATCACATCTATAACCAATGTAGCCAGAGACTCTCCTCCTGCTACCAAACCACACCAATCAGGATCAGATCAGTTTTCCACATCTCAGTCTCAACACCTCACTCCCCTTGACGGCTCTGAAACCTCCATCTTCTCCAGCCACATTTGTCACCACTGCTTGGCCAGTCTGGGATCCCCAGCCTCCACACAAGTGTTTCCCAAAGTGTGGAACACATACTACTGGTGATCCCCCAACATGATGCTAGATCAAGCTCTAGAACCTTTTTCTCTTTGATGATTAATGCTTCTCTTCTAGAATAGAAATTAATCAAATTAATTCAATGAAATTAAAATCAACTCTTAAGGTGTCTATCAATACTGCATTTTCAGTGATAGTTGTTTTGAACGAGCTTTCACCCCTCTAATCTAGGGGGCTATAAAAAAATCCCACGCCAGGGTATATCCAGACCAATTAAATCACAACCCGGTAGGGTGGGAATGAGCGCTGGGTTTGGAAATCCCTCTGGTGCTTCAAATGTGCCAGTAAATTTGGGTATTATCCCATTAGAATGAGCCTAAAATAGGTATTTAAGGTCAAAGATTGAGCCCATCTAAAGAAAATGAAGTAATTAGTCAAAGGCACAGAACACGAATAGGAAGGGTACCCAACTAACCTTGTCTGCCCACAACTTCAGCACGGAACGTCTAGCAACCCTACAATGGCCCTCAGTCTCTGGCAACCCCAGAGAGTTGGTCACCCTGAGTAAGGCAATGTCTCAAGTGTGGGAACGAGTGCTAGCATTTCCCAAAATGTGTTCTGCAAAATGCTATCCACCCTCCCCAGGGTGTTAACAAAGGGGTCCACGGTGGAATAACCTCAAAGACTAGGGATATCCAGGCTATCCCAGGGTAAGTGATAAGGGGTCCCTCAAAGCCAATTCTCAGAACTTTCAATTTACTATGAAAATTTATACTGGCAGAGAGAAGAGGACTGTAATGTCCTGCATTTCTCAAACTTACTTGAGGACTTCTTTCGTGGTGCACTTTTTGATTTCAGTTTCAAGAAACTTCTTCAAACATCCTGCCTCACTTGTACTTCCAGATAACTTGGGGAAAAGATAAATCTGATAAAGTTATTTTTCATTATCAATCCCATGTTTGAAAACAAAAGTCCAGGCTCCTTAGCAGGCAGTCTCCTTCCCCAGCTCTCGTGCTTGTTTCTCTAACTTCTAGAAGCATTGTTGCAACACTGATTCTAGTTCAGAACTGGGTGGCCCTGACACTCCCCATTTCTGGAGAGGCCAGTGCCCCAGTGGTGCCACTCCTGCTGAACCAAGCACCAAACTTTTGAGGAGCAGAGCTCTGGTAACACTCGGTTCTGAAGGATGCTGTCTTTCCTAAAAGCCTCTGTGCCTCAAAGGCCCCTTTCTCACCTGCTACCTTCTTCCTCAACCTTCAAGATGCTCAAGAATATCCTTCTTCTGAAAAGAGGACTTCAGATGCCCCCTCGAATAAAACTGCACCCATCTTCAGGTTCAGAGTCCCATTCTGGTGTTTGCTCTGTTGTAATCTGGCTATTTATTTTTCTGCCTCTCCCAAGCTGAGCCCTCCGACAGCCGTTCTGTCTATATACGTTCAGTGCCTGGCACATAGTAGCTACTCAACAAATCTATAGAGAGAGAAGGAATAGCCAAACAGAGGAGATAATATATGAACTTGGTCTAGGGAGACCTTTAGAAAGTAAGGTTGTCATGCAGAATCAAGTTTGTCGGTTCGGAGTTTCGTGGTTGGAGACCTTAGGCAAGAGAAAGAAGCAGAATCTAAGCTAACGCTGCAGAGAATCAAATCATAAATGAATAGCATCACCTATTCTTTATACTATACAAAAAAATTAAATTCTCAGTTTTCCTGAAATGAAAACTAAATCCAGATAATCTTCTGATTAACATTTAACAGACAAAAATCACCAGGCACAGTGGGAAATAAAACACCATTTGACCTCTAAATCTGTGTTCATCTACTTCACAAAGATTCCTTCTGACAATTCTAAGTTTAAACAAACCTTTGTGCAGAGTGCTCCAGCAGGTTTAATGTAGTCACAGCTGTCAAAATCATGGGCAATGTATCATACTTAAGAGAGCATTTGAAAATGTGTCAATAATTATAATTAGACACTTGTACCAGATCTAATATACTTTCACTACCCTTTAACTTCATCTGATGTAAAATTAAAACCAGTTTCTTAAAAGTGCAACTCTCAGATCATAATTTAATTCTAAAGTAGATATAAAACCTGTCACACTACAGAGATACAGTACATTTTACTCAAGAGGAGAAAAGGCCACGGTGTTGTAATACATCATTTTAGGTAAGGTGACCACCTTTAATGCTGAAAGGGTAAAATACATTCCTGAGGTGACATAATCTTCCAATATTTACTTCACCCGTTTGTATTTAAAGATCTTTTTCTTCAAAATTATGCATGACCCACAGCTCAAAGACAGTAACTGTTAACAGGCCCGTTTATTTCCTACCAGCCTTTTTTTCCCCTCCATGTCCATATGTGTGTGTGTATATATACACATGCACACACACACACGTATATACATATAATATATACACATACGTATATACATACATATATGTATGTCTGGAATCGTACTGTTTTCTGTTTACTTACACTTAAGGAATTATATAGAATTTATGGGTATGGAACTATATAGTTTTTGTGTCCTGCTTTTTCTACTTAATGCTGTTTTGTATACAACAGCCTGTCCTATTCATCCCCCACATTTCTGCATGCCCACTATGGATAAAGCAGCATACCAAGCATAGAACACACATGCACAGAGTACCAAACAGTCTTGGCTCTTCGTACTCACCCCACCGATATATACAAAAAAGAAGAAAGGATCTAACTAGATGGAATAGCCAACAAAACCCTCTTTTGAGAAGGTTACTTTGAAGGTGAGATCTGTTCCTGAAAACTCATGAGATAGAAAATTGATGACTATATAATGCTCCATTTCGTGAATAAAAATGTATATTTTATGTACCTAACATACATAAAGGTTATATGTATAGGTTATTAAAGAACATTTAAGTGTTTTGTTTTGTTTTGTTTTATTTTGCTACTCTACAGCTAGATGAATACATTTGTATATTTAAAGAGCTTTAGTAAGTAATTTTTTTTTTTTTAAATGAGTAACCCAGGGCTCAAAATCTTTTCCAGGAAAATTACATTTATATTGGCAGCCCAAAATTTTTAAGTCTTTGAAATAAAAAATCTAAGTATGTTGCTTAATTCTGGGGGAGCCAATTTCTAAAGAAAAAAATGCAGCATGGGAAAAAACATGAATTTTATATTAAATTTTATTTACTTGAGTTTGAATTTTTAAATACATCTAATTTGGTAACTGCCAGGAAACCCAACCATTTTATTAAGCTACACCAGCTAAATACCTCAAAATTTGCAACAATCCCCTAACATATCTTCTTCATATTATAAAAACTTTGAACGATCAAAAGCAGCCCACTCTGGTAGGCTCCAAAATCATAAATAAAATTTTTCTGTTTTTTAAAAACTGTCTATCATATGCTTATTGCTTTTTAAAAAAGCTATTACAAAAATAAAAATTTTTCCCTAAGTCTAAAAATCCATTGCCTCTATTCTTGATCAATAATAAAAAGCTGACTATACAAGTTTCTTGGTCACTAAATGCCTACTTACCACTCACCATATTTTTTCTAAAGATAATCAGCCATATAAGCTCTGCTTTTAACATAAAGCACAAACCAGACACAGTGCTTTAAAACAATCAAAGTAAAGCTGTGGTTAGCAAGGCTTCCAAAGCCCAGGGTTCTTCAGACTCAAACTTACATAGGAAAAAAAAAAAAAAAAAATCATCAGGTTCCATTTACTGTAAGTACTAAAAAGCAGGCAGACTGAAAGATAATCAACAAATTATTAAACTTCAGAAATAGCTGAGTCTATGCTCTTTCCAAAGATGAGGAAAGTACCATGGAGAAAAAAGTCAAGAAAGTGACTTTCTTGGGCCACAAAATTGATTTACACCAGAGAACAGATTCCTGCTTGAGTCTCACGCATTGCTTTGTCATTTCCACCACGTCACTTTGCTTCATTACAACAACTCAAAAATCAAATTCTTGGTACAACCTATACTATAATTTAAAATGTAAATACCCAGGGCAGCCTGGGTGGCTCAGTAGTTTAGCGCTGCCTTCAGCCCAGGGTGTGATCCTGGAGACCCGGGATCGATTCCCACATCCGGCTCCCTGCATGGCGCCTGTTTCTCCCTCTGCCTGTGTCTCTGCCTCTCTCTCTCTTTCTCTCTCATGAATAAGTAAAATCTTAAAAAAAAAAGTAAATATCCTTAGATTCAGTAATTCCAGTCCTTGATATTTACAGCCAGCTACAAGAGACAGACAGATCTACATAGTAGCATATGTAGAGTCACTGCCACACTGTAACACATAATGTCACCTAAAATAAGTAAAAGACTACTTACATAAATTATAATACACCTACACGAAGGAATTACCTTTCAAAAGAATAAGAGAATTGTTCATACCGATAGGAAAAGATTTCCAAGAAAAATTCAGTGAAAAAAGTCAGGTAAAGAATGCAAATTGTAAAATATACTATAAGAAAAACACATTAGTATGTGTTTATAAATATAAAAATGATCCCTGGAAGGATACACAGTCAGTTTTAATGATGGTTTTTCTCTAGGAAGGTAAAGAAAAAGCTGGAAGACAAAAGTTACCTTCCCTATACACCCTTCCTATACTTCAAATCTTCTACTGAGCACATGTAACACCATTGTCTCTAAAACATAAACTATCGTAAAAAATAAAAATATCTGGTTATTAAGAAAAAAATTATGGGAATCCACATCAATGTACTCACGTAATGAAATAAAGCTATGAATCAGAAATAAAAACACCCAAAAAGGAGACTGTAATGTCTGAGACAAAAGCATGAAAACGATATTAACACTGTAAGTTAACTATACTGGAATTAAAATAAAAAACTTAATTTAAAAAAAAAAAAGTATGAGAACAAAAGAAATTCCCCCCTGGAAGATTTTCATGCTCAAAGGCCACATCTGGGAAAGATTCACTCCACCTGTGCCTAGAATGTCCTAAAACAATAAGACCTTCAGGGATCACAAGGGGAACCAAGTGGGAGAAGGAGAACAGCTAGCTGATTAAGTAACAATGTGTTGGAGGGAATCCTAAACAAACAAGCCAAGATAAGAAGAAGAAAAAAAAACTCATCTGTAATTTTAAAAGGACATTCCATTCTAAACTGGCTAAAAGAATAAATCTCAAAACAAATCATTCGCTCCTGGCACTGTTTTCCCCATCTCACAGGGCTAGAGTAACCACTTTTTCTGTCACCTGTGATGGAAGAAGAAGAAGAAAGAAGAAAGAAAGAAGAAAGAAGAAGAAAGAAGAAGAAGAAGAAGAAGAAGAAGAAGAAAAAGAAAGAAAGAAAGAAAGAAAGAAAGAAAGAAAGAAAGAAAGAAAGAAAAGAAAAGAAAAGAAAAGAAAAGAAAGGAAAAGAAAAGAAAGAAAAGAGAAGAAAAGAAAAGAAAAGAAAAAAAAAGAAAGAAAGAAATCGTTAGGGTTCCTTTCACTTAATTTAGGCTCAGTGCAATAGGGCATAAACCTAAATTGCAGGTGTCAGCCATCAAACAGTATATGTGCCTTTGATTCTATGAGCAGATGTTTATCAGGCCCCATGGTCAAAAGTTGAAGACTGTAACGGTATTCCTTTATTAGGATAAACATTAGATTTATTTGCAAGATAAGGCGCTTGACCCAAAAGTCAATAAGAGACTTTGAGCTGTTTGTGTAGCTGGTTCATTCAGACCTCAGCCCATTTCTTCCTAGTTCCAAAAGGGACCTTTCTCCCCCAGATCCAAGTGCCCTCGGATGGCATCCTGTAACACAGATCGAATCCCCACAGCTCCAAACCGTTATCTGCTGGGTCCAGGGCCATGTTTCCAACTCCTCACAAGCCTCCAGGAAGCCCTCTTCTCTGTGCTAACTCCAGAAGCAGAAACCCAATACCATGCCCTGCTCCAGACCAGCTCTTAACCTTTCGTTTTAAGATCAACACCATGCTCTGGGCCATCCAAGTTCCCCGGGTCAGATGCTTCTGCCTCTCACTCGCTCCTTCCCTTCTTCACAAAAATGATTTGTGCACCTTACAGCTTCTCCGGCCCGAAGCCCAAACCCTGATTCCATCCACTCCTGGGCACCCACCCTCACCCCTCAGGGTGGCGACAGAGAAGCCTACCCACCAGGGGACCCACCCAGAGGCCCACAGGGACAGCGTGACGCAGGCCTCAGGCCTGGGAGGTCAGGTCCCCGCAGAGGCCTGGGCCCCGAGCTGCCAGGCCCGCAGGTTCGCAGAAGAATGTGCAGAGTTGAACATTTTACGGGAAATACCCCCAAGTTTAAACGACAGCAACTACTTCAACAATGAGAAGGAAAAACTGTCTTACATTCGGGATCACACGGGTCAGAACTCTGAGGGGTGCTGGGCCCGGGGCCACCAGTTTTCAAAGTCTGCGTTAGAGCAAGTGCCTTTGGGGTGGACAGCGTGGGTGCAAGTTCAGGTGTGTGACCCCCGACATCTTCCATCACCCCTCTGAAGCCTCGGTTTCTCCTGCTGTAAAATGGGGGTAGGAGAGTGGGTGAGCCTCAGGGGAGAGCACACAGGGAAGGCGCCTGAGCAGGCCTCCCCACGGCCGCGGGCTCACGGACGCTCTTTTAGAACCAAGTCTAAAATTTTGAGCCCGGCACTCAAAGTAAACCAAAATTTGGCTCTCAGCCTCCTCTTCCACATTCTTCCACCGCGCAAACCCCACCGTACTCTACACGGTCACACCACGTCACCCGGCTGGTCGCTCCAGACGCTGCCACATACGCCCAGCAAAACGTGACAGGACGGGCCAGTGTGTGCAACAGAAGGTGGCGCCACACCGACCGTCCTACCCAGCTCCGCTCCAGAGCCCGAGTCAGCTCGGCCTTCAGCCGGCCCAGGTCCCGCTGCCTCCCCGAGGAGCTGCACCTCAAGGCATGCAGCCCGATTCCAGGGGCGACAAATTCGTGCAAATGCGTTTTATACAACGTGGCCCTTAAACAAAAGCCAGCCACCTCATAGGCACTGGCCCGTTCCCTGCTTGGGCAGGGTGCCTAGTCCACATCTGTACGATGCTCAAAACGGTACCATCAAAGTGGTACCTTTTTCCAAGGCCAGCCTGTCACTTCCGCAAGTATTATTTGCTCCTTATCCCTCTGTGTCTCCTGACCAAGATACTTGGCCTCCTGCCGTTTATAGTTAGATGTCCGATTCTTCAGTCTTCCTCTTAGTGGCCTCTTACTCCAGTGCAGCCTAAGATCAACTTAATTTTACTGTCCTTTCCATGCCCAGCCCCAAGTCCAGGAGGCCTTGATAAATGCTCAACAAATGAAGGAAGAAGAAAAGGGGAAACGATGGAGGAGCAGCAGCAAGGCAGGAAGAGATTTTAATGATAAGGACAATGATAGCTATGATGACTGCGGCCACCAATTCAGCTCTTACATCTTTGGATGCAAAGAGCTGGCCCCTACTAGCCTTGTTTTGTGTTTTGGAACAGTAACTGTATCGGGTCACCTCGCCTACTACTTGCCCATTCTCCTTTCAGTGCAGGTGACCTAAAAAGGGACTCCTCCTATCCCCTCATTACTGACAGCCACCATCCCATTTCAAGTATAATCTAAATAAACAGGGATCTAAGTGGCTCCTGCCCCCAGTTTAAATTAATTAGGCCCACCTTTGATGTCGATTAGGATCAAGACGATCATGTACTTTTGGAGCTGGTCCAAAGCACATATTAGTCACTTTAATCTGATATACAGAAACAAGCAAAGACCCCCTACACAGAGAAGAAAAAACAATGGGTGGGGGAATGGTGGGAGAGCAGAAGGGCACAGACCATCTGTAGAATAATTGAGACTCAACAAAAAGAAAAACAAAATTCTCATCCAGATTAGCAAATGTCCAATAAACAAATTAAGGCTGATTTCCACAATATCTCGAATAGTTGTGGGGTTTTTTTTTTTCCAAACTGCTAGTTAGAACCTATTAGCAAGTTGTGAAATCAATTTAGTAAACAGAAACCAGAATTAAAAAAAAAAAAAAGACTAGAAATTAGGAAGCACTGCTATATTGTTTGTAAAAATTGTAATTCAGCTTTATTTTTAATATGCATGTGTGTATGTGTGTGTACTCAGTCATGATGTAAAATGTATTGCTGCGAGTAAAAAATGTTTTTAAAACACTGAAATAGAACATTTATGTTTATATAATCTCCAGGGACTGAGATTTTCCATTTTTTACTAGGGCCACACTCATAAAGTAAGAGAATATTTGTTCTTGCCACCTGTTGTGCACAACAGTTCAGTTCCTCAAGTTCAAAAACATCTAAAAAAAAATATATCACTTGGCACACTTGTCCCTTACCATTTTCCTTATTCTCAAAAGGAAGATAAAGGTCACTCCAGATAACCACCTACACTTTTCCCTCCTACTGGTTATCCTATGTATATATTTGTATCTTGTCTTAAGTCCCTGACATCAAGTTACGAGTCCAAAAGCTTCAGCTTCCTTAGTGGTACTCACTTATAAGTGAATATTAAAGTATAAGTATTAACCTATAACTTAAGGAGAGCGATCCATCAGGCACATTATGTTTTCACAAAGAGTACCCCACCACTCACCAGTAGCTACAACAGAGGAAGTTTGGCTTAAAATATCTCAACTCATCCCCTCTACACCAGAATGCCTTTTCTCAAGTTCTTTTTATTGCACATCTTTCTCAGTATCCAGTCTCTTCGAATTCCAAGTACCATCCCACATCTAATATCCAGCTTTGTCTCAGACCACTCCTATGTTCCTTTATCTCCTCTGTACATTTCCCATCAAACTCAAGGTTATTTTTAGAAGTTCAATCAATAATTCTTCCATGATTGCTGAAAAAAGAAAAACTGGAGCAGTTTTCTCTGTGTTATAATTTTTTTTTAAGTAAGCTCTACATCCAATGTGGGACTTGAACTCATGACCCCGAGGATCAAGAGCAGCATGCTCTACCAATTCAGCTAGCCAGGCACCCCAGAGCGATCCTATTTTCAATGTCATCCATGCTGCGTGGAGGCTAGCGAGGACCCATCTTAGCTTTCACAGACGAGCAAGGCACCCAGCTATCAAGCATTCAAGCAGAAAAGGTCGACATGGCATGCCCACTCAAATCGGCCCTTAAAAACCTATCAAAAGAGAAGTTCACTCTGGAATCTCTCCATTTTCCAGAGGTCATCCATATTCCACCTCCACGGGAGTGTTGCCTACCATACTGTTTTCACTGTCAACTGTTTGTGAACATATGCAACAGGACAAAGTCAGTGTGAAGGAGTCAACTCACCAACTGAGTCCCAGCCATGCACTCAGTATCACAGGATTCCATGCTCTGTAGGATATTAAATATGAGTTGAGATATTCCTCCCCAAAAAGGGTTTTGCCCTTAGACCCAAAAACAATAGGAAGCATAAGTTTAAAAGAATTCAATAAATGCTTGTTGAATCCACTATGTTACAACACCAAGCTCTTATGTCTTTCATCCCTTCTTCCCAAACTTATGCTTAAGGACTTCTGTGTCTGGTATCCTCTGCTTTCAGGCTGCCTCCCGGACTCCCTAGAGTACTGGGCTTGTCTGCCTCTCTAATAAGCAATCATACAGTCATTCTCTCGACAATTAAAAAACCACCTACTGACTGTGTAGTCGGGGCCAGGCACTGGGTTAGGTGCAAAACATAGACCAAAGAATAAGACACAATCCTTGCCCTCAAAGAGCCCAGTGAGAGGATTCTGAAAGGTCTGAAGTTGGTGAAGGAGAATGAATGGTGTCAAACAAATAGACGGAGGGGTGAATAACTTGAAGTCTCTGCCCTCAAAAAGATCAATCAATACAGAATGAGTAGTAAAGATGATAAAATGCTAGGAAAATGCCAAAAGGCAAAATCCAGGACGCAGCATTCCTGCGCCGAGATTACCCTGAGCCCTGAGGATTTGGCCGTCCCCAAAAGTGGGGGGAAGGGCAACGCAAAAAGACAGACTCCAAGGCTTGGCCTCCATGATGAGAAAGTGCTGAACCTATGAGGACACCTGAGAGAAGAATCATGAGGATACCTATGCTGAAGGGGACCCCCTGAGCTGGCCCCATTGTCCAAAGACCAAACCCCACCTACAGCATGAACCTCCACAAAATCTGGAAAAACTAAAATTCAGAGTCACTTTCCTGATCACAGAAATAAAGGCCAAGTACCCAGAGCAAACAATGAAGCAACCCGAATGGGCAAAGTGGAATGTTGGTCAGAGACTGAAACCCAAAAATCAAACAAATGAGTAGTGGTGGCTCTGGAAAACAAACTCTCATGGATCACAGAAGAGTCTTTAGACATATAAACAAGCTCAGATTTCCCTAAATGCATATGAGAGCACAGGAATATTATTCAACTGGGCAGTTGGTTTGAATATTGGGGACAGGGAAGTATCTGTTTCAACTTCAAAAAGGAAGTTGCTGGGGGTCCTTAGTTAATTTGGGGAGCTTGAATGCAAACAGAACCACCTCCCATCTGAACCAAAGGCCACGGTTTGCCAACCACACCATCTTCGGGAAGCTCTTTCAAAAGGAGTCTTTGATTTGAATGCCCTTCCCCAACAGACAAATCCTGCTTAAACTAGCAGGGCAAGCAAGAGCAGTCTAGGGCCAACCAACTGCTAAAAAAGAAGAGGTAAACCTTCCACTTGGTTCTTCGGAGAGCTGCAACTGGCCACAGAAAGAAACACAAAGTTCTCACTCCCGGAGATCAAAGAAGGCATTTTGTACCAGGAAACCGAATTCAAATTCTCATTTCCAGGAATAAAGCCACAGTGCCCAATATTTGCTTGGGAAAGTAAAACAGGAGACCATGTGGACTCCAACTAAAATCTTTGATGGCTTCACTTCTCAGCCTCGCCAGTTTAACGCTGTTAACATCTTACCCAGGCTTTGCTTTAACTTAAATCCCAGCTTTCCAGCCTGAATGGGTACCCACTGGGTAAAAATGAAAGCACTGTAACACTTCATGACAGCATTTTCTGACCCATCCTGAGTACTAGATGTATGTGACGAGGTGAGGCTGACAAGTGCCAGCTTCCGCTCAGCCCTAGCCTCCCCTAACCACAGTCAGGAGAAACCACTGCAGCCCGCGCTCTGATGTTGGTCACAGTATTGAAACGAGAGTGGAAGCAGGAGAATACAGAAAAGGGGGGACATACCTCAATCTCCTTCAGGTATGACAACAATCAACTTGCTTTAAAATTATCACCTGGGGTCTTATCAATCAGCCAACAGCATTTGCGTGCCTACTTCGCACAGGCACCAAGCTGTCTAGTCATCATAGTGCAGGGAAATATTCCCCAAGTAGTCATTATGTTAATAGTCATGTGTTTAATTTTCTTTATCTTTTTACCAAAAAATATGTATTATGTATGTAGGTTAGAAAGTCTAAAAATAAAATCAGCACCCTTGAACCCACCACCCAACCCAAAACCCCAGAAGGTCACCAATGCTCCATCATCTACCTACCCCTTCCTCCCTGAACCTCCCCGGGTGCCTGCAAAATACACACACACACACACACACACACACACACACACACACACACACACCAGGTAATCATTTAATCGTTGTCCTGAATCTGGGGTTTTATTATGAGTACAAATGCATCTTTATGATTACATCCTATTACTAACAAGGGAGTTGGCTTTCCAAATATGGCAATGATATATTGGTTCTTCTTAAAAGATGACATCTTTTAAGTTTTTCTAAGGGCAATCACCACTTTAAAGAAAAATACTAAATAATTAATAGACTGAAACTTAGCCATAACAAACTCATGAAGACAGTGTATGAGTGAATGAAATTTGTCAAACACTGGCCAAAAGGGGCTGAGGACACGCGTTCCAGAGTCCCACAAACTCCTGGTTCAAATCCTGACTCCACTGCGGACTAGCTCTACAACTAGGGCAAACTACTCAATTTCAGGAAGCCTCAATTCCTCATCATAAGAGTGAAATAATAATAAAACATATGGTTGCTGTGAAAATGTAATGAAAAATGCATGTGAAGAGCTGAGCACTGTGCCTAGCACATATCCAGTGCTCCCCAACATATCTGTCACCAAATTCATTCAAACACATCAAAGGGTTTTTGCTACCATTAACAGTGCACTTCTTCCCAGTGTCTAACAAGTTGTGCATTAGACCCCTTCACATAAAGAAAAATCAAGATGCAGAGATCCAACAGCAGAACAAGCACAGAGGACTGTTCCCAGTCCCAGCTCCTCTTTGTCTAAAGTACTTTTTGCGCACATGCACGCACACACATACACACACACATTGATTCAATCTTCACCTCATGACCTTGAATAACAGGATCATTTTTCAAGCGCATCTTCCTCCCCCATAAGGCTGGACTACTTGATCCAACAATCCTACCTAGAAGTCTATCATGATCCTCACAGTATTGGTTCAGTGCAATCTAAGGTAAGTCATAGTCTCCACTGCTTCAATCACTGTTAGCTGTTTGGTGGACAGAGGCAGAAAATTTGGTAAATCACTACTGTGAAAAGAATCATTACAATGCTATTAATGGCATTAAGTTCCCCACTTCTGAAATTAATTACATTCCTGAAGAAGGCAAACTCCTCCATCTCCAAGCAGCATCCTTAATATTCTTTTAAATTACTCAGGGATAACAAGAAATTCACTCGGATTCAAATGATCACTCTCTTCCAAGGTACAAAAGTTGTAAAACCACTACGTAAATTGAGTTTTACTTAAAACCCGCTCTCTCCATTTCAAGAAAAATTCACCCCAACTCCAGAAAAGGAGGGTATGAACCCAATCTAGCCCCCCTCCCGGCTCTTGAGTTTTGCCATTTATCCAGAATTTACTGCAACATCATTCACCACCTTCTGAGTGTCTGCGTGCATGTGGGGTGAAGCAGAAACGCTATTAACCCACCACACAATTCCATCGATTTAAGAGCCACACATTGCAGCTCCAAAAGACTTCCTTTTTGGTTTTTGTTTTGTGTGTTTAGTTCCAGGCCAGAAAACAGAAACGACTGCATCACAAAACAAAGTGATTAGGTCTTAGGAGCCAGGTGATCCAAGTCCCATCCAGGCCTAGGACAACCTCTTGACCCCTCTGTCCCCACCAGCGAAACAGGGGCAGGGGAGGCCCCTATTTCATACCAAAGCATACTGTAAAGCTGGATGGCGAGGCCAGTGTCTGAGGTCAGCACAAGTCTAGTGTCTGCTGGCTGCCCAAGCCCGGGCCCCCAGCCAGCCACCCACCTCCAGAGACAAGTGCCAAGACATACTATAGTGTTTCCATTTAAGGCCTGCCACTTGGATCAGCCCATCTCTGAAATTTCTTAACACCACCTTTCCAGGAAGAATTTTTTTGGGGGAAAAGGGAGGTGGTGTCTATTTTTTGCCACCGCCTTCCCTTGGGCTGTCAGAGCAGTCTGCATCTCTGGGACAGGATTCTTTAAAACCACTGGGTTATATCTAAGTCTCGACTAGACGGCCTCTTCTCAAAAACAATACAAACTGTGTATGAGGCCAGTCCTCTTTCCCATCACCTAATTCCCATCACTCCCAGTCTCTTCTCTCTCCATCTCTCTGAAACAGACACACACACACACACACACACACACACACAAGAAAGCCCAACAAAACGAACAAATCCACTGATTACTTTGCTACCTCCTTCCAAAAGCCAAATTAAGCACAACTTTTTAGCCATGACTTTTCTCCTGCAGTGTTTTCCCTCCCTCGGTAGCTTCCTCTGCAGCTTGTCTCCCAGGCAGGGAGCGTTCAAAACTCCGGGGAAAGGGGCTGTGGGCGCGGGGGGAGGGGAGCCACGTCTGGCCCGACCCGGCCCCGACCCCGGCCCCGACCCCGGCCCGGCCCCGGCCCCCGCGCGGCGCGCCCCGCCCGGCCCCAGCCTCGCTGCCGGTTGCGGCGGGGAGGGAAGGGCTTTAAACTTGGCAAAGTCTCGTGCAACATCTGTAAGCACGTTCGCCTGCTGGGGTCGGGAGCCGAATCCCACATTCCTGGCTCGAAGCTTTCTCAAACTGCAGCTCGGAAGCCCGGGGGGCGGGCGGGAGTTGAGCGGAGTTTATTGGCTGCGTCTCCGGCAGAAAATTCCTCCGGGAAGCGCCCGGCGTTCGGCGGCGGGGCCCGGCGCGGCCGGGAGCGGAGACGCGGCCCCGACGGAGCGGCCCCGACAGCGCGGCCCGGCCCCGGGCAGGACTGCCGGGCTGCAAAGCGCTGGCCCCGCCGGCGGGGAGGCTGCGGGAGGAGGCACCCGAGGCGACCCGGAGGCCCCCGCCCCGGCGCCCGCCCCCCGCCCCGGCCCCGCCGCCCCCGCCCGCCCTCACCTCTGGTCCCGCCGCGGCCGGGCTGAGCCGGGAGGCGGAGAGCGAGGACGCCGGGCGCTGCGGGTCGGGTCGGCGCGGGCGGGCGGGCGGGGCGGCGGGCGAGCCCGGAACTCGGCGGCGGCGGCGGCGGGGGCGCGGGCTGGGGCTGGGGCTGGGGCTGGGGCTGGGGCTGGGGCTGGGGCAGCCTGGCGGCGGCGGCGGCGGCCACCGGGGAAGAGCCGGGGAGGGAGGGGAGGCGGGGGGAGGAGGAGGAGGAGGAGGAAGGGGAGGGGGCGGCGGGATAAACTTCCCGAGGCGCGGGGGCGCGGGCGGGGCGCGGCCGGGGAGCTGGCGGGCGGCGGGCGCGGCGGCGGCGGCGGCGGGGAGGCGGCCCCGGAGTAGGAAAGTTCCCGGGCGCGGAGGGGAGGCTGCGGCGGCGGCGGCGGCGGCGGCGGCGGCTGCGAAGAGCAGGAGCCGGAGCGGGAGGAGCGGGAGCGGCGGGAGGAGGAGGAGGAGGAAGTGGCTGCGGAGCGCTCGGCCAATGGGTGTCTGGAGCTGTGATTAACCAGGCAGCAACACATCATTTCCTCCCGGCGCGGATCCAGGAGCCGGGAGGGAGAGGGAGGCGGCGGGGCGGGGCCGGGCCCGCGCCCCCTGCAGGCGCCCGGCCGGGGGCGAGCCCGCCGAGCCCGCCCGCCGCCCCCGCCGCCCCGCCGCCCCCACCGCCCCCGCCGGGCCGAGGACGCGGCGAGCGCGGGGCGCGGGGTCCTGGGGGGCGGGGCGGCGGCGGCCAGGCCCGAGCGGGGCCGGGCGGGCGCGCAGGTAGGCGCGGGCGGGGCGGCGGGACGGCTCCCGGGCGCGGGGGGCGCGGGGGGCGCGGGCGGCGGGGCTCGGCGTGCGCCTCCGAATCCCCTTCCACGTTGCTCACTTGCCCGCGAGGTCCGGGTTACGCAGGAGCTTGCCATCTTCGCAGCCGGCCTCCTCAGCAATAAAAATGAGCGGGGGGCGGGCGGGCGGGGGGGGGGGCTTCTGCGGCGATCCGGCCCCGTCCTAGGCGCCAGGGCAGCTTACTGCGGAAAGGAAGGAACATTCCCCGCCGCACAGAGGCTGACAACCTCGGTCCTTAGATACGCGAAAACACTCCAGTGTGCTAATATTATCCAGAGCATCAAAAAGGCATGCGGGGATCAAATTTTGCATGGTGCCTGCTGAGTGCAAGGAAAGCACCAAGCCATTTCCTCTGCCCTCTAGAAGCTTATAATGTACAGTCCTATCACAAAGCAGAGTAAGAGACTGAAACCAATAAATGGGGATACCATAAAGTATTTTTATCTCTACAGGTTCATTCATGCAGCAGGCATTTATTGGGTGACTGCAGTGCTGCAAAAGGTTGCAAAGGAAATGGAAGATCTGGTCCCTGCAGGTCAGGAGTTTACAATCCAATTAGGAACGTAAGGCACATATACATGAGACAGCTAGGAAATAACCCCCAGGTGTTACATAAGCAATAGGATGGAGAAGTCGGGGGGGGGGGGGGGGGGGGACGTTTTTTCGCAAGGGGACTTTCGTACCTGCACGCTTGCTTGCTGAGAATCGGGAGAGGAAACTCCAGGTCAATCAAGCAAGAATGCCTACGTGTACCCCTGCTCTGTAAAACAGTAGAACGGGGATCTCAGTGTCACTTGGCTGAAGCTCCCCCACTTAGAAACTGTATGACCTTGGGCACGTCTCTAACCTCTGTGGAGGGAATAAAGCCTGTCTCCAGGTTCGTCGTGGGGTTCCAACGAGATGACCCTTACGTGAAAGCCCGTCAAGGTGCTGTGTGAATGTTCCTCAGTCCCGTACATTTACAGAGTCCTCATTTTACCAGCCTCTTCTTGGTAACCTTCCCAGTCCTCCCTAGGCCGTAAGCTCCCTGAGGGCAGGTTGGCTGTGTTCACTGTGTATCATCATGCCCAGCAGACTGGAACACGTGGGTGCTCAATAGACGTTTGCTGAATAAGTGGATAAATGAACCAATGAATCCTGCTATGCTTTTAACTGTTGTATCTGTACCTTCAGTAGTGGCCTTGTGTGACTTTGTCAGCACAAAACCCTCTAACCCAACCTCCCTGGGACTACCTTGCATTCCAGGAGACTATCTGGGAGGATTCTAGGTAGTTCTTGTGGCCTTGTAATATAAATTGATGATTGCACATGCATGCATGTATGTGTAAAGCAGGAGGATACACATGGATACAGCCTGTCACACAAGCCCTGTCCACACAAGGATACAGCCCAGATACAGCCCTTTGGCTTGGACACCTTGATCCAGGGTCGTTCAACCTTGGTACTGCTGGCATCTTTGGCTGGATAATTGCTGTGAGATGTGCCCTGTGCAATGTAAGGAGTGTTGCAGCATCCTTGACCTCTGTCCATTAGATGCAAATAGGATGCCTTCTCTCCACAGTTGTGAGGTTAAAAAAAAAAAAAAAACGCCTCCAGAGGTTGCTAAATGTCCTGTGGGGGCAAAATCTCCCCCTGCTGAGAACCAGTGCCTTACCCCACCATCTAATCCACTGATTTAACTCTGGTGGAGAAATCATACACGTAAAGTAACTTGAAAGAAATACATCTTCTGTTATTCCAAGATTCTTAGATCTCTTCCATCATATGTTTCCAGGAGCACGACTCTTGTTAATTAATTGCCTGCTGCATTGTGAATTGGCATCTCTTCTGTTTTCTGCGTATCCTCCTCCTTTACACCCAGATCAACATGTTCATTTCTAAAAGTCAACAGCTTTCAACAACTATTAGGAAACAGAGTCTTGAGCAACCTAAGGGTCCTGTATAATATCTTCCTATAAAATTTGGAGAATTCATTCCATAAAATTTTGCAGAAAGCTTCCCACTTGTAATTAAGCTCTTAGACCTACCACCGCCTCTCTGCACTCAAATTGTAAGTAATACAGAATATAAATTGTGATTTTTAGAAATTATTGCATTTAAAATATTTAAGGAGCTACTTTGAGTGATTTTCTTTCATCTTGAAGCCATTTCTTTCTGGTTTTAGATAGAGTTTCCCTTTCCTAGCAGTATAGAGAACATGGCTTATTAAAACCTATAAAGCAAAAATCAGCTTAGTTATACATATCAACTTCCAGAAGCAAGTTCTAGAAGAATATTAGGATGTTTTAGAGCTGGTGTTGATGAGAATCCTGACGGTTGATGTGCTGCAGTTCAATTGTTTAAGGTTTCTTGAAGAAAAATAAAGATTAATGGTTGAAGGAATGAACTAATTCTGACAAGTCCGTTCCTTCAGTACAGGCATGTAGAAGCAACCAAAAAAAACCCTCCTCCTCGCAGGCAACAAGACTGTGTTTGTAAGGTGAGCAGACATTTTTGTTCAGCAAGACAATGTCATCTGTCTCATTAAATAAAGTTATTTGAAACATTGCTTTTATAGTCTTATTCATATTTCATTTGGGCTTTACAGTTGTGTAATGGTTATGAGCATATGGAGATTAGTTTACATCTAGTTTAGTGATTATTCACACTTACGTTGAGCCTTGAAGATGAGGTAGGCATCCAAACTGCTTAGAAAAAGGGCAAAGTTTGAGGGTTGGATGTGGTTTATGGGAAAGCAATTTTCTGTTCTGTTAGACTGAAAATAGGACACATACTCCAGGGATCCCCAGGTTCTCTATGAAATCCATGAAATTTGTGTTTTTGCTTCAATTACAATATTTTTAAAAGAAATTAGTATCATGTTAAACTAATATGATGCATATTCTGGATCATATGAATATCACCTAGCCATGATCCCACTACCCTGTTTTGCTATGTACCTGTAGGAATATGCAGTTTATCTAAATGGTATCTTAATAAAAATAATTGAAGTCATCACTGAAGGCGTGTGGGAATTGTCTTCCCTTTAAAGGTGTCTACATATTACTCAAGTGTAAGAAATACTGATCCAGCTGCATCATTAACTATTCTTGGAGAATGATGAATTTATTGAATGATAATAATCTGGAATTTATTCCTAATCCTGAGGCCATAAGAAGCCATTATTATATTCCAAAGATGGAAGTGACTGGATCAGAATAGTAGGAGGTGGAAGAGAAAATCATAACCTGTAAGGGTCACTAAAAATCCTATCAGGCCTGGCACACTTGCCCCAAAAAGTAAACATTTAACCAGTCAGGACAGACATTTGTTTATCTTCCAGTTAAACTTTCCCAGGTGTATGAATGACTCATTAATTGTTCATTTCATACAAGACCTTATTGGCCATCTACCATATTCAGAGAACTCTGGGAGCTGCCCCAGGAGTCCTCAAACTGCCTACAGTTACTTCCCACTGGGAAAGTTAATCCAGACACTCCTAGCACAGCAGGTTACATGCAAACCAGTGTGCGACTCCCAGCCAACCATATGATAAAAGAGGCTTTACAAAACCATTGCAGAAAGGAAAGATTATTCATTAAACAGTGTTGAGGCACTTGGGAAAAAATCCTGTTAGTGCTCCCTCTCACACCATTCCTGAAAATATTTTCAGAAGGAACAAGCATTAAATATTTTTTTAATTATAAACTAACTCAAAGCAAATATAGGTAGATACCTATCTTTGGATGGGAGAAGGACTCTGTTAAGTAAAAGCTATGGAAAAAATAAATACAATTGGCTGACTTGACTATGTAAAAATTGTTCCCTAATTTTTTTTTTGGTGGGGGGGATAAAAGGAGGGGAAAAGCAAAGTAGTGAATCCAGCTACCTACAACCTATATGCAAAGGGTTAAAATCTTTAATATATAAAAACTTGAATGAATCGACAAAATGTACTGTTTAACAGAAAGTTGGTTAGATGTTATGAATAGGCAAAAAGAAAATTATATATGAACATTATGAAAAAAGTTTAAAATTCAAAAAAAGGGCATGCAAATAAAACAGATAAAGTATTTCAGGGACACCTGGGTGGCTTAGCGGTTAAGCGTCTGCCTTTGGCGTGATCCCAGGATCCGCGACCGAGTCCCACATCGGGCTCCCCGCAGGGAGCCTGCTTCTCCCTTGGCCTGTGTCTCTGCCTCTCTCTCTCTCTCTCTCTGCCTCTCATGAATAAGTAAATAAAATCTTTTTTAAAAAAATATTTCAGGTAATGTGTCAGCAAATGAACAAATTCTTGGTTAAGACTGACTATAAAGGACACTCTGTTGCTGTCGAGAGTGTAAATGGGAAAACAATTTGATGATAATTAGATGCCAATGTTTCAAACCCCTTAAAAATATGTATACCTTTTGACACTTTAATCCCACTTCAGGAATTTATGCTGTGAAAATAATCATCAATCACTCAAAGATGTAAAAAAAAAATTCACTCAAAGATGTATATAAAATGATAATCATCTAGTAATTTTGGAAATGCCAGCAATAAAGCATAAGCTGAAAAAAAGAATATAAAGCTAATATTCTAATTCAGTAACCCTTATAAACACATGAATCCTTCATGTTCACATGTACACTAAGATAAAAAACTAGAAGAAAATATTCCCGGAGGTACAGTCATTATTATCTCTGGATCATGGATATGGTTGACTTATATTTCCTTCTTTACACCAGTCTATGCGTTCCAACTTCTCTATACCATATTACTCTTATAAGCAGAAACTTTAAAAAACATTATAAAAGTAGAGCTACAGGGCACCTGCCTGGATCAACCAGTAGAGCATGTGACTCTTGATCTCAGTTCAAGCTCCACTTGGGCCTAGAACTTACTTAAAAATTAATTAATGAATTAATATAAAAGTAGAAATGCACATATTTGAAAAAAGGTCTGACAATTACAGAACAAAACCTAACCGGTGAAGATTGCATATGAATTTATATTTGTGAAGTGGGAGGTAGGGTGTAGAGAATGGGATTCAAATGTATCATTTTTGTGCTCTTGCAGGTAGGTCCATTTCTTTCAGAAAATCATTTCCCAGAGGGCTCACAGCCTTATTTTTTTTGCCTGCGTCTCAGCCTGTGACCCATTTCCTTGAAACCTTGAGGGCTAGATGCTCATCAGGACTGTCCGTGGTCCTGCTCACATTCTGAAGCTGCTTGAGTTTCTAATTTACTTAACTATGGTTAATTTCACTGCATTGTGGAGATGTGGGTTTTAAAGGCTGGTCCTGTGGATGAATGCCCTGAGGACTATCAAATTAATTTCTTCCTCAAATTAAACAAATATATTTCAAATATAATTGTGTAGTTCTTGGTAGAATCCAACATCACAGAGGCTTTTCATTTTTAGGGAACATTCTTTTGCCTGATTGGTCCCTCTGAGCATTGGCATCATGAAGACATTTTCATGGATAAGAAATCAAATTAATTTTCCAAGTCCTAGTGTAGCTCCACTCTACAAATATCTAAAATCTAAAGGCTTCCTTTTTATTAACCTACTTTTGTTTAATGAAACTCCAGAGATCAGCTGCTAAGGTTAATTACATATAGCAGAGAACTAGCTGTGTGACCTTAGGCAGGTACCTTCAGATTGTAGAGCCTAGCTTCTCCTTACGTGTAGTAAGGTAAGGGGTGGGTTGCATTTTGGAGGTCTCTTAGTTTTGAAACTCCACGACTTGAGTTGGAATTCCTAAAGAAGCTTATCTGAAGTTGCTGGTGCTGCATTTGACATTTCTGGAGGTGGAGAGCTTAAGACTTCTAGGAAATGATGATCAAGGTGAGGGGAATCAAAGGACCATGTGGAGAAATGTCACAGAGAGGACTGAGACAGCCTGGCCCCACCACGCAGGTCTCAGAAGGACTGTGCAAGGGAGGAGATTAAAAGGGTTTAGCAAGGGAGTGAGTGACAAGTTTGCCTAACACCACCTATCATTACACCGAGATATCTAGATTCCTTCATCAAGACTTTCCCCCAATGATTATTTTGTTTAAAAAAGAGAGATGCAAAATATGGAAGTGCAAAAGGATATATTGTATAATGAAAAATACATTCCAGGGACGCCTGGATGGCTCCGTGGTTGAGAGTTGGCCTCTGGCTCAGGTCGTGATCCCGGGGTTCCCGGGATCGAGTCTCGCATTGGGCTCCCTGAATGGAGGCTGCTTCTCCCTCTGCCTGTGTCTCTGCCTCTCTGTTTGTCTCTCATGAATAAATAAAATCTTAAAAAAAAAAAAAAGTAAATTCCAGAACTACCCACTTCCCATTCACCAACTTCTCTGTCCTTGATGCCAACTTCTCTGTACCCTTACAGAAATGCTGTAGACATATGAAATTATACCCATATTCCCTTCTGCTTTAACCAACTGAGCCACCCAGGTGCCCCTGATTATACTTTATTATTACAAAGTTACACATTTGTAATTAAAAAATATTTTTCAAATGGGGACACCTGGGTGGCTCAGTCAGTTAAGTGTCCAACTCTTGATCTTGGCTCAAGTCTAGATCCAGCCCCATGTCAGACTCTGTGCTGGATGTAGAGCCTGCTTAAGATTGTGTCTCTCCCACACTCTCTTCCTGTGCCCCTCCCGTCTGCTCCCCATCTCTCTCTCTCTCTAAAAAAAAAAAAAATCAATATTTTTCAAATGGCATACATGGCGTGATATGAGTTTTATTCTTTAAGCAAGTATGTATGATGCACAGAAATGAGTTTATAAGGCTATGCACCAAGATACAGGCAGTGGAAATCTTGGGATGGTAGCAATGCAGGTAATCTTTTTGTTTGTTTGTTTTAAAGATTTTATTTATTTTTTTACTCATGAGAGACCCAGAGAGAGAGGCAGAGACACAGGCAGAGGGAGAAGCAGGCTCCTGGCAGGGAGCGCGATGCGGGACTCGATCCCTGGCCCAGGATCACGCCCTGAGCAGAAGGCAGACACTCAACCACTGACCCACTCAGGCATCCCTCTTTTTGGTTTTTATAGCAGCTTTATTGAGAAATTATTCACATACCATACAATTCATCCATTTAAAGTGTACAATTCAACGATTTTTAGTGTATTCACAGAGCTATGCAAACATCACTACAATCAATTTTAAAACATTTTCCTCACCCCCAAAAGAAACCCCGTACACATCCCCATATTTATACTTTTTATTCTTGTGTTGTATTTCCAAAACATTTTACAGTGACTGTTACTTTTATAATAAACAAATCTATTAGAAAATATTAAAATAATGCAATACTCACAATAAAAGCCTACAGAGGAAATATAGAAAAGTATTTCAAAGAAGGCAAAATCACTTAATTTATTATTTCTAGTATAAATAGATAAAATATTTTGGATAATTTTCTCCTGGTCTTTTCTATGCATATTCATATATTTTATATAAGTACACATCATTTTCTTTTACTCTTCTTGCTATATTACAAGCATTTTCCTAAGTCATTAGATATTCTCTGAGAGTATGATTTTTTGACTGATTTAAACCCCTGAATATACCACAAATTTTGACAGCATCTCATTGTTTCCTAGGATAGATTCCTAAGAGTAAGAATCTAGGTCATATTTCCAACTGCTAGGTGCTTTGAACTGTTTCCAGTGGCTTGTCCAGCTCCCCACACTCTTTACCATTTCAGTTAGGATCCTCCCTATCATCCTTGCCAACGTGGAAATTTTAAAAATTTTGTTTTAATTTGCACTTGTGTGATTGCTGCTAAATTAGTACCTTGCTCATAAATATATCAACTGTTTGTATTTTTCTAATCTTCTCTTCAGTTAATGCCCTTTACCCATTGTTCCATTGGAATGTTAGTGTTATATTTATTGATAAGAATATAAAGAGCTTTCTTTTTTTCTTTCCTGCTGAGCACTAAGAAGGTAGAAATTCCAATCTATAAACAACTTTTAAAGATTAACTTGGTTTCCAGTCATTGTTTCCCACATCTCTGTAGTGGAGCTGGCTGCCTTTCTTTAGGGGGACTCTTGTTTTTCGTGCACTGAAGAAAGTGCTGGGGATGCAGTAGGGACCAGTCTGTGAAGTTCCTCATATTTCGATAAAATGGTTGTTTGCCAATTTCAGTCTAAAGTTCCCCAAAATAGGGGCATCTGACTGGCTCAGTCAGTTGGGCTTCTGATTTCGTCTGGGTCCTGACCCCTGCATCAGGCTCCCTGCTCAGCGGAGAGTCTGCTTCTCCCTCGCCCTCGCCCCTCCCCCTGCTAATACACTTGCGGGCCCGCGCTGCCGCTCCCCCCCCCCCCCATGGATAAGTAAAATATTTAAATCTTTTTTTTTAATTTTTATTTATTTATTCATAGAGACAGAGAGAGAGAGAGAGAGAGAGGCAGAGACACAGGCAGAGGGAGAATCAGGCTCCACGCAGGGAGCCCGACTTGGGACTCGATCCTGGGCCTCCAGGATCATGCCCTGGAGTGAAGGCGGCCCTAAACCGCTGAGCCATCCAGGCTGCCCTAAAATCTTTAAAAAATAAAAATTAAAACAAAATAAAGCTCCTAAAAATATACTTACCAGCAATAAAATTAAAACTGCATTAATAAGCTTTGATTTTTCCACTAGCCAGACAGGTTGTGTTCAACCAAATTCATCCATCCCTATACAGGAGGACATCAATGCTGGGAAAACAGTGCCAGGGTGTGGAAGATGCACCCAAGTCTCTCTTCACTTTTCTCTCTGACGAGCAGGAGTGTTTATGCCCATGAACAGCCTGAAGTTTAACTGACTCAGTTCTCCTAGTGTTCCACCACAGAGCACCAAAGGTTGTCAGAGCCCCGAGTTTCTTTTTTTTTTTTTTTTTTTAATTTTTATTTACTTATGATAGTCACAGAGAGAGAGAGGCAGAGACACAGGCAGAGGGAGAAGCAGGCTCCATGCACCGGGAGCCCGACGTGGGATTCGATCCCAGGTCTCCAGGATCGCGCCCTGGGCCAAAGGCAGGCGCCAAACCGCTGCGCCACCCAGGGATCCCCTAGCCCCGAGTTTCTAACACACATCCCATCTGGAAGAAAGGGAGTAAATGTATCCCTCTCTAAACAGGTAAAGGTGTTCTACTGATCATATCTAAGAAACTGGAATTTCAAAATGTGAATTTTGAAAGAGTTTGAATCTCTTCATAATGGAAAGGACCTTGGAAAATAAAAGAAATACACAAACAGCAAGGAAAAAGTGTTGATGACAGTGCTTATTAGATACAAAATAGCCAGTTAAGATTTTGATTTAAGTGGGAGAAAAAAAAGAGGCAGGGAACCTGGGTGGCTCAGTCCTTTGAGGTCGTGTTCCCAAGGGTCATGGGATGGAGCCCAGCTCTGGGGCTCCTTGCTCAGTGGGAAGTCTGCTTCTGCCTCTCCCCGAGCCCCTCCTCCCTGCTTGTGCTCACTCTCTCTTTTTCTCTCAGATAGATAATAAAATCGTTTTAAAAAATAAAATACATTTAAAAAGAGGAAAAAGGCAACTTTTTTTTAAATGATTTTATTTATTTATTCACGAGAGACACAGAGAGAGATAGAGGCAGAGGGAGAAGCAGGCTCCATGCAGGGAGACCAACGTGGGACTCGATCTCGGGGCTCCAGGGTCACGCCCTGGGCTGAAAGCTGCGCTAAACTGCTGAGCCACCAGGGCTGCCCAGAAAAAGGCAATTTATTGTTCCTGGTGAACATACAGCAACCTCATATGGAGCAGAGATGAGCTTTTGATTTAGACAAGCTCACTCTATTGCGGCTAAAGGTTGGGGTTCCCTCTTGACAAATCAAGTGTAGATTTGTTGACAAATCTGTTCTGTTCATCAGAACTTCTTCTACTGTGAATTGTCTGCTTCTACTTGATTTTCAGTTATGTATCAGGCATCTGTAAAATTTAATAACCAGAATACAGCCTTAATTCAATATTATTTTATTTTAAAAATCAAAACAAAAATGGCTTTAGATTTTTACAGCCATCACTACTTAGCCTTTGAAATAGAATGATGGAGTTTTCTTTTTGGAAGAAAATCTAGAAATAATTTAATACAGCCTCCATGTTTTCTTCCCCCCCCCCCCTTTTTTTGGATTTCATGATATTAGTGTTTCTTTTTTTTTCTGTGAAGATTTTATTTATTTATTTATTTTAAGGAGAGCGAGAGCGAGAGAGAGACAGAGACAGAGACAGAGACAATGCTTGCCCACATGCACCAGCTGGCGGAGGAGGGGCAGAGGGGGAGGGAGAAGAAGAGGGAAAGAAGCCCAAGCAGACTCTGCACGGAGTCTGAGTCGACTTGAGGCTCCATCTCATGACCCTGATATGACCAGAGCAGAATCCAAGAGTCAGATGTTTAACCAACTGAGCCACCCAGGTGCCCCATATTCGTGTTTCTTTTTAATGAAAAGTCTCAAACATAAGCAAAAAGAGAAAGAAACAGAATAAGGGACCCCCACATACCTATGAGCTGGTTGAGCAATGACCAAGATAAGTCTGGACATGTTGCCATCCCACCCCATCCCACCCCACCCCCTGCCCCCCAGCCTGACTTTTGGAAATTGTTTAAAAGTAAACTTGAGCCATTGTGTCCTTCCATTCCTCCGTATTTCAGCAAGCAGCTCTAAAACCTAAGGACATTTTCTTACCCAGCCATAATGGCATTATCAAACCTAACAAAATCAATGATTACTCAGTACATTCAATTCCCAGTTCAGATTCTAATTGCATAGATTTTCTCAGAGAAGTCTTTTATCACATCAGAACCCAGACAATGACTATGTAGATCATTTGGTCCTTTGGCCTTTTGTGAAATCTTGAATTCTGAGATTAGTCCTTCCCCCTCCCCCAACTCCACTCAGTGTTGTTGGCGGTGCTGGTGATGATGCCATTGATTTTGTGAAACCAGCTCAGTGGGCTTCACCTCCATTTTTCTTTCTAACTGTTGAAGAATACAGGCTTGGATGACTTGAGGGAATTCCCCCAGAAGAGGTAGTTAACCAATACAGAGTAGAATCTCCTAATCCCATTCTATCACACCTTTTCCCAAGTCCTGTGCCGTGCCATAGTTTTACAACATCTCTGATAATAGGGTTCTGGTGATTCAGAAAACGTTAGGAAGAGTTTAAAATTTAAATTCTACTTACATTAGGAACATTTTTAAAAATATATATATATTTTTGTTTATTAATGAGGGACACAGAGAGAGGGAGAAGCAGAGACACAGGCAGAGGGAGAAGCAGGGTTCCCACTAGGAGCCCGATGCAGGACTCGATCCCAGACCCCAGGATCCTGCCCTGGGCCGAAGGGAGCCGCTCAGCTGCTGAGCCACCCAGGTGTCCCTACATTGGGAACATTTTAAACTCAATCTCTTCCATGTCTATTTACATTTAAAACTCCTAGTTACTTTCTAAAAGTTAGTCAGGATTTAGAATTTGCAGCTTGCTTTTCCCTAATACCTGGCCTGTCAAAGTTACTTCAGAAATGGTATTTTCTGAAAATATGCCAAAATGAATTCAGAAACTCAAGTTTCCAAAAACAAAACATCTCCTAGCAGACTGATAAAGAGCACTACTGCTTTCCCTGAGAATGGGAAGCAAAACGACTCCAACAAGATTGTACAGAGACACATATACCAGATATTAGAATCAGGCATTGAAAACTTAGAAAACCTCCAAGACAAACCGACTAACCATAACCTCTTTTAGTTAAGCAGGGCTTATATTTTTCTATCTATCGATAAAATGAGTTCATGGAATAAAGTGTAGTCGTTGGTCCTTTGTATGCTCCCAGGAAGCATGAAGGTGGAGAGGACGCTGGGGAATCCAGGGCAGAGAACACATCTTTCCTCATCCATTTCTTAGAGCCTCCAGAGACGATGGAGAAAAGAAACAAAACCTTCAATCCATTTCAGTGGCTCTGGCTTTGTCTTTTTCAACAAGTCAACCAACAGATCATTTCTTTAAAACCAGTTTTAGCTATTAGAGACTTTTCGTTGCATATGCCCCATGCATTCCTTCTGTGTTCTAGAATTCTGATTAGGAATTGTTGCCTTCCAACACCACAACTTCCTCACATAAAAATGAAAAACTCCTGGCTACATTTTCTCCTCAGTCCCTTTTAGCCTGCTATAACTAGGGGGCACCTACTACTTTCTGAAATCTGTTTATTTCAGCCCTTAAATGTATCTGAACAGAGATTTTAAAATATTACTTGTTACAGTGGAATGGATTCTGCATGGTTGCTGCTGAGTCTTTTCTTTTCTTTTTTTTTTTTTTTTTTTTAGAAAGGAGAAAAAACCACATTGTTTTGAAAAAACATGTTTTTAAAATAATTTTATAGATTGCAGATTTTGTAAATGATCATGTTAATTGTTGGGAGGGGGTTCCCAACCTTGTTAATGTCCCCTTAGCATTAGGCTTTTGTTCCCCAGCCTTGAATATGTCATTTTCTCCCACAGACTGCATTTCTAGGGGTATAATTGCTGTCTCCATGTAAAAGACAACTCATGTGCATAAATTTCCACTCACTGAAACAAGACTCTGCCTCCCCTAATTTTAATGCAGATGTGATCCAGGGGGTAGAGTTACACTTACTTCCCCAAGCAAAATGAAACAGATTACACATTAAATATTGTCTTTGGAACCAGGTGCACAGAAACAACCAATTACCTAGACAGCTCATCAAGTCCTGATATGTTTACCACATTGTTTTTTGTTTTCTCTTTAAACATTTGGTGAATTATTCTGAGGCTTTCATTTCTCTATAATGAACAGAATATGCTTATTAATAAAGGCCCCTTTTGTGTGATTCACTAACAGTTGACTCATAAAAGCCTTTAAAACCATGTCTGAAAGTTTCTGAACTGAACTTGGGTTCCCGTGAAGACAAAGCCTTCTTACTACAAAGAGGCTATAATGCTTCTGGTTCATCTTCTTTGCTAAATAATGGGTTATCCAAAAATGACTTAACAAGGAGAAGGGGTCCAAAGTCGCAAAAAAAGAGCGATGAAGAGGGTACTTCTGTTCCCCCTTTAGATATTTTGAGTTGCTCATACTTAACAGTATCCATATTATCAAGTTTTGGTCACTGCTCATTATAGCCTCTTGAATCTTTGTGGGTATCATTATTTCTTTGGGGTTTTTAATCAATGGCAAATGCTGATGAATTCAAGGACTCTTTCAAGACCTTGTTCCTGTTATTCCAAGAGACTTACCACTTCCTGAGGAGGGGCTGTTTTAGATTTCCACAAAGTCATTAACCTCCTGAAGAATGCAAAGAATAAATAGAATGGGATGGTGCCAACTCTTGAGAAGGTGGAGGCAGGGCGCCCTGTAGGGGGCCCTCCTGACAGCCCACTGAGGGGAGGGAGGGCTGGGGGAGAGGGAAGAGGACGCTGTTGTTGGAAATCTTACAGAAAGCTGTAGGGGCGAATGGCCTAGAGATCGACCATCTGCTGGTTGAGTGGTGATGCGGAGCTAACGGACTTTTAACCGTGCATCCTCTGAGCTTTCCCTGGAAGTTAGGGGGAGCTCTAAGCAACGTAGGTGAAAGTAGGCTACAGAAAAAATTCCCTATGTGTATGTATGTGACCAGGTTGCAGAAACTGAGTGTAAATTTTACGTTTTTCATTTTATTAATTAAACAATTTGAAACATTTTAGAGAAGATGAAACTTACAGGTGTGGAAATAGAAAAAACCCTCAAAATAGGGAGAATGATGCACGTTACTCTCATATATTAGGGTCACATTGGAAGTTGGTACAAGGAGGGCATTTCACCTTTTATTGCAAAATTACAAATGCGGACACCCTATGACCTTGCAATTCCAATCTAGGAATACTTCCTCACCCAACTGTGAAATGATGTATGTACAAAATTTTCATTGCAGCAAAAGTAAAGGGTTCCTCAATTATGGTATATTCATACAATGCGACACTAAGCATCTTTTCTTTAACAAAATAACAAATTTCTTCATATATTGATATGACTGAGCTCCTCAATAGGGTGGTAAGTGGGGGGAAAAAAGCAAAGTTGGGGAAATTGAATTATAAGCTATCATTTGAGTTAAAAAGGATAAATATACATCTAAATTGGCTGATGTAATTGGACAAAGATTCTCGGAGACAGTGGGGGGTGAGTGAGAGTGGAAACAACAGAAAGGCAGGGGAAGATATTTCACTACTTTGAACAGGAAAAAGTGGAAAGTTTTGATGAAAAAATTGCTAGGTCTGGAGTGAGGCAGTCCTAGTTCTGCGTACGGGTTCTAGCACTTTCTAACTATAAACTCGGATTCCTTAGCGGAAAGTAGAGAGAATAATACTACCTGTCTCAGGAGGGAGCTGAAGAGAGTAAACAGGGACACACACACAGCGAGGGGTAGAGGTGGTACAGTTCCCCAGGACATGTTCCATAAGTGCCAGGTGTTTCCACTACTACTATTAACATCACCACCACCTTTCTCCCAAATCGCAGAGTATTTGGGCAAAAGGGAATTATGGAAATGACCACTAACACAGAACATTTTCAGCTCCAAAGGAGTCTGTCGAAGGAATCATTTGTAGACCACCTCTCTGTATTTGGCATTCTTCTCTGCACAACTAATAAAGAAAGGCCTTCTCCTGAGCTTCCCACCATGCACATCTCTTTCCAAGTTCCATCATAAACTTGTTTGCCTGCCTTGGGGCAGGTGCTTTTCTCTGGGCCAGACAGTGATGGCCACACCATAAATGTCAGCTCTCCCAAGTACCACCACATTGTTGGATTGGGAAGGGCCAGATCCCAAGGAAAGAGGAAGAACTCTCAAGATAGCTGTTTTTGTAGTGTTTCTGATTTTAAAGGTTGGGGGCAGGGGTGGCGGGGAGAGGAAAGAGAGTGGATTTTTTCTGTACTACCTACGTGAGTTCAGGCAGCAGCCTGGGTGGTTTTGCCTTGGGCAGGCAGTAATGGAAGCTGGTGTTCCTCTCAGAAATATAGGTAAGGCTTAGAGGCTCAAATGCTGACCAAAGAAGTTCAGAAAGCAAAGAAGGAGGTTGCCAAGCAAATGGACCCAACATTGAATTTATGAACTTGAAATCTCCAAGTCCATGGATAAACTCCAAGTGGCCCCCAAAACCCACAAATTATAAACAGGAGTTGATTTGTATATGAGAATATATATTTTTCTGGGGAAATCCATAACTTTCACCAGATTCTCAAAGAGGGCTGTGATCTCAAAATGATGACAAGCCCCCACTAGACAGATGATGACAGAGAGCTGTGACCCAAGGAGTATGATTCATCCAACATGGGTAACCTGAGGCTCATACAATACGGCTTTTCCAAAAAAAAACCCAGAAAGAAAGAATAAAAGAGCCACTGCTCTGCTATCGTTGCTTTCTAAGCCACCATTCTTGTACTTCTGCTTCCGTTTTGCCATATTCACTTTTAGTATTATTACTGAACATTCTTCCTTAAATTTGTTCACTTTTAAACTTAAGAGCCTGGTTTAGGCTCATCCTATGGGGGGGAAAAAAACTCTGGGAAATCGTGGGTATATTGTACCATTTGCAGGATTTTTTCCCCTAAAGTCTATTAGAAGAAATCTATTACATTTAAAATGTAAATGTGATACAACAATGTTTGTATCCTTTCCAAAAGCATTCACTGCATGCACAGAGGTGGGCTCGTGGCACTTCCGAAAGCCCTGTCTCCAAGTATTCTAAAATTCACAACACAGAGTCCACTTTATAGAGAAGGAAGCCGAGGTGTGAGGCAATTAACGTACCTTCTTAGAGATTCCAAGCAAAAGGTGGAAAACCTTGAAGTCAGGTCCTGGGCAATACTGTATCTGCTAATGACTTGGCCACGTTGTCTATCCTATTGCTATGCAGCCGGTTTAGAGGGATTTTTAAATGCTCTCACGTTTCCCCACTGCCACATGAGGGGACCAACTAGGCTAGAGTACAAACTTGCTCGATTTAATACTCTGGTAATGATCCCAGTAACTGAGGAGGTGGGGGGAAAGCCAGTGAGTTTCTTTCTGCTGAAATTCCATCTCATTTTTATTTCTCTTAATGTTGTTTTTTTGAATCCCAAGTTCCAAAACCTGTCCCCTATTATGCAGTGCAAACGAGAACAGATGGGGAAAAGTTATGTTGGAAAGGGCTTTGGAGGGCCACCGAGAAGGGAAATATGACTACTCAATGTGTCACACACCAACTTGCAGCTGCCACCAGTCCTTCCACACGATGCACCGCGTATGGAACCAGCCCGTGGCGCTCAGAAGGCGCAGGCAGGCTGCAGGAAGGGAGCGCAATTAGGGAACAGTCGCTTGACTTGTGTTTCCTTGAAAATATGAATAAAGAGCAGAGCAGCGGCACAGCCAGCGAAACAGAAATCAGTCCAAAGGCCAGCCTGGAAAATGGGTAGCTGTACCCCTGAGTTTCTCGAATGCTAACCCATAACTGGCTTGATCCCCGCCTTTTTGTAGCAAAGAGTTGCCTCAGAGGCTCTCCAAGTCACCACTCAGCAGCTCTTCACTGTCTAGGAATTACCCTTCTGGAAAGGTCACATGAGCCCACGTGCACGATTGTGGCTTCTGACAAGGATTTTTCAGGACTCGCACAGTGCTGACGAGTTCACTGAATAGTTCAAGGGCCAGGCGGCTGGTCTGGTGTCAAGGGGCAGGTGTGCCAGGGACTAGCTGTGAGACCTTGGGCAAGTCACCTAGCTTCTCTGAGACTGGGGGCCTGCAGCTGGGAAACAGAGATCATCTGACTTACTTTCGAGGGTTTCAGTGTTCGAAGTAATGTATGTAAATTCCTGGTACAGGAGCATTGTTCAATATATAACAACTATTACTGCTGTGATAATCAAGAAAATTAGCATAGAAAATGCATAGCCCTGAGAATCCATGTTGAAAGTAATTATCATGACTTACATTATGTTATTCAAAGGGTGATTCGGGTCATACAGATGGTATCAGTGAACAAATCTTCATGTTGTAAAAAGTTGTGTTAAGTCCTGCGGAGATTTCCTCTGAAATCGTGCCTTTCTTTGCAGAGTAAGTACACAAGAACTTTATGTCATGGAACACGCTTTTCCTTCCCAAGGAGGCTCAGCCATTACCTAGGTCCAAGTACCTGTGGGAGGGTGTTCGAATGCAGTTCTCTGTGCCCATCCCACACCCTATTTTCAACATCTTTAAGGTATGGAGTTCAGGGATCCTCATTTTGAATAAAAACGATGGGGACCCTTAAGCTCAGATTTGAGAACCCCCTTCCTGAAGACATAGGGACAATGATCATTCTCATTGTGAGTCATTTCCACCTGCCTTCCCTCTCTCACCACACACAGCCAGGCCCAGAAATGCAGCAACTGCTCATGGGGCAGGGGTTTGGGTAGTTCTAGCTTCTGTTCTCTTGTTTTGCACAGTATTTAGTTAATCCTGGTCTCTTCATATTCTCTTAATCCACAGGAAACATTAGCGTGGTTAGAGTTTGTCCTAAGAGGATGGCCATGCACCCCACTTTGCCCGGGGCAGCCCTCAGTAGCCCAGCATAGTTATTAATAGCACTTCTTTTCATTATCAAAAGTGTCCCAGTTTGTACGAGTAATTATATCATTCATTACCTGAGGTCTAGAGGAACTTTGATTAGCACATGTAGGACATGAATGAGGGCTGGCAAAATGTGTAACACGTGCGATTCACTAGCAGAGGAGAGACACACCTCAATACCATCGGCAACAACGAGGAGGTACATCGGGCTGAAGTGACCCTGGGAGGATCAAAGAAAACTGTACTTTTTCAAGTTATTCCAAAAATTGGCATCGGGAAAGGAAGCGTACGCAGCAACTAGGGATTCTAGACTGGTTAGTAGCTCCCCTCTCACCCAAGTGGCTGGGCAAGAAATGGATCTTGGCACCATATAGAGTTAGATATTCTCTACCTTTCTGTTTACTGGTTGTGACCCTAGGCAAGTTATTCAAAATCCCTGAACCTCACTTTACTCACGTGTAAAAAAGATAATAAAGGTTACTTTAGTTGTGAGGATTTAATAAAACATGTGTATAAAGCCACTGGCTCAGTGGGTAGGTGCTCCATGACAGTGGTTCTGCCATTATTCTTTCCATCAGGGCCATGGCATTGCAGTTCTACCAAAGACACATGACTTCTAAAATAACAAGTCCTTTCAAGAGGAGTCATGAAGGTGCTGTAGAAATGGGAATAGATTCCAGGGTATAAAAACTTTTTCTATCTTCTTTCTATTTTTCTTTCTTTCCTTTTTGTGGCAAACTCAAAGTCACACTCTTTTGGATGGAAAAAAAAAAGTCAAAGGCCAGGGGCGCCTGGGTGGCTCAGTTGGTTAAGTGACCAACTCAGGATTTCTTCTCAGACCATGATCTCAGGGTCATGGGATGGAGTCCTGCATCGAGCCCCACACCTGGCTTTACGCTCCGAGGGAGTCTGCTTAAGATTCTCTCTGCCCTTCCCTTTCCTCATGCTCTCTCTCTCTCTCTCTCTCTCTCTTCCCCTCTGAATTAATAAATCTTTTAAAACAAGTAAAAGGCTAATGAGACAAGTAGTGACTGAAGATGGATCAAGAAAAGCATAATTATAATCCCAGGTGAGAAAGGAAGGAAGGAAGGAAGAAAGGAAGGAAGGAAGGAAAGAAGGGAAAGAAAGAGAGAAAAACAGGTGATGGATTATGATCTCTAGCCAGCAAAACCTGAGTAGCATTTGACCTGAGAACTTCCATAAGAATGCTGCAAGTTTTTTGGGAGGATGGGGGGCGTAGTCTATCCTATGTTCCCAGGCTTCTGTTCATCTAACTGATGCCTTGCAGCCATCCAGACTGCTGTTTGGGTGGGCGGGATGGAGAAATACTATTCTGTTAAAACTAAGAGCTTCGAAGTGGAGACAAACACAATCTGGTAGTATTACAGAGGCATTATCCACCCTGATGACTCATTCTCGTTGGCTCCCACACAGCAGAAGCAAGAAGTAACATCAGTGACCTTGAAGATGTTGGCCAAGTATAGATCCAGCCCGAAGGCCTGATTTTTCAAATGAACACGTCTGTGTGTGTGTGTGTGTGTGTGTGTGTGTGTGTGTGTAGAGAGAGAGAGAGAGAGAGGTAGAAGGAGGCAGAGAATGGGGAATTCACGTTAAAGAGTAAGAATGTATGGAGAACAATTCTAAAGGCCCAATATAAAAACTCTTAATGCTTAGACACCAAACTCAACTAAATAACAAGTACTTAAAAGGAAATAATCTCGTGAGTAGGTCTCAGTTCGATGCTTTGAAAAGGTGGCTCAGTGTGGGAACATTTAAATTAAGCATTCTAACCTAGGAGTTGAATATGAATCCAGTCCCTATTCATGGGCTCAGATCTCTCTCATTATTTCCATTCATCATGACTCCATGAATCCAGTTTGCTTAGAGTAATGTTTTCTATGTTCCAGGCCACACACGGCTCTATGCTCAGAGCCTACAAACAATTCAAACAGATGCAGTCCCCAGGTCTTTGACAACATGTAATGGAAAGCAGACAATAGTAAAAGGGTGCATCGGAACATACAGATGTACAGGCAGCTGCACAAATGGCAAGCCGAGTCATGGCCTTAGACCAGATGGTCCTTACGGTCCCGTAAAAAAAATAATCAACATGGAACCCAGTAATGGTTTTGAGTTAGTAGAGACAGTTCTTGGAATTTTACGTTGAAGTCTCAAAGAAAAATAAAAGCAAAACCGTAAAGTTATTTGAAGCTAATATAAAAAATAGAGAACTGCAGTTGAAGCACTAAATAGAACAGAAAGGGTTTCTAGCTAAGGGGTGTGCAACACAGAAAAGCCAGGAGGTGATAGGAAGCATGGCATTATAAACCTGGAAGAGTCTCAGACAGATCACCATGTTTGTATGAACAAACAAAGGGATTGGATTGGAAGGGTTGTAAATGATGGCTTAAAAATAGACTTGAGACAACTGGCCTCACATAGCTTGTTCTTGGCGTAAGTTTTAAAAGGTTTATGATTATGTTTTCAGTCATAATTTTCCCACGGTGTTTCTACTTTACATAAAATTTTTACTTTTCATGGGTGCATATAAGTTACAGGAAGTAAGGTACAGTTTGCTCAAAATTAAACAAACAAAAAAAAAACCCTTAAGATCTTTTTCCTGCGATGAGCAGAAGCCCAATTCAACATAGCCTAAGGACAAAGAAGATTTCATTATAAGAAAATTCATGTGTTTCCCAGATCCAAGAACTGGAATCCAGGTGGGTCTCATAAACCCCTGGAGCCACACTTCAATACCGTGATCATTCTCTATCTTTTGTCTTTGTTTCTCCATCCATCTGCTTCATTCTCTCTTCGTGCTGTCTGCTAACCTGTTTGCGGTGCTCATGAGTACACACAGGAAATACACTGCCAAAAGGCCACAAGTTCACGTTTCTTCCACTTCAAAAAGCAGGAAGATGGAGCTTGACTCTCCTAGTCTAATTCCAAATTTCTGAATAAAAGCTAACTTTGGGTCAGGTAGTTATTGCTGAATAACTGTGGCCACAGAGTTGCACTGTATTACTTTGCCCCCCTCATATCCATGCTTGTTTAGGTGTAAGGAGACAGTGCCTAGAAAAGGATGGTACTGGGACACCAGGGTCACAGGATTGAGTCCCACATGGGGCTCCCCGGAGGGAGCCTGCTTCTCCCTCGGCCTGTGTCTCTGCCTCTCTCTCTGTGTCTCTCATGAATAAATATTTTCTTTTTAAAAGAAAAGGATGGTACTGTTTAGACACAAGGTATTGGAGTATCAAGATGCTTTGGCTATAAGGAAACGGATATTTCTTATCTCATATTACAAAAAGTCTTGTCTAAAATTTGGAGAATCTGAGATCCAAGACAATTCAACTCAACCAGTTTTCATTGAGTACTTACTATGTGCCAGGACTGTTTTAGGTGCTGGAGATATTTGAATGAATAAAGTAGACAAAAATCTCTGTCTTCAGGGAGCTTATGTTCTACGATTGGTGAGTTTTGTGACTTAATAGTATTGACAAGTTTCCAAGGGTTTTTGTTTAAAAAAAAAAAAAAAAAAAAAAACTCTTGTCAAACCAGCATGTCAGCTATAAACATTTCTGACAAGAAGAATCAAACTGAGGAACACAAAGTTTTTGGAATTCACCTGAAGTCATACAACTACTAAATGAAGGAGTAATGAGACCAGATGCTTACCCCCCTGTGGTGCTGCTCCTTGCCCAAGGCATGGAGAGGAGCCCAGCCTCCCTGAAGCGCAGGGCTACCTGACTCCTGTACAAAATTGGGGTCTAACCTCCAGGAATAGATGGTGGATGGCTTCAGGAGGGGGAGCTAGGGTGATTTCTACAGCCTGCTGCATTGAGACTTCTTGGGTCAAACGCTTCTCTAAGTCTCAGGATTGACCACTTTACTTTTAGTCAGGTTTACTCAAGATCAAGGTTACCAGGTTGGTGGGAGAGAACCTGAGGTAGCTCACGCAGGATCAAGGTGCCCGTGGGTCAAGCTTTCTATTTGCAAAGGCAGTGATGAGCACAGAAAGGTGGGGGCTGGTCAACAAGCACTTTTCCTCAACTGCAGAATAGTCAGTTTGACAGGCAGAAAGCATACAAACGCTGGAATTTAGAGGCTCTGGGCATCAGTCTCTACAATGGAATGGCCAGAAAGTTCTTAAGGTGTGTTGGGCATCCTTTTGGCAGAGGCTGATGAAAACTGTCACCACTTGACTTTACCCAAGAGAGGAGCTTCTGCATCTCAAGTTCCCAACATTGGTGTAGGTGGAAACGAGGGCATTCTGGGGGGTGGGGGGTGGGGGGTGGAAAGCAAGTATTTAAAAAGAATTTAGGTAAACTTCAATAATATAGAAGGAAGGGGAATCATAGATAATTACTTCTATGAATAAAAACTGGAGATGTAACATCCTATAGAAAGAAAACAATAATAAGCCTTCTTATTGAGATAAGGAAATAATCAGAAATGCTGATTAATACACAGAACAGAGTTCAATTGTATTTGCAATATTTTACTTTAGGTACTGAGAGGTGGGTACACAGATACATGTTATATTATTCTCTATGCTTTCCCTTTTTTTCTGAGAAAAAAATATTTTTTAATATTTATTCATGAGAGACACAGAGACACATGCAGAGGGAGAAGCAGGCTCCCTGTGGGGAGCCCGATGCGGGACTGGATCCTGGAACCCCAGGATCACATCCTGAACCAAAGGCAGACGCTCAACTGCTGAGCCTCCCAGGTACCCCTGAAATATTAAATTAAAAAATATTTTAAAATATGAAATATTAGATTAAAAAATAAATTTGGTATCATTCTGTTTTTTTGGGAATCTGCCATTTGAGATTTCACGAGTTGTCATTAGTGAGAGGGGTGGAGAAAAGAATCTGAGTTCTGAAGTCCTCTTCCTTCCAGAAAGAAGGACAAGACCTTGGGTTCCTGATTTTAGATTGTCCCCAATATTCCTCACATCTTTGCAAGTCACCGGGTTGCTTTTCCCTCCGGGTCCCTTGCCCCCTTGCAATTTTTCCCTTCGTATTGGAAACTCAGTTGCCTCCTAAAATTTGCCACTGCCCCAGTTGTACCAAGGAGTGGGTGTAGTAGAAATTCAATATCCACTGCTATGTGTCATGTTCCTGAGTCAACTTTGCTTTTCAAAAACACAATATGTTATTAAACAAAATCTTTCCTCTGCTCTGAACAACAGACTAGCAGTTGGGGATATATATATATATATATATATATATATATATATATATATATATATATATATTTAAGAAAATAGTATACATGTTTAGTCCACTCAGAGGCTAATCACTTGCCAGGGTTTATTGAAAGTTGCTAGGGTGGTTCCCCCCCACCCCCAATACCAGTTTTTGAGTCACATAATGGCAACATTTTGCTATAAAAATGCTAACTTCTCTTCTGTTGTGCTTCTGCTGTTATTCAAAAACAGCCAAATGGATGTTATTGAAATCCGGTCCCAAAAAAGGTTGAAATTGCTCCCCAGCTGGGCCTGAGACCCTGTGTGCCAAATTTCAGCCTAAAGAGAATTCTTATATTTGAGTCACTGTGAGCAGCTGAAAATACGAGGTTTGGGGTGGAAATGCTAACAGACTCTTAACTATCATTTTGCAAACCATGTGATTATAACACAATGCAAACCTCCTCTGGAGCAAGTCTCTGGCAAAAGCAACAGAAACAAGATGTCTGGGCCTAAAGTTCTGCCTTTACAAGCTTCTGCTGGGCCAGCAGGAAGCAGGGGAGGCTGGCGATGACATGGCCGACATTTCTGTTCTTGCGGAGGTTAAAAGATGGGTCCTGTTGGTGAATTTTTGTTAAAGAACAGAAGTATGTGCAGCTCATTCCTTTACAGGGCTCCTTGGAACACGGGTTTATGGTCACCCTTGCTTGTTCTGGAAGTGTTATCGCCAACACAGTGCTTGGTTCCAACCAGACACGAATTGTTTGCCACCTCTAGTCCCATTGGCTTAGTCACACTCGCTCCCATTCCAACTTGGCAAAAATGCCTGCACTGCTTGGCCACTTGCTTCTATCATCTGGCATTTAAATGTGGGCTGAATCTCTCCTCAGTAACGTCCAGGGCCACAAAGATGCTTTAGTTCCAGGCTTCGAACACATGTTCCAGGCGGCGGGTGCCCAAATGTAGGTAGAGTTTCCATAGGCCAGTCCATTCATGGACCCTTCAAATGACGAGAGGTGGTTAGAGCTTCTTGAGGACAGGCCCCCAGAGTACTGTTTCTAGAAGGGTCCTCATCACACTCCGTGCAACACTCAGCCCTCTCTAAGGGCTGAGAGAGAGCTTTGTCCCCAAAAGCCTGGTCAGAATGTGGTTAATCCGTTTCGGCCACTTGGCAGCCAGTCTACTTTGGGCAGGACACTTCACTACACTTAGCCTCAGTACCTTCGTCTATAAAATGGGGATGGCACCTGCCTTCTATCCACTTGTAAGGATCATAGAATGCGAGAGTGTTTCCTAAATTGCAATGCACTATACACATTTTTGGCAGTGTTATTATCTCCAGAATCTCATTATAGCTGCAGAATTCTAATCTGAGTTAAAACTGTGGTTGAAGCCAATAGGAATGGATTTAGAAGATCTGCTCCTATTAGAAATAGCGGGCCACAGGGGCGCCTGGCTGGCTCAGTTGGTGGAGCATGTGACTCTTGATCTTGGAGTTGTGGGTTCGAGCCCCACGTTGGGTGTAGAGATTGCTCAAAAATAAAATCTTAAAAAAGAAAGAAAGAAAGAAAGGAATAGCAGGGCACAGTTCGAAGAATGAATATGTGTTTATCAGATATCTCCTAGGTACTCAATTCTCTGTAGGGGCTATCAAGGATGTACAGAAAGAGAAGAAGCGATTCTAAACTTTAAGAAGAATATAATTTAGCAGGAAGCAAAATATCTGATAATTAAGTGATAAATACTTTAAATACAGGATCAGTTTAGAAGTGGAGAGAAGCAATGAAGGCTAGACAAAAAGAGGTGGTTTCCCGGCCCAGGTGGTGTGGTAGGTCCTATTGTTTGTATTTATCAAGATCCCTTCTTCAGGGGGTTTGATCTTTCACCCTCCATGTGGTTTGACTGGGTTTGCCAGTCACAAGACGACGTGATTATAGTGCAACAACGCAAACCCCCTCTGGAGCAACCATCCGGCTAAATATGGGCATATGCCCCAGGCTTGGCTACTGCCCAATCCCATCCCTCTAGCTAGAATGCCACTTGATTCAAATCAGGCCAATGAAAAATCTACCCTCCCCCACAAGGTATTATAAATGAAAGAGACGGGGGGGGGGGGGGGGGGGGGGGGGGGGAGTTCTTTCTTGTGGGTTTTGCTTAAGAGGGGATGATGTAACTTTGGAGTTTTCTGCAGCTCCTTCAGTCTAGACGGATAGGGTGAGAAGGAGAGAGTAAGTCCAAGGCAGAGTGCAGTGCAGACCAGGCATGAGAAGAGGGACCTCAAAGCACTGCTTGGGTTCCTGGCATCCTTGGGACAAGTTCTTCCATTCTTCTGAAGCCAGACTTCCATCTTGCGCCCACAGAAGTTTGGTTTGGATTTTCTTCCATTTGAACCAAGAGTCCTAGCTCTTATAGGGTGGGATTTGTGTTTAAATTATGTGTTTAAAAATGGGTAGGATTTGGATATTGTCAGGGAAGGAGGCAGAGTGTTGTGGGCAAGGTCCACACGTGAGAATGAGAATGGTATGTTTGGGGAATCTGAGAAAATCAGGCTAGGTGGAGCAAAGGAAATGGGTCTAGAGTATAAACAGGGGGATTATTAAGGGAGAGGCCAGTTTGTGAGTTTTTGCAAATTAGATAAGAGTTGAGGTTTGATTGGGAGAAAATCATTCCTAAAAATAAACCAAAAAACCCTGCAATCTGTTTTTTTTTTTAAGATTTAATTTATTTATTCATGAGAGACACACACAGAGAGAGAGAGAGAGAGAGAGAGAGAGAGAGAGGCAGAGACACAGGCAGAGGGAGAAGCAGGCTCCTTGCAGGGAGTCTGATGCAGAACTCGATCCCAGGACCCCGGGAACACACCCTGAGTCAAAGGCAGGTGCTTAACCACCGAGCCACCCAGGTGCCCCTCCTGCAATCTGTTTTAAGGCAAAAATTAAAGTCTGCTCTATTGGTCTGCTTGGGCTGCCACTACAAACTACTGCATGCAGACTGAGTGGCTTCAACTACAGACATTTCCTTTGTCATAGTTGTGTCAGCTCAATGTCCATGACCAAGGTGTCAGCGAATCTGGTTTCTGGTGAGAGGTGTCTGGCTTGCAGATGGCCATCATCTTGCTGTGTGTTCACAGGGCTTTTCTTCTGGGAGTGGGTGGAAGGAGAGCACTCTGGTGTCTCTTCCCCTTCTTATAAGAACATCAGTTTTATCAGAGCAGGGCCTCACCCTCATGATCCCATTTGACCTTGATTTCCTTCTTACAGACTCGCTCTCCAAATACAGTCACATTGGGGGTTGAGACTTCACATATGATTTTTAGGGGAATTCAGTCCATAACATCTGTCAAAACTAAGACTAGGAGAAGATGAGGTTAATGAGACTCTGATACACTGTCATTGGCAGAGTAAATCTAAAGAGAGAAATCAGGTAAAATCTAGTCATGTTGAAAACATGCATGACCAAGACCCAGAAATCTATTCTGAGATTTAGAGTCTTTTGTACCATGAAATACATTCAGAATTCTTATACATTCAGAAATACATTCAGATTCTTATAGCATTGTTTTTAAGGGTCAAAAAACTCTGGCTAACCTGACCCCTACATGCCACTCTCCTAAATGTCCATCAAAAGGGACAATAAATTTTAGTGCATTTATACAATCTTCAGCCCCATATGGCACTAAAGGTAAAAAATCCTAGAAATATGTGTATCAACATGAATAAATCTCAAATATAATGGTGATGAGGGAAAAAAATCAAGTTGCCCGACATATAGAGCGGTGTAACAAATCAGTGGCGTGTTGGAGCCTGCTCATACCTATTGGGCTCATCTCTTCCCAACTCCTTGTTCACTGACATCAGGTGGTAGCTTGAAATTGGCTGCGGTGGGAATACTTACACTGTTGTAATTGGCAGGAGCTTTAATCAAGTCTTTTATTTATTTTAAAATTTTTCCCCTTCCTTGGAGATCCAGTTGTTAAGCATTTACCAGGATACCAATGAAATAACATTTTTATAAATAGTAAAAATATTTAAAACAGCACAGTATATCAAGGTAATCATATAAAGACAGAATTTGGTATGATAAGCACCACATTCAGGATAGTGATTACTTCTTGAGAAGAAGGGTCAGGATGTGATAGGGGAGTGATACACAAAGGCTTCAACTGATCTTAAAATGTTTTATTTCTTAAACTGAGGAGCAGGTGTATGAGTGTTTGTTAATTTATATTTTATACTTTGGGTTTTTTGGAAACATTTAGTAAGTCAATGCAATATGGAAGCCAGTCCTCTCATGCAGCAGTGTTACACGGGCACCATGGGGGAGGCACCAGACTCGGTCTCTGTCCTTGCACCATTCTGCTGGTTCAGCAGTGATGGGACATCTGTGGCTCTCAGATTTGGCCACTGGGGCATGGGGGAGGCTCCAGATGAATCTGTAGTATCTCTGGGGCTGCACACAGGTGCCACATTTGATTCTGGAGTCCCAAGACGAAGAGGGAATAAATACCAGTACAAGAAGAGGTGAGATAATCTGAGGGAAATCTTCAGGTGGTTAGCAGGCTAGCGTGATCATTCCCAGATAGACGCACCTTCAACTCTGGCTAACCCGACCCCTACATGCCGCCCAACACACGGCAGCATACTCACATTATGTGTCACAAACAGATTTTTTTTTTTGTATGGGTGCTTGTTCCTAGTCAACTTGGGTCATAAAGGAATTCAGATTCTCCTAGAAAGGGGCATATCTTGGAGATGTTAGGGCAGATCTGGTCGGGATCTAGGGAGGGGATGACGCCAACTGGTAGGGAGATGCTAGGAGGGGTTGACGCCATTCCTAGGGGAAAGACCTTTTAGCCTTTCTATTTGGATTTATGGCATATTTTCATTCCTAGGTGAGGTGGACTATAGTGTTCTATTTTAGTTACAGCCCCCTTCCCCTTGAAAGCAAGTCAATAGGCTGGTCTGGATTTTGGACCTCTACCCGACCTCCTTTCCTCCCCTTCACAGTTAGCCATACTCAACAGTTTGCTAAACACACCATGCTGTTTTCTCTGCCTAGAATCTACTACCCCACTCCCACTCCCACCCCCACAGTCCTTCTCTTTCTTTAAGCTCCTCCGGCGTGAAGACTTTCCTCCCCACCTTCCACAGGAGCAGCATTTCTCTCCATCTCCTGTGGGCGCCCCTCCTCCTAAGACATGGCTTCCGCATTTCTCTGTACACTCGGAGTGGTACTCACTGCTCATCTACCCACCTCCTCTGCTGTAGCACTGAGCACCTTCATGGCAAGGACTCTGTGTTATTTTACTTTCTATTGTCAGGGCCTAGCATCCTCTCTTTTCTCTTTAAAATGATCTCATGTTTTAAATGAACATGAACACCCCTGCAGAATCCAGCTGTAGGCAAGGAAGCCAGGCAAGGGCGGTGGGGCGTACTAAGGACAAGGAAACAGACACTAGCGGGCACAAAAGGCATGACTCCATGCATTTGTGAAACTTCAGCTGACTTTGTGCAGTTAGTGGAAAATAAACCAGAAAATACACAAAGGCTGGAAGTGCATAGAAGGCGGGGTCAGGGCTGACCAAGCTCCTGGTGCTTCTTCCTTCCCTTCAGCCGTGACCCCCTTCTCTTCCTTTTCTTGTGCCTCGTTAACCTGGTCTGGAATCTCCAGAACCGTTGTCAACAGCTAGTTATTCCATGTGTGTTATGCCCTGAATCCTGCTCTGAATACAACGCTAGTAGGTTCCACTAATTAATTAAATTGTACTTCATAGACTTGGAGTCAGGGCTCTTGAATACAAGATGCAAATTTATGCAACATATGCAAATCACTCATGTTCTCAAATTCCATGAACAAAATCTGGTAGCCTTGAGATAAAAAAGCCCCTGCCAAGCATCATCTCTTCTAATTATTTCTTAATTCTCCTCCCACCCTCCACCCCTTAGCACTGAACTAACACTTTCAGGCTTGGCAGAAACTGGTAGAAATACAATGAGAGTTGGTTACAAACAGGAAGTTCCTTAAGGGCAAAGACCCTCTAATCTACTTGATGGTCTCTGGTGGCTCCTAATTTACTGTTGAGCACACACAGCCTTGCACAGGGCACACCATCAACAGTCTTAACTACTAAATTCTGGATAATTCGGATGAACAAAAGTTGAGAGCCCTGTTTGTAAAACGTGGCACAAAAATCTAGGAACAAGGAAATGATGACCTGTACAGTCTAATACATGTGGTTACATAAATTCAAATTAATTAAAATTAAAATTAAACAAAAACTGAAAAATTCCATTTTCAGAATAGCCACGTTTCAGGCGTCCGATAGCTAGTGATTTTCTTGTTGGTCAGCACAGACACAGTCCATTTCTATGATCACCGACAGTTGTATTGGACAGTGCTGATCTAGACTTTGCCACTCAAAGTCTGGTCCTGGGGCCAGCAGTATGGCATCACGCTGGAGCTTATTGGAAGTGATGAATCTCAGGCCCTAACCCAGATCTGCTGCAGCAGAATCCACATTTTAATAAATTCCTAGTTCGTTCACGTGCATATCAGAGTGAGGCACATTGGTCTAGAGCTAAAACAGAGATCGGTGGCTCTCAGATTTTAGCATGCATCAGAATCGTCTGGGGGGATTATTAAGGCCAGATTGCTGGGCATCAACATGTGAGTTTCTGATTCAGTAGGTATGCTAGAGTCCTGCCGTAACAAATGACCCCAAGCTGGCTGGCTTAAGACAAAAAAAAAAAAAAAAAATCTATTATCTCTCTCAATTCTGGAGGCCGGAAGTCTGAGATCAAGGTGTTGGCAAGGCCATAGCCCCTCTGAAAACTTCCTTAGGTAAAGAAGAATGCTTTCCTGCCTCTTCCTAGCTTCTGGTAGTTTGCTGGCAGTCTTTGGTGATTCTTGGCTTGAGGCTGCATAGCTCCAACCTCTGCCTCCACCAGCATATGGTGCTCGCCTCTTGGATCTGTGGCTCCGGGTCTGTCTCTTCTTCTTAAAAGGACACCAGTCATATTGCATTAAGGGCCCACTCTACTTATGGTGTCCTCTTACGTAACTAATTTCATTTGTAATTATCTTGTTTCACATTCTGGTGTACTAGGGGTTAAAACTTCAACATAGCTTCGTGGGGGGCGGGGGGTGCTCGATGTAATGCATCCCAGGAGTTCTGGGATGGGACCTAATAAATGGCATTTGTAACAACTTCCCTGGTCACCTTGATGTCACTCCAGGGACAACACTTTGACGACCAGAGGTCTAAAGTATCTACAAAATGGGACTACGTAGGACTACAAATTGGATTATACTATAGAAATAACTGTGTTCAAGATTCTATTTTAAAGCATACGTGAAAGATCGTCATCCAGTCTGTGCGTGAATACTTCCAATGACAGGGTTCTCATTACCAGCAGAGCAGCCTTCTCCACAGCTATTTCTGTGAAAATTCACACCCTTTGAACTTTCTAAATATCTGATATATCTAGATATATCTAGATATCTGATTGCAGCTGAATGTCTCAAGCCCGTACCCTGTCTACATTCCCTCCGTTTGACAGAACTCTCAGGCGCCTCAAGGTTCTGGCTTGTTCCTTAAGGCATGCTTGCTAAGGCGCGTAGGGGTGCTGATCACGCCTCCCACTGAGTATAAATTAGAAATAGACACTGGAATTGAACAGATAAAGGTCAAAAGGTCAGCTTTATTTCCAGCAAATGTATGTTGGAGAGTAGACCTCGGACCTTGACTGCAGTCAGCCTTCCTCACAGCCCCCACCTACTGGGATTCATCTGACACAGTCTGATCCAGAGAAGCAGGACGACTGATCCCACCCCACTCTGCAAGGCTCTGAGGGTAAGAGTGGCAGTTATTACCACATGAAGAAAGGCTCCACCACTCAAAGACAGGTTTTCCCTTTTTTTTTTTTTTTAAGACAGGTTTTCCTAAAAGAGAAATTAAAACTACGTTGCTTCTCTTGCCCCAAACCCACCCATCGAAGGAGACAGCCTTCCTCCCTGGTTGCCAATCGGCCACCCACTCCCGCTACTTTCCCCCTTTCAAACATATTCCCAACGTTCTTTATAAAAGCCCTCTTCTCCCATGGTGCCCAAATGTCTCTGGAAGTTGACTCCATTCTCAACTCAAGCCAATCATAGTACCTCTAATCCCCTTGCAAGTGATGGGTTCTGCAGCTCAGGCTTCATCCAGTTGGTTCACGGCATTGTTCTAGAGCCTGCTGTAGGACCAGGGATGGGCACATGACTCCAGCTAGTCTAATGAGAATGAACAAGAACTTTCATCTAATGGTTGGAAAAGAGATTCCTTTTTTTTTTTTTTTTTAAGATTTTATTTATTTATTCATGAGACACACACACACACACACAGAGGCAGCGACACAGGCAGAGGAAGAAGCAGGCTCCATGCAGGGAGCCCCATGCGGGACTCGATCCCTGGTCTCCAGGATCATGCCCTGAGTTGAAGGGAGGCGCTCAACTGCTGAGCCACCCAGGTGTCCCAGAAAGGGGATTTTCTAATGAGGAAGTATTTTGTTCCAGGACTAATGGTAGGTCTCTTCTAACCACAAGGAGACTCAGTCTGAAGAAAAAAGCCCCCACCCGGAGGCTGGAGGAGTTCAAAGAGCAGAGAAATAGATCTTCAGCTCCAATCATAGCATGTTGGCTCTATCTTTGTTTTTTTGTTTTTTTTTTTAATTATAAAAAAACCAAGTTTCCGTATTGTTTAAGCTAGGTATATCAGTGTTTCTGTCATTTCCAGATAAAATGATTCTTCCCAATAAAACATGGAAATATTGTTCCCATGAGCTAGTGAACATTGCCTCACGGAAACTTAGAGAAATAGGACTGCGTCTCCACCCACCAATGCTCTATTTTAATTCATTAATGCTGCTTTTAAAGTATATGCCCTTCACTGGACAGATTACTCCAGACACTGCACTGCTGCCAAGTCCCAGATCCCATCACAGTAGCTTCCACAGAATGTACTCTAAGGAATCACTTATTGAACAAATGCACCTGGAGACCACATCAACATTTTCAGCAGACACATAATAGTTGTCATATTAAGTTCAGATAAACTAAAAGCTCTAGAACATTTTTTATGTGAATTGATGTCAAAGCTGTCCGTCTCCACCCTGTATCTGAGCAATTGCATTGTGTATGGAGTTTGCTTTTAAACATTTTTACCTAAATAAAGGCCTTGATACTTCTTGCTAGTCGATTATAACTAGGAGATTCCAGCTCAGTTGAGATAATTTTTAATTGTGGTTTCATCATTTGTCATGTCAGCTATTCTTCCTAGTTCAGTGTCAACTTCAAAAAGATAGACGTTCCTTCTCTATCTTCGTATGAATCAAATATCTTGTCTTGTGGAGCCACCCCCATAAACGACAATTCCTCTAAGATTTCTGTGGCTATCAAATGGCACTTGGATCTCCTCCAGTCCCAGGAAATGTAATTCCCAAGGTCCAGAGACTTGAATTCATAAAAACCAAACAGATGAACTCTTACCAAATCTTGTCTCTTGAGAAAATTCAAACCATAGCAATTGTCACTCTAAGTTGTCAACTGTCTATGAGACATTCAGAGATCCATGGTCGGTAACAATTTGTTACTTTGCTGGCCATCTGGCTCTGGCCCACTCTCATAATGGTAAGTGGCATCGGTTTGCCTACTGGTGACAGCCTAGTCATCTGCCCAACATCCCCATCTCAACTGTGTGTTCTGTACGTGCTCTAACTCATCGTGGTGACTACAACTGCTCTGTCTTTGTGAAAAAGATGCTTTAAAAAAGTGGTTTCTTATTGTTAGGATAGAAGTAAAAAAAAAAAAAAAAACTAAAGAAAAGATTGCATTCTTGAGTTTCAAAGTTTATAGTGGTCTTGAATCAAATGTCTCATAATGCCAGTGAACTCATGTACGTTGGTGGCATGATGGTTTATTGAAATATTGATTTGTGTTGTGCTCTCTGTATTTTTCTTCTTTCATTTCAAGACGGTAGTTGGGCCATTGGTTGGCTGAATCAGAAGCTGCTTCAGAATAACTTTGTTTCCTGTCTTTTGGGCAAAGCTGAGCACATTGAAAGGGTTACGCTAGGAGTCCTAGAGAGAGATCAGAGAGGACAGAGGCCGTCCCCAGACAGAGGAGGGGTAGGATTTGAGGTGTCCGTGGGGCCGTTTCCCGGAGAAGCGGCAGGGCCACCGGGGTGGGGTGGATTCTGGACGCCGGCAGCTGCCGAGGGAGCACCACTTCCTTAGACCATGTGGGCTGAACAGAGAGAACAGCAGAATCGTGTGGCCTGAAAATCAGATATTTTGGAAAAGGTTGCTAAGTTGTGTCGGTATCTATTTGCCCTCTCCTTCCCGGGGACCCGGGCCCACCCCCGGCCCCGCCAGGGTCCTGCGGGCCAAGCGGAGCCAGCGCTGCGGCCCCGGGGGCGGGGGGGGGGGCTGGTCCCCGAGGTGTCCCGGCCGCTCCCCTCTGCGGTGCCGCCTGAGTCAGGCAGGAGGCAAGGGGCTGCGAAGCCGGGAGGGCGGCGGGGAGGGTCCGGGAGGGGGGAGGGGGAGGGGGAGGGGGAGGGGGGAGGGGGGAGGGGGCCCCAGCCGCCCCGGGCTTCCCGGCCCAATGGCCACGTCGGGCTTCGGAGCCGAAGGGACGAGGTGCGGGAGGCGCCGTGGCCGGGGGCGCCTGGCTTCCCCAACCGCGCCGCGTCCTGGGCTAAGCCTCTCATCCCGACCCCGCATCGGAGCCCCGTCGGGTCCTGGAGGAGGTGGGGACCAGGCGCCTGGCCCTCCCGACACACAAGGGTGCCCCGGCCTCCAGCCCGGCCTCCACCTCTGTCCCTGGCCTCTGCCCCGGCCTCCCCCCTCCAACCTCTCAGCCTCCTCCACCCCAGCCTCCGGGCCTCTGCCCGGGCCTCCTGGCCTCTGCCCCCACCCCGGCCTCCACCCTGGCCCCCCGGCCTCCACCTCTGTCCCTGGCCTCTGCCCCGGCCTCCCCGCTCCAACCTCTCAGCCTCCTCCGCCCCGGCCTCTGCCCGGGCCTCCTGGCCTCTGCCCCCACCCCGGCCTCCACCCTGGCCCCCCGGCCTCCGCCCCGGCCTCCACCTCTGTCCCTGGCCTCTGCCCCGGCCTCCCCGCTCCAACCTCCCGGCCTCTGCCCCTGCCTCCTGGCCTCTGCCCCCGCCCTGCCCTCCCGGCCTCCACCCTGGCCCCCCGGCCTCTGCCGCGGCCTCCTCCCCCCCTCCGGGCCCTTGTCGCCCTCCCGGAGTGTGGGCCTGAGCCTGAGAGTTTCCGCCTTGCTCTCAGGGCCCGCGCTTCCCCCGCGGCTAACGGGATCAAAATGTCTCTTGGTCGCCGGCCCTGGAGGGCGCCCGGGCAAGGGGGGGGGGCAGCGCCACCCCGAGGCCCCGCGGCCGGCCCAGGAGCGACCCCGGAAGGGCGGCCTGTGAGGACGCGGCCGGGCCGAGCCCGTCCAGGAGCAACTGCCGGGCCCGGTTGAGCGCCGCCCGCTCCTCTCCACGGAGGTCGCTGCTCTCGGTTCACCGCGAGGAACAAGGAGCTTCTCAAGGGCGAGCGGCTCAGCGCAGAGGGCGGCAGAGGACGCCTAGGACGGCTCCGCCCCCAGCTGCCCCAGGCGGCCTCCTGTCCTGGGGGGACGGGGGGGGGGGGGGGGGAGGCCCGAGGCAGCCTCCTGTCCTGGGGAGACCTGGGGGGGGGAGCCCTGGGCGCGGCCTCCTGTCCTGGGGGGGGACACGCGGGGGAGCCCCGGGTGCGGGTGCAGCCTCCTGTCCTGGGGAGACCCGGGGGGGAGCCCCGGGCGCGGCCTCCTGTCCTGGGGGGGGACACGCGGGGGAGCGCTGGGCGCGGCCTCCTGTCCTGGGGGGACCCGGGAGGGGAGCCCCGGGTGCGGCCTCCTGTCCTGGGGGGACCCGGGGGGGGGAGCCCCGGGCGCGGCCTCCTGTCCTGGGGGGACACGGGGCGGGAGGCGGCCTTGGACTCCGGCTCAACCCCGGGCCTCACACCTGGCTCCTGGCCCCGGGGCCTCCCAAGGGGTCGGGGCGTGCCCCCCCCAGGTTTGCCTGCTGCCGTAGGTTTCTCACATCTACTTCCTCCAAATAGGAAACAATCTGCTTGGTTCGCCTCCAGGAGCCCGAGGGGAGGGGCCGCCTTTGTGTCCTCTCCTATCTCGTCAAGCCACATGCACCTGGCAGCCACCACACTCCTCCCTGGGGGAGAGGCTAAGCAGAGCCGGATCCCTGAATGGAAGGGGGCCCCTGCGGGGGCACCGGGGAGCCTGGACTCCCACCCCGGGGAGCTGGGCTCAGGCCGCCCCTCCGGCCTCCCTGCCCCGAGGCTGCGAGGAGACGGGGCACGGGCCTCGGAGGCACCTGGGGAGGATGCCCCACCCCAGGTGGCACCCTGGGCTCCTCAGTGACCCGAGCGCTGGCAAGACCCGCTCTCTAATTTCTTTCAAGAGCAGAAAACGGTGCTGCCGGGTGACGGGAGAGACGAGCCGACGGGAGCAGAGGGTTCAGGAGGCCTGAGATGACTCTCCAGTGTCCCCTCCCATTAAGCTTCTCGGAGAGACAAGGGGCAGGGAATGACCACGAGTCCATGGTTCTGGCTGCTTGGGGAGTGAAAGGCCAGACCACCTGCTGAGAGGAGACCAAAAAACGTGGACTAATTTCATGCAAAGAATGGCTAAAAGAAACATTTTCCTTATGATGCACCTTGCACCACCGAGGTACAGGGCCTACCGAGAGACGCGGGAGGGGCAGGACGGTTTTTTAAAGGCAACAGGACAGCGGGAAAAACAAAGACCTGGGCCTAAGGGCAAAGAGACTGCAGATGAACGCGTATAATAAGGTTATACTGAGACCGAGAGGGGGCCACCAATTAGGCCCCGAGCTTCCAGCAGGCCAAAGCAGAAAGGGAAATATTATGTTACCAAATGTATATCTTTCATGAGGAACCCCCTACTGCTACCAGTTCCTCATCCTTTTTTATCATAAGATTCATAAGCATGGATAATTATCTTCAGGAAGAGAATACTTAGGGAGTTTCACTACGGCCTCTTTCAAGAATTTGATGGGCTGCCAAGTACAAAAAGGAAAGATTGCTTTGGGTAATTCCAAACCACAAAACTAGAATCAATGAGTGTAAGTTAAAGGGAACAGATTTTGGTTAAAAATAAAGAACTTTCTAACAATTAGAGTTGTCCATAAATGGAATGAGCTGTCTGGCAAAGAAGTGAGCTCCCTGTTACTGGAAGTGATCAAACAGAGGCTGGCTAACCATCTGTTAAGGATAAAAAGGATTTGTACATAATGAGAGAATTATGCAACAACATAATACAAGGCTCTTCATGACAGTTTTATTTATAATAGTAGGAAAGAAAATAGAATCAACCTAAATGTCCAACAATAGGGGATTAGATTATTATGGTACTCTTATCTGATTTATTTTATTTTTTTACAGATTTTACAGATGTTAAAAATCAATAAAATGATGACATGGGAAATGCTTAGAATCTATTACTAGGTGGAAAAAAACAGGCGACTGTAGCATATATATCGTGATGCCATTTTGTAAAAAATATTTGTGTTTGGACAAATAACACTAAAAAGTACATAGGTGAAAACATTAATGGTGATTAACATTAGTGTTTGAATTATGGATGATTTTTCTCTGGGCTTCTCAGGGTTTCCAAGTTTTCTATGTTGAGCACTTACCACTTACGCAACTAGAAAAAAAAAAAAAGTAAAAAGAAAAAAACTCCAGAGTGTCTTATTAACTAGTAGCTTCAACTAGATGATCTCTATAGTTTTTCAAACCAAGAGTCTATGATTTTTATTTTAAATTTAAGTTGGTTGTTTTTCCTCATAAAATAACTTATCTTTTTGAAAGATTTTAATCAGGGGGTCCCTAGATGGCTCAGGAGTGTCTGCCTTTGGCTCAGGTCATGATCCCAGGGTCCTGGGATCTGAGCCCCTTCTGAGCTCCCTGCTGAACAGGGAGCTCTCCTCCCGGTTGGTGATCCTCCCAGTTGGTGCTCCCTCTCCTAGTTGGTGCTCTCTCTCACTATCCCTGTCCCTATCTCTGTCTCTCTCAATTAAATAAATAAAATATTTAAAAAAAAAGATTTTAATCAAATATAAACACCCTCCCGCCAAAGAAATGTTGGCTAAAACCATAAAGTTTTTGGTATAATCTAATGTATTTCTGATTGCTATGGCCATTTTCATCTGAAGTCTCTTTTGAAAATACATGGGATATAAATTTAAAAATCCACATGGTAGAATAGAAAGAGCTTACAAATTAGAATCAAATACCTCTGGTTCTCAAATTTTGACTCCACTACATATCAGCCTTAATTTACTCAACTTTAATATGGGATAAAAATTAAAATAATAATAATAATAGCTAAGATTTGTAGAAGATTCACTATGTGCCAGACACTGGTTAAGTGCTTTACATGCAATGGAATCCTCAATAAAGTCCTCTGAGGTGAATTCTCTATTTTTCAGATGATAAAATGAAAACACCAAGAATTTCTATGGCTTGCCAAGATGAGGCCGCTCTAAATGATGGAGTAAAAATTCAACCTCTGGCAGTTTAACCTTAGGAACCACGGTGTTAACCACTGTACTGTACTGCCTTGCAGCGTTGTGGAAGGACTAGTTAGTTGAACGTACACAAAGTGCATAGCAGAAAAGCAGGCCATCGGTATGTTAAGTTTCTCCCTCAAGTTTTCCATAGCTATTTGGCCCCAGAAAGACTTCTGATTATCTTCTCCAAGAATACATTCAACGGACACACTGGAGAAATGAGGCTATGTGGTAGGTAGTCTTACAACAAGTTCGTTATCAATGGCGTTCATGTCAAACTCAGAGATATTAGAAATCATGTCCCACAGGATTCCATTCTGGGACTGATTCTTTAATATTTCATCAATGATTTACATGGATAGAACAGAAAATAAGCTCCTAAAGCTGACAGATGATACATGCTGTTAGCAGATGACACCCATCGTCAGTTAGGAGGGCTAGCATCCAGGACAGGATTAGAATTCCAAATGGTCTGGCAAGATGGAGAAGAGGTGGAGGCAAAAAGAATGAACTTCATTAGCAACTAGCACAGAGTAATACATTTATTAAGAGGGAAAACGTTGTATCGGCATAGCAAGGGCAGTGACTAACAATGAAGAATTGTTGCTGGAAAGAGTTAATGGTTAAAGTAGCTCACAAGCTGGAAATGAGACAGAGGAAGTCAAGGATGATTCTGGAAATGCAGCGAAAAAATAAGATTGTTGGAGTAAATCGATTTACCATTATATACCATATTTTAAACACTCTTTTGAGTTCTGTATTTTTTCCCTCAATATAGTTCTGGACAGTTTGGAAAAGGCATACAAAAAGCAAAAGAAATCTTGGCAATTACAAAACACAACCTGAAGGCATAGTGAAGAAACTGAGATCTTTCAGTTGAGGAAGGCAAGTCCATTGCTGACAATTCGTTTAAAAATTGCTTACTGAGCAGCATCTATGTGCCAGCTTTTGTGCTGGGTGCTGGGAGACAGAGAGAATCAAGATGTGGTTTTTGACCTTGAGAAGCTCAGAGACAGGAGGATAATCACTCCTAAGTTTATAAAGACTGTTGTTTAAAACTGATATTTGTGTCATTCCTGCCTAACTCCTATGTATCTCTCTCTCTCTCTCTCTCTCTCTCTCTTTGATTCCCTCTTCCTTCCTTCATTTCCTCTTCTTTTTCTTTTCCTTCCCTTCTCTAGATGTTAGGTCTGTGAATGGAGCCCATTAGCATGGCAAGTTAGTTAGGTATATTCCATAGGGTCCCATCTGAGACTTGGCCAGGATACTAAGCCATTCTTTTCTTAACATTTCAAAATATTTCTATAAACTTATCTTTCAACCTCCAACACTTCCAATAAAATTGCAGGTGATGGAACAAGGCTGGGAGAGAGAAAAATAGGTTTCTGGTTGCAAAATAAGGCAGTTTGGCTGGAAAAGATGCTAGAGTAGATATATTATGAATTTTATAATATTAAGGAATTTGAACTTTCTCTTACTGATGACAGAAAGTCAGTAAAGTTCAGTGAAAGTGTGTGAGAAAGGGACTAACAAGATCAATGTGGGTTTTAGGAAGAGTAAACCTAGGTGGCAGACAGAATGGATTGTTAGGGGACAGGCTGGAGGAGGAGTCATGTTAGAAGGTGGTTATTAAGCAATAAACAATGACCAGAGTTAGACAGTAGAGTTAAAAGAGGCAGAAGACAGGTGGATATGAGAGACCCTGTAAAAGAAAAGTCAATAAGATTTGATGTCAAAGTAAATATGAGCATCGAGGGAGGGGGAAGAATGGAGAACAACCCCTGGATTGTAGATAAGGAGTTTGGGAAATGGAAAATGTACCAAAGTGGTGGCAGTGGGAAGGTGAAGATGGTTTGTGGCAAGGGCGTCATGATGGGTTCAGGGCCAGAAAGGTTGTCTTTGTGTCGATGGAATATATAAATAAAAACCATATATCCAACAGGGATCTAGGAATAGATTTTCTAGAAGATCATCCTCACAGAGGTAATAATGTGTTTTGGACACCTCCACCTGTATATCCCACTGATACATCACACTCTGCATGCCTAAGACTAAGCTCTACTGTCATTCACAAACAGAAAATTTAATTTGTGTTTCTCCTCCAGGTTAATTATGCTTTTAAACACCCAGACTGCCAAACTCAGAGTCATCTCTGGCACCTTTCTTTCCCACCCACCGGCTCCCACAAGCAACTAGCCACTAAAACAATTGTATCTAAGAGCAAAATACGTTGTACGTCAATTCCTAGTGCCATGGTTAATGCTCACGTGATTTTCTTAACTATCACACAGTTTATAACAAATTTTCTTGTCACGTGAGTCTGTATTTTTCCACTGGCTACAGAATGAAATTCAGTCTTCCAGGAATGAACATACCTGTCCAGCCTAATCACTGAGAATATCTATACATACCCAACCTAAAAGTCCCATCAGCTTCCTTGCCTTTCTTTAATGATGTCAGGCATTTCTATGCCTGGTGTGCCTTTATTGATGATGTTCCATTATTTTGGGATAATTTTTTCTACTTAAGAAGAATATTTCTGAAGTTCTGAGTCCCATCCTAATCCCATTATGAGGGCTTCTCTGACCTCCTGTTGCTTGTCTTACTTCACTCATGTTGCTATTTTTTTGGAAAGCAAAAGCCTGAACCAGGTAGGTGGAAGTTGACATGGGAGGAAGCAAACAATGTAATACAAGTCTAAGCAAAGGATAGATGCACACAGAGAAGGGAGAAGTTCAAGATGAAATGACAGTCTTGGCCAGGCCTGGTTAGCTGGAGAGAATTACCATGAAAAAAAAAAAAAAAAAGAAAAAAGAAAAGAAGAGAAGAAAGGAGGAAGGAAAGTTAATTTGGCTTTGAGCATGTTTGGGTTGAGAAACCAGCAATGAACCCAAGTCAAGCCTTACAGAAATGAAAGGGGTAGTTGAGGCTAAAGAAAACTATTTGTAATTTATATGCAAAGAGATAATACCAGATGCGTGGGGGAATAAAGGAACAGAAGAGTCTGTTAGGGAAGATGTTGGTCTGAGGCTAGAGCTATAAACATGTTACCAGAGATCCAGCCAAGATGGAGACTTAGGAAGACCCTGAACTCAGTTCCTCCATGGACACACCAAGTCTACACCAGTTTATAGGGCAATTCTTTCTGAAGAAGAAGATAGAGAAAAAAAAGAGAACAAATAGAGAATGAATGGCAAGAGAGACAGAGACCGCGAAACAAAGGGAAACCCCACCTGCCCACATGGTGACCTATAGTCGGGAGAGATAGTACTAAGGAACCGTGAGCAGATTCATCTGTGCTAGGGCACAGAAAAAAAAGCTATGGTTTAAAAGGGCAACTGGAATATAAAGGGACCATCACTAGAAATCTGCCAAACAGCCAGAGAACTGCTGGAACTCTTTCCAGGTCAGAGGTGCTGGTGAGTGCCATGGTTTACATTTGGCCTCTACATTAATAGTGCAGACAGGTTCCAGGCATCATAGCCAGCCTGCCACTTCAGTGGGCCCCAGGCCCCTAACCCACACCAGCCTCAAATGCCCTAGGGCACAGGAAAAAAAAGAGGTGGTTTATTTTTATTTTTTAGAAGATTGTATTTATTTATTCATGAGAGACACAGAGAGAGGCAGAGACATAGGCAGAGGGGGAAGCAGGCTCCTGGCAGGGAGCCTGATGCAGGACTCAATCCCAAGACCCTGGAGCCACAACCTGAGCCAAAGGCAGATGCTCAACCACTGAGCCACCCAGATTCCCAAAAGGTGTGGTTTAAAAGAACAACTAGAATACAGAACTAAGCCTAGAGCCCTGCCAAATGGTAATTCAGATTCAGCTGCCCTACCAGGCCACCCCTGCATGAAGCACCCTGGGATGTCCCCACTTGCTCCCACTTCAGCTTCAGCTGTCATCCCAGGATACCCTCAACTCAGAGAACCCCGACCTATGCCCACCTGAGCTCCGGCCATCCCACCAGGGCAGGCCCCGCACAGTGCCCCAACATCCTGAGCCAGCCAGCCCCAGCACCAGCCAGCCAGCCAAAGTCATTTGGCACACATAGTTTACATAGGGGATGATCATACACAAGGTCATGTTCTTAGGAGAAGTAGCTGTTCCATTCACAGAAACAAACAGAAAGTTGAGCAAGATGAGACAGAGATATATACTCCAGATGAAAGAATAAGACAGACCCTCAGAAAAAGAACTAAATGAGATAGTAATAAGCAATCTACCTGATAAGGAGTTCAAAGTAACAACCATGAAGATGCTCATCAGACTGGAGAGAAAAGTGGATGAACTCAGCGAGGACTTCAATAAAGAGATAGAAAGCATGAAAAAGAACCAAGGAGAGTTGAAGAATGCAATAACTGAAATGAAAGCTACACGAGAGGGATCAACAGTAGATTAGAGGATGCAGAAGAACAGACCAGCAATCTGGAAGATGGGGCGATGGAAAGCCCTCAAGCTGAACAGCAAAAGGAAAAAGAATTTTAAAAAATGAGAATAGGTGAAGGGACATCTTGGACAACATCAAGTGAACAAATACTTGCATTATAGGGATCCCAGAAGGAGAAGATAAGGGGGCAGAAAACTTATTTGAAGAAATGATACCTGAAAACTTCTCTAACCTGGGGAAGGAAGTAGACATCCAGGTTCAGGGAGCACAGGGAGTTCCAAACAAGATGAACCCAAGGTCCACACCATGACACATAATAATTAAAATGTCAAAGATCCAAAACAAAAATGCCAATTCCATGCTTAGAAGTATGATATTAAAAACTGTGAGGGTAGGCATCAAAATCAGCATTAAACCACAAGCCCTCTGTGTGACCTTATGCTTACTAAAGTTTTTAAGGAGCTGCTTGATATTAGAATGACAGATTTTAAATTCCTTAAGGTCACTGAATGTGTGCGCCAATATATAATTGTGTGTATGTATGGTGGGGGTGGGGAGTGATGGTGGAGTATGAAGAGAGCTGAAGTTTGACAGACCTGGTAGTCTGGGAATTGGTTAGGAAAACAGTTTTCTTGAAGTTGGAGAGTATGGCGATCAGATAGGATGACAGAGAGGAGGTGTATGAGCAAACCCTGGCGACGGCGATGTCTTATATGAATGGGTGCTTGATGGCTCTGGTTCACTATGTAAGTCCTGCTGTGAAACTCTGTTATGGTGATAGTTTTCAAAAACTATTGTGAGAAATAAACTAGATACGCAAACACCTAAAGTATAACATGTATTTATGTTTGACCGATTACTAAAAGATAAAAGTTGGTATTTTTAGGAGTATGGTATTTTAAAGCCCAAATATCACATGACTCATTATTTTGGATAATCTTTATCACTACTAATCACCCTCAAACCAAGTTATGTAACTTTAACTTAACAAGCTACCACTACCAAGTTAAACAATATTAATAACTAGCAATTTACCTCATTTCTTAGTTTGAGTACACATTAGTCTTAGAAATTCTTTCTTCAGAAAGATAAGCTTAAAATATAGACAATATATAGTGAAAGCTTTGTACTCTATAAAAAGTTGCCATCAGTTGTAAAGCTTTTTTTTTTTTTAAGATTTATTTATGACAGGCATAGAGAGAGGGGCAGAGACACAGGAGGAGGGAGAAGCAGGCTCCATACCAGGAGCCTGATGTGTGACTTGATCCCGGGACTCCAGGATCATGCCCTGGGCCAAAGGCAGGTGCTAAACCTCTGAGCCACCCAGGGATCCCCTGTAAAGCTGTCCATTAAAGAGAATGTTTATGAGGAAAGAAGAGAAATAATGAACACCTGTGTCACCCCCAAATACTTCATGCCTTTTGTGATTCCCTCCCTCTCATTCCTCTTCACCCTCCACTTGGTTCCAGGTGACTACTGAGTCTGCTTTGGTCATTGTCAATTAGATTACATTTTCTGGAATTTTATATAAATGGAATCATACAGTAAGCATGTGCTCTTGTTTTTGTCTGACTTCTTTCACTCAGTATTTCTGCAGGCTGTGGTGTTCGTAAATAGTTCATCCATTTTTATTGTTGAGTTGTATTCCATTGTGTGACCATACATTTATGTTAACACACCTACCGATGGACATGTTAATTGTTTCCAGTTTTTGGCTGTTACAAATAAAGTTGCTATGAACATTAAAACACACACACACACACACACACACACACACACGTTACTCATTTCTAAGATGAGAGGAGGAATTCAGCGTAGTAAAAGAGCCAGACTAAGACTGGCCACTGTGGTGAACTTACATATTTTAGTTTTCCTAAAACTAAAAACATAAATTTTTTTATGTCTTTAAACTTTTATGGGAAACTTCCAATTTCTGAGATGTTCTATTTGTGATTTGAGTAAACTGCCAATTCTCTGCTCAATTGGGTCCCTTTTGATTACAAATTTTGAAAATTAGTCATTTTCCTTTCAAAAGAGGTATTACATTCTTACATGAGAGTATCTAACTGAAAACAACCACCAAAGATCAGGCCATAGAATTTAAAGAGAAATGAGCTAGTAGGGTCTGTTTTCACACGATCTACTAACATACTGGGGTGGGGGGCGCAGGGGGCTGGACTAATATGTGTTAAAATGGATTCAATTTGACCAAATTACAGCTTTTGAAAGAACCTTTCTTTAGCACATTCTTTGTTGTTTTTAGAGGAGTTTATTGAAATAAAAATATTGTAAAAATACATGCTTATTGTGAAAATAATCCAGATAAGCCATAAATATAGAAGTAAGTCTCATCATAATAAGCAAGTTGGCCTATAACTTTATAGACTTTTCTGAATACATACATAATCATATATACCTATATCTTTTTCTGCATGTGACTTGTCCAACTTCTATCATCTCATTCCGCCTAAAAATAACAACCTATAACAATTAACAATTAAATTAATAAAGATTACACTTCTGCAGGATGCTCACACACATTACATTTCCCAAGTGTTATATTCTGATCCTTACTCTGAGTGGCAAAAATAGACAGGGTGGGATTATTGGTGTCATTTATCCAAAATCTCAAAGCTACTTGTGCTGAAGAAGTTGTACTGGACTTGGGTCCTCCCTACCAAACAACATGTATCTTTCCTACGTTACACGGTTCCCCACAGTGGGATTTCCACATCCAGGTCTTCTCAGGCTCAGCTAAAATATCCTACAGAGTATGTCAGCTCAAAACTTGGAATAGATATCATTTTGAACATCACCATGTAGTTGCTTAGTAGTTTTCCTTAGATAGAAAAAGAGTGGCCTTCTAAGTTTGATCTACCAAGATTTGGAGTACATCTTGAAGTGGTGACAATGGAGCAGACAATGAAAACTCTACAGGACCCCGCACCGATGTTTCTATATGGTTTTTTAAAAATATTTTATTTATTTATTTATTTATTTATTTATTTATTTATTTATTTATTTATTTATTTATGAGAGACCCAGAGAGAGAGGCAGAGAGACACAGACAGAGGGAGAAGCAGGCTCCATGTAGGAAGCCCAATGTGGCACTTGATCCCCAGACTCTGGGATCATGCCCTGAGCCAAAGGCAGACACTTAACTGCTAAGCCACCCAGGCGTCCCTGATGTTTCTATATGTAATCCAGCTTTATCCAGAAGTATTTCTGGCAATGGGCACATCCACCATTGAACAAAACAAAACAAGATAATGGGCCCAGAGTGGAGTCACTTATGCTAAGTCCAACATCACCGAATTGAGACTTAATTATAGTTTCAGCTTCCCCAGAAATGGACTCTTAAACCAGTCAATCAGGAATCACCAGATCAGCACTAGTTAGGGTATAGTGCCGGAGAGAGCTCCATCCTCTAAAGAAAAGTAAACATGCAATAACCAACCCACTTTTTTTGCCTAGTAAAAACTGGCAAAAAACACCTGCTTCCCTCAGCCTGTAAAGGTTATCATTTTGTACAGCTCCATGGAGCGCCACCCTGTCTGCTAGATTGGATGCTGCTTGATTTGAATTTATTTTTTGCCCAAATAAACTCTTAAAATTGTTCATGTGCCTGAGTTTATCTGTTAACAGTTGTAGTGAAGGGAAGAGATGCAGGAGGTAGTGTAGAGGAAAGAGCACTAGTATATTTCATTTCTGAGAAACACATTTTTCCCCACATCTTAGTGCTTAGAAATAGGCATTCATCTTACAAATCCATGAATCTTTGATTTGGTAAAGAGCGCTAAATGGCGACTCACTGAAACTAGATCCTCGTCTAAATTCTGGTATTTCCCCATCTTGGGAAGGTCATCGGACTCCCCGATGTTGTGAACAAGAGGTGACATGTATGTAAAGCTCACTACAGGCTACACGGGAGTTGCTCTTAATGATAACTAAGATTTATGGAGGGTTTACCCTATTCCAGTTACTGTTCTTAACACAGTGAGAGGATTTTCTCATTTAATCCTCATAGCAAACCTCTTAGGAAAGTCCTATAAATATCCCAGTTTTAGAGATGAGCAAAGTGAGATTTAGAAAGTTCAAATGAATATAGCTATAGGTTAAAACTGGTAAGTGGTAGAGCTGGGAGTTGAACAAGGTAGTACGAGGCCAGAGGCTCCCCCACTAACCCCAATACTATTGACCTACTTGCTAGCTATGAGTTCACATCATCGTCCTTTTATTTTGCTTCTTCCTATTCCCTTCCTCCATGGTTTACTAGCTGATCTTGATTTATTATAAACTCAGATGCCTTCAGGATTATAAATGTAGAACTGGTGAGGGGCAGTAAATGTTAGAGATGGGAAACAATATGATTCTCAGCCTACAGGGGTGCACACGCGCGCGCGCGCACACACACACACACACACACACCGCATACCACATGCCACACTGACTTTTGGACTACCTTTTGCACACACAAACACACAGATTAAACAACACATCAAATTAAACTGAAAATTGGACTGGCTTTTTAAAAGTAATACAAATTAGATTTATTAGGGATCCTTGGAGTGTCCCCCAAAATGTCTTGATTTCAGCTACCCGTGTGAAACCTTCCATTAAGTCTGCAAGTACTACTATCTATTCCAGGTGGAGGATAGCAACACCTGCAAAAACTTCAATAAAGCTAAAGGAGATACTGAATTGAGGGAGAAAGTAACCCAGAGTGGATCTATAATTTCCTAAAGAGGAGGTCTCCAGAGTGACAGTTTTATTGAGCACTTCCTATCAAGTAAGAGGTCCTTTCTTTGTTTCATGCATCTTTACTTTATAGAATTTCTAAGAAGGACTAGAGGGTCCTGTTTTACAGATTGCCCAGTTAAGGCTCTAGGGAGTGAGCAAAGCTTTTTTTTTTTTTTTTTTTTTTTTTTAACGATTTTATTTATTCATTCATGAGAGATACAGAGAGAGAGAGGCAGAAACACAGGCAGAGGGAGAAGCAGGCTCCCTACAGGGAGCGCGATTCGGGATTCGATTTGGGGACCCCACGATCGATCGCACCTGGGCTGAAGGCAGGCACTCAACCACTAAGCCCCCCAGGCGTCCCCACCCAAGTCATTTGAAGGCTCAGCTTTTCCAGTACACTCTGTGGTCAGAGGGTGGATGTATCATGTATCACGAAGCCCCTCAGTTCTTTCCAAAACCCTGAACGTGATTTTCTTCATAGTTTTATGTTCTCTGTCTTAAAGAGAGCCCTCCAAGCTGTCTAACATCAGGCTCCCCCCAAAACACAGATCCATGCTGTAGGGGAGGCAAAGGCTGTGCTAAGAGGTATCTTGAGCAAGGTACCCTCTGAGTCCAGCTCCCTCCCAGGCAAAGAGAAAGCTGCAAACCCCAGGATCCCTGGCCCGCCCCAGGACTGTGGACTCTAGGCCTCCTGTAGTTCTCCTGGGGGGCCCTCCAGGAGAAGCATCTAACTCTCCCCCACTGGTTCACCAGGCAGAGACAACGTTGACTATATTTCTGCAGCTCCAGTTTTTCTATTAATTGCAAAGTTGCCCCCAGCCTGCAGGAAATGAGATGCCCAAAGGAAGGGGGAGTGGATCTCTTCCAGACCTCTACAACTCTCAGATTATACTAAACCAGTAGCAAAAACCCTCGTTAGCATTTGAAAGGGAAGGCAATCGTATTACTAAGCCTCACTCTACCGCCTCCAGACTTTTCTCAGCCAGAGAACAAAGGGAAAAAAGCAAACACCACTTCACACTCTTATTCATTGGAGGTTAAAAGAGACCTCCCAGCACACAAAAGTCCCTGGGAAGGTCAGCTTGGGAGTGCACTGAGGAGGGCAAGGGGGACGCCCTGTGTGCCGGCTGGGCGGCTTCTCCTGGTGTTGGCCCAGCCCCGGGGTGTAGCCATCAGAATTGGGTGTTCTCATCCCCAGGTAGCTTGCTGGTGGCTGAAGTATATATTTCCTTGGCTTTCTTCGGTGTTTTCCAGATTCTGAATTCCAGTTGAACTAGGAAGGCAGGGCCCCCTGGGCTGGGCCAAGTCCCTGGGATGGTCATTCCTTCACTGTCATTGAGTCAGCAACCACTCGTCGTTGGGTACATAGCAAGCGCTGCAGCGAGGCAAGAGCTGAGGCCCTGTCTTAGAGCCTCCATTCAAGGGGGGGGGGGGGGGGGGGCGGGGATTTGACATGAAACAGTGAAGCACACTCTCCATTTTTTAGGTGTGACTGTGACAACTGTCTGAAGGAGCACAGTGGGCAAAGAGTGGCTAATGCGACAGTGGCTGACCTCACATGGACTGGAGGAGAGGGGGCTTCTTTGAGCAAGTGAAAGTGGGAGTCAGCTGTGTGCCAGGGCAGTTGAGATCATGCTGGGTATTGCAGGCAAAAAGTCCCTGACTTGGGAAAAATCTGGCTGGGCACAGGAACTGGAAGACTAAATGTGGCTGGAGCCCAGAGGGCAGGCCAGAATGGGGCTGGAGATTTGGCAGGAGGGGAACTTCCATCAGGCTTTGTATTCTGTAGGCTTTTGCTTCCATCTCCAAAGCAAGGAGGAGTGGTGGAGGGAACTAGTTATAGGATTTGATAAGTGACTTATGAGGTTTGTAGTGTCAGGAAAGAGTTTTAGGAGACAAGAGACTGATTTAGGAAGACCAACTAATAAGCTATATCAAAAGCCAAAATTAAGGGGCCACCTGGGTGGCTCAGTTGGTTAAGTGTCTGCCTTCAGCTCAGGTCATGATCCTGGGTCCTGGGATGGAGTCCCAAGTGGGACTCCTTGCTTAGTGGAGAGCCTACTTCTCCCTCTCCATCTGTTGCTCTTTCTGCTTGTTCTCTCTCCCTCTCCCTGTCTCTGTCAAATGACAAACAAACAAATAAATAATCTTTGAAAAAAATAAGTCAAGATAAGAATTCTCAAATTTTAATGAATTGCCTGGGAATCCTATTAAAATGCAGATTCAGATCTGGAGGGTCTGCGGTGGGGCCTGAGACCCACATTTATAAACCAGGTGCCCAGGTGCTGGTCTGTGCCACAAACGTTCTACTAGGAATTTTAGATTAAGGCACTTGTAATGCAGATGAAGAAAAGCCGAGGAACTTGAGAGGAGAGCCATCGTGTGGGAAGTCTCACGGGTCTCTGACTTGGGCAACTCCAGAGGAATTGCATTCATGGAGACAGGATGAACCAGACAAGAAAGAGCCGGTTTGGGTGGCAGGTGAGGAGCTCAGTTCTGGACATGCTGAGTTTGATATGTCTTAGGAATCTCTAAAGAGGCTGTGTTACATATGAATCTGAAGCTCAAGAAAGAAGGGGAAGCTGGAGTTACAAATTTAGGAGCTATCAATATGGAAATGGTAAATGAAACTATGAAAATGGATGCTATCGGCCTAGGGAGAGGGAATGCAGCAGGTGGCCCAGACGGCAGTCTGACCTGCCGGCCATCTGTTGTCCTAAGCATCTCGGGAAGAGCGGAGGCCCAAGGTGAAGCAAGTATTTAACAACTGAGTGGAGAGGAGAAGCCAGAACGAGGATCCGAGAAGAAACTGTGAAAGATGAAAGAAAAACCATGTTGTTATCCAACGGCCATTGGCTTTCTTTCTTGCTGACAACAGCTCTGAGACGTGGGGATGGCTCGAGATGGCGAAGGCCAGCCCTCCAGGGCCCTGAGTCGCGGCTGACCTAACCTCATCACCTCTGCCGGAGGCTGGACCAGCAGGGGCTCCGACCAAGGGGAGGAAAGCGTGGGCTCTGAGTGGCATCCAGGGAGGCATTTTGCCTCCTCTAAACAAGGACAGGGAGGAGAGGAGCTTCAGGGCCCTGCGGCACATCCTGCCCGCTGTGAGCTCAGACCTGGTGTCAGAGCAGCGTCAGGCACCTGGGGCTGCGAGCACAGGACATGAGGGTGAAAACTCAACAGCTAAGGACGGTGACATTAAAAACAATGCAGGACACAGGTGAGCTGCTCATCAGCCCCCCAGGAGCCACCTCCTCCTACTGTTTTCGTTAGGTGAGATGATAAATGCTCCTGCTGGCTGAGCCACAGTTAAGGGACTGTATCACTTGCAGCTGAATGGGTCTCCAGCCGTTGACTAGTGTATATTGTGTAGTGTAGACTGGGAGTTAGTTAGACATGGTTCAGATAAATATGGCGTTTCACTGCCGACGGTTTGTGTGTCTCCTCATCTGCAAAATGGAGATAATAGTGGTATCTCCCCTGAGAACCCTCCTATGCTGTTGGTGGGAGTGCAAATTAGCAAAACTACTTTGTGATTTGGCAGGATTTACCGAAGCTGAAAATGCATGAAGCCTAAGGCCCAGCCATTCTACTTCTAGGTAAATCTTTGAGAGATTCTTGCCCAGTGCGTTGGGAGACATATATGAGATTATTCGTTGAAGCCCTCTTTGTGGTAGGAAGGAATTAAGGACAGTGTAGCTATCCACTGGCAAATACATAGGTGAACTATAGTGTATCAATATGATAGTGTACCATGGAGCAGTTTAAACAGATGAACTAGCTCTCTCTATATATATCAACATGGATGGATCTCAGAAACATAATGCTGAATAAAAAAAGCAAATTGCAGAGTTAGACATGCAGTATGATCCATTTATATATATTTTAAAAGCAGACACTACACTACATATTTTTGTGGATCTGTAAGTCTATGGAGAATAGATTGGAACAACATACATTAGATACACTCGGGAATGAGGGATAAAGAAGATAAGAAAAAAATAAGGGTCATGTCTAGACAGATGATTATATCATGCCAGTCACGGGAAAGAATGACTGACTGAATCAATTCAGTTCTGCGCATCTGCAGCTCAACCCTAGAAACAAAATAAAACCAAACAAAAACATAATAGTATTGCTCTTCTAGGATTAAATGATATAATCGCTCAGTGGCTCATAGTAAGGGCTTAACAAATGGTGGTCATCATCATTATTATTTTGCCCACTTGCTGTGCTCTGCCTTTTTGCTTTCCATAGGCTCTTTCTATTAGAACAGTCTTAGAAAGTTGGGGAATTTGGTTGGGTGCTGCTCTCTGGACCTAAATTCCCAATTCCCATTTATTGGGTTATTTATGAGGGTTATAACAGCAAAAGGCTTGGTTTGGGTCAGGTCTCGATGTGCATGAAGGCTACTCTAATGGATTAAAAAAAAAAGTGCCATAAAGCATACCCAGTGGTAGCCCCAACCTCCCAGTGTCCCAAATAACCACAGAGAGGGGAACACATTGCTCTTGTGAATCCTCGCATTTTGTACACATAGCTTCCTTTATCAGAACTAGATTGAGCAAAACAAGAAATTTATTGGTACATGTGAAACCTGCGAATTTCAGGAAAAAGAACTGGCTTCAACTTTTTCACCTGAATTGGGGGAAATTTTCGCTGCCCTGTACCTACCTGCAGCAGCCACTTCCACAGCTGAGATTTCTGTTGCTTGCAGTGTTCACGTCCAGGTCCCAGTTTTTGAACCAGTTCCGCAAGCAACTGAAAGAAGCCCTGACTCACGTAGGTGGAAGAAGGAACTTAGTGGAAGACTACCCTTTAGGTCACAGAATTAAAGGAAATGCTAAGAGCCGGGTCTTGGGAAGAGAGGGAAAGAAAGAAACTATAGGATCTTATTAAGGAATACATCTTTCTTTAGCCATGCCACAGAAACAGTACAGCTCCACCTACCTCGAGTCCCTCTGTCATTCTCCTTCAACAAAGAGTCTGAGTAGAGTAGTCTTACGGGGTGCCTCATGACTGACAGTCCTATTAGGACTCCACAGAATTGGGAAGGAGTAGTCCCCTAAAAGATAAGCTCCTTCCAATACGAGGGGAAGGGTGCTGGCCGAGCAAAAACAACAAATGTCTACTATACGGTTAAATGTTGTTTGCATGTAATTGGGAATTCCAAAGGTCACAGATGGAACGATAACGTCATTATCAGCTTGTTTAGTGACTTGGGGAGCTTAATTTCACGATTCTCTCTTTCATACTGGCAAAGCGGGATTCATGACACATATTCATTTCTTATGTCCCCAAATGTAAGTCTCAATAAATTAATAATAACCCTGAGTTGGAAAGGGTCTCAGAGCCTTAAGGGAGGGATTCTCAATCTTGCCTTGGTTGCACATTAAAATCACCCGAGACACTATTTTAAAATGCACACCCCCAAAGATCCTGATTTAATTGGTTTGTGAGCGAAAGTTTAGGCATTAGTCCCCTCCCCCCTTTTTGGCATCAATATATTTAAAAAGTGTCCCAGTAGTATGCCTGGGTGGCTCAATCAGTTAAGCATCAGACTCTTGATTTCAGCTCAGGTCATGACCTCGGGGTCCTGAGCTCGAGCCCTGCATCGCGCTCCATGTTGGGCGTGGAGCCTGCTTAAGAGTCTCTCTCTCCCTCTCCCTCTGCCCCTCCCATTCACACTCTCTTTCTTTAAAATAAATAAATAAAACATCTTAGAAATAAATAAATGGAAAGTCCCCCAGGTCATTCTAATATGCAGCCGAGGTTGAGAAGCCCTGGTAGTTTGCTCTCGCTCCACTGTCCTCCCACGGAAAGTCCCTCTGTATCTCTGAAAGGTGACTGTCAGCTTGTTTTAATGATTCCAGGGAGGGGAGTATCTTAGTCTGTTCAGGCTATGATAACAAAACACTATAGGCTAGGTGGCTTAACAGAAAGTGATTTTCTCACAGTTCTGGGAACTGGGAAGTCCGAGATCAAAGTTCTAGCCGGGCTCAGTTCCTGGTGAGAGCTCCCTTCTGCCTTGCAGAGAGCTGCCTCTTCTCTGTGTTCCTCCCATGAAGAAGTGGGAACAAGCTCTCTGGTGCCTCTTCTAACAAGGATACTAATCCCACTGGGTCGGGGCTTCACCTTTCTAACCTCACTTAACCTAAATTGCTTCAATGAAGGCCCTATCTGCACATACAGTCACCTTGGGGTGGCCCCAGGTACCCCACCATCCTGATAGCCACAGGAAGCAGAACAGCACGTCAGAACGTGTACACTGTCCTCCCGGACACGGTCATTGGTCTAGCTTGTCCTCTGGCAGCTGATCTGTGAAGGGCCAGTCTGAAGCGCCATGGATGTGGGGAGAAAAAGAGTTCTCCTTGCTGTAGCTGGCTGTTGCTGATGCTGGCAGCCACCCTCGTCCTCACACGGAGGGAGTCTGCCTGCGAGTGAAACGACCGTAGAGGGAAGGAGAGCATGAAGATGAAGAGCGAGAGAGACCAGTCCCCATGGCACCGCATCTAGATTTGCTGACGGCTGTTTCTCCCTTAGGTGACCCTTTCCCTTGAGTCAATAAATACTGTGTGGGAGATCTCTGGGTGGCGCAGCAGTTTAGCGCCTGCCTTTGGCCCAGGGTGCGATCCTGGAGTCCCAGGATCGAGTGCCACATTGGGCTCCCCACGTGGATCCTGCTTCTCCCTCCTCCTGTGTCTCTGCCTCTCTCTCTCTCTCTCTATCATAAATAAATAAACAAACAAATAAATCTTAAAAAAAATACTGTGTGGTATAAGCTTCTTAGAGTTGAGTTTTTACTTCTTGCAACCACACTTTAAGCTATAAAATGTGTTCATTTCGTCCAACACCACACTCAATACTTGCTCACAAAATATGCACCAAATGAATGAGCAGAGAGAGTTCTCACTGTACATTTGCTTTCCTGGGTCTCAAAATTGACTGAAATACCACAGCTCTTGCTGGAACTTCATGCAGAAACTACTTTGGAATCTGTTTTTGATTCCTGGGCTGCAGCAGATGCTGGGATGGGAAGAGTGGTTGAGAATCCAGGGTTTGGAAGCACCTGGGTGGTGCAGTCAGTTAAGTGACTGACTCTTGGTTTTGGCTCAGGTCGTGATCTCAGGGTTATGAGATTAAGTCCTGCTTCGGGCTCCACACTGAGTGCAGAGTCTGCTTGGGACTCTCTCTCTCTCTCTCCCTCTGCCCCTCTCCCCTGTGCTCTCACTTTCTTTCTCTGAAATATATAAATAAATCTTTTTTTTTTTTTTTTAAGAAAAGAATCCATGGTTGGTTTGGCCAGAATTGCGTTCAAACTATAGTTTTACAGGTACAAAACTGTACACTCTCTGAGGCTCAATTCTTTCTCATTTTTTAAATGAAGTAACATTATTTATGAAGCAGCTGTCACTTTGGTTTGTTCCATTCCTCATGCTCACTCTTTTTTTCCCCTATAACTCACGCTTCCCTAAACATGCTCCTCTTGCCCAAGGTGAGCATTTGTCTCAGGCAGGGCCAACAATAGAGTCAAATTAAACTCTGCTTGGAATTCAAATTGTGAGTGAAAACCCACAGAGGGCGAAGGCAGTTTAGGTAGAGTCAGCTGATGATGATAGTGCCATAGACTGAGAAGAGAATCAAGAGCTGGGACTGAGTCCCTGGTGACCCTTCTGTCTTTTTTTTTTTTTTTTAAAGAATGTGTTTATTTATTCATGAGAGACACTGAGAGAGAGAGACAGACAGACAGACAGACAGACAGGCAAGGGGAGAAGCAGGCTCCCTGCAGGGAGCCCGATGTGAGACTCCATCCCAGGACTCCAGGATCACGCCCTGGGCCAAAGGCAGGCACTAAACTGCTGAGCCACCCAGGGATCCCCTTTTCTGTCTTTTCTAACACCGTTTGTGCAGCTCTTCTGACTCATGAGCCAGTCCAGAGGTCTTCTGATAAATCATTTTTTGGTTATGTAGGATACAACCAAAGAGTCATAGTCAGTCAATCCACCACTTCAAAGTTAACTCTGAGAATTAAATAAGATAATACATGTGAGGTAATTCAGTCAGTACCGGGGATACAATAAATGCTAATAAATGTAATAAATGTTAACTAGTACTCCAGTTTGACTTCCTGATTGGTTGGTGAAGCCTCTGTGGTTAAACAAATAAATTCCTATTTATTACCCAGAAGTCAGCTCTCTGGAGTTTCCCATGTGAGAAGCAGTTTGACTATGACCTGGAGCCTACATACCAGTGTCTACTCTTACACCTTCAGTGATTCCGATGCAATAACTCAGGGGTGGGAAAGTCCAATTTGAAGCCACCAATTATTTTCTCTATCTGTGGTGTCTTGATCCACATGGTGGTTTTCTTCTCATTGGCAGATACATGGAATTCCCCTTGTTTCTCAGTATTGGGTCTAGGAGCAGATTGGTCTTTGAAAAGATGGAGTTCCTCAAAGTGATTTCATATGTATTATGTGTTTAAAACCAGTCTCTCTGTAGTAGGCTGAATAATAGACCTCAAAGATGCCAGGTCCTAATTCCTGGAATCTATAAATGTTAACTCATAAGGAAGGAAGGGTCTTTGCAGATGTGACTTAGTTAAGGATCTTAGATGGAGATTATCCTAGATTACATAAAGGCTGCTACAATGTCTTTAGGAAAGAGGCAGAGGGAGATTACACGCACACACAGAGGAGAGGGCCAATGTGAAGATAGCAGAATTGGAGTGATGTGGCCACAAGCCAAGACCTACTGACAGCCACCAGAAACTGGAAGAGTCCAGGAAGGGATTCTGCTCTCGAGCCTCCAGAGGGAGTGTGGTGCTGCCGATGCTTTGATTTCTGCATAGTGACACTGATTTCGGATTTCTGGCCTGTAGAACTGTGAGAGAATAAAATTCTGTTGTTTGAAGCCACCAAATTTGTGATAATTTGTTACAGCAGCTGAAGGAAATGAATACACCATCCTAAATACATTTGTCAAATGTATTGAAAATATGTCTAACCAAAAGCTGTAAGAGAAACTTTATTCTGCTTATATAAATTATTGGCCCTTTCTATTCTGCTAACTTGCCAAAAAGCTGAGAAATGTTGTTCTTTTTTTTTTTTCTTTGAAGTAAGCTCTGTACCCAATGTGGGGCTTGATCCCACAACCCCAAGATCAAGAGTTGCATGTGCTACCAACTGAGCCAGCCAGATACCCCTAAGAAAAGTTGTTAGGGCAAAGATTCAGCTCCTCCTGTGGTATCATGTACAGATGGCCCCCAAATGAATCACCTTTCTTTAACAGGCACACAGGTTGCCCTGCTTCTGATGCAGTTTCCACTGATTCTGGATCTCACTTGCAAAGTCCATCGGCCCCTTCTGAAAAGGAATGAAAGAGTAGGGCTGACCACAGATAAACCCTTCCCCTCACTTCTCCAGGAGCAAGAGACTGGTTCATCACACAATGGCCTTCAGACATCCCTTCTCTTCCCGTGGGGTGGGGTCAAGTGAGGTCAAACCTCTTGGGAGAAAATCAAGAGCATTGCTAAAGATGTTCTTCTTTCATTTCTCTCTCTCTCTTTCATTTCTTCTCCCTCTGTGGCAATGATCATTTTAATTTTTCTAGTACTTTAAAATATTGCCCAAATGTTTGTAGTAAAAATTCAGACAACAGAGAAGAATGTATAGCAAATAGTTCAGGTTCCTCTCTCCACATCTTCCCATTTTACTTCCCTTCCATATATGTGACTACTGTTAAAAGTTTGATGTTTCCCTCCAGAAATTTCTTTAAATGCTTGTGTACTCCGTTAGCATGTGCCTGCCCATTTGTGTGTGCTTGTACGCATGTTGAACCAGAGTCCTTTTGGGGTTTTCTGTTTGTTTAAAATTGATATCAATAATGAGAAAAGGTTAAATGCTAAATCAAAGCAACTCTGTTATGCAAAGATTAGGGTCACGGTTAAAAAAAAAATAGAACACTGACACTCAAGCTGGGGACATTTGGGTAGATGCTGTTTAAGATTTTGAACCCTTGACTTCTTTGAATCCTCCTGGCTTACAGATTACAGGAATGACCACCCATCTCCATTAAAAGCTAGCACTCTTTCCTTGCTTGAAGACAATGCAGAGGTGTTTCTTTGCAGGGCGGAATGTGCCTTCTTTATGATCTGCTCCACCCCCCCACCGCCCCTGCCATTTTTCCCTCTGGTCATTGGGCCTCTAGCTAGGGTTAAGTTCCAATGTAATATAGCTGGGGACATGGTGGGCCTGATAAGGAAGGAAAGAGATTCTTACCGAAAGGAGTTATAAGACCTAATTAGAATGCATTGGTAGTAGCTGAGGGAACATTATAGGGACTGGATTCTGAGCTGCTCCATCAAGGCTAGAACAATGTATTGGATAGAGGAGAGTTTATTGACTTGTAGACACTTCCTAAAATATAACATTTAACAGCCTGCCAAGGATCTGAGCAAATAGTGTGAATTCACCAGTAGTATAAGTCCTAGAAGCATGGGAAAAAATGATAGCTCAGGTTAAATGAAGGTGAAATGTCAAAATTGCTGTGGTAGACAGTGGGGAAAGGGATTAAATGCCCAAGGAAATGGGCATGCTCAAAGATATATATATATATGTAAGGCTGAAAGAGACACCAGATGATTATAAAAGGACTATTGGATACGTCATTGTCAAGGTCATAAGTGATGCACTCGTGAGACGGGTAATAGCACTACTAAAAAGTTCAGTGAGGAAACTCCTTTTTAAGACTGAGTTAACAGTGGGAAAGGCCGTTACAGAATTAGGCTCAATAATAGCAATAGCGTTGTTAGGACTCCAGAGCAGGAGAGAGTAGGTAGTGCCACTTAACTGCCAGAAGGAAGAGGGATGTAATTTTCTTAATGAGTGGCAGAGTCATAGGGTAGCTAAGGGGTCCTGGTCTGCAGAGAGTAATAGAGATGGTTAATGGAGCACAGTATGCCATGGGGCAAAAGAGATGGGCACCCAACAAGGGTACAACTCAGCTTATTCCGTTGGAAGAAATAAAAGATGGATGACTGCTAGATGGCAGGTAATTAAATGCTTTGATTTCTTGCTCTGCTCCTGGACCTGAATTGGTTTTCTGGTACAGAACCCATTGACTGAGTATCACTTATAGTTAGAAATCCCAAACATTTTGGAGACTGTGGGAAACAAAGGTCTGAGATAATATAGATATTCAGAGATCCAATGTATCATCGTGGTCTTTCTTTTAGAGTGGAGGCTCATGGAATCTTGACCAAGGTCCTGCTTACAGTGAACCTACTAGATCTATTGATCCACCCAGCAGTCATCTTCATCATCTCTGAGTGTATAATTGAGATTGACCTATGCAGTTGTTGGCGCAACTCCAACTTTGGGTTCTCAGCCTTTGGAGTATGGGCTTTCATGGTGGAGAAGCCCCCCAAAATACTTTATCACCCCCATCCCCCACCAACCCTGGTCCCATCCAAGAATCAAAACCAGTATCACCACCCCAGCTAGGGAGATGACAAAAGTTAAGGATATGAAAGATGTAGGAATGGGGGACTGTATCATATCTCCATGTAATTTGTCAATCTGTCCCCAGAAGAAGATGGATCTTGGAAAATGATAGCTTACTGCAAACTTAAACAAACTTTCCTTAATTGTAGCCACAGTACTAGATATGATAAATATATTTGCTAGAGGAAAATAGCATGGCTTCAGGTACATGATACATGGTGATTGACTGGGCAAACGTATTCTTTTATATTCTGGCAAAAACTGGCATCAGGAACAGTTTGTATTTACATAGAGTGGATAATAATACATATTTACAGGTTTTCCCAAACTTATGTTAATTCTATGCTTACTATAAGAATATAGGGCAAAGCAATCTGGACCATCCGGATGTCTCATGGAACTTCATATTGATCCATTACATCAATGATATTAGGCTAATTGGAGCTGATGAATAAGAATGGTTAATAGACTGGAAGACTTAGTAAGACACACACACTCCATGTGAGATAAGCTCTATCAAGAATAAGAATTCTGACACATAAATAAAATTTTTGTAGTCTTGTCGTCAGTGGTATGCCAGGGCATTCCTCCCAAAGTAACAGACAAATCATCGTACCTTGACTTCCCGCTGCAGAGTGTTCCTACAGGAGTTCCTCCTATCTGCAATAGGTTGCTCTCAGTTCTAGAGACAGCATATTCCACACCAGAGAATACTTATCTAGCTCACATGCCAGGTGACAAGAAATCATGCCAGCTCTCTGTAGGTGCTAGCACAAAAAGGAGTTCTTCAGCAAATCCAAGCTGCAGTGCAAGCATCCTTGCTGCTTGAGCCACACAGCCCTGCAGGTGTCATGGTATTAGAGGTAAGAGGCAGGACAAGATGCAATATGGCGGCCCTGGTTTATGGCGAGCACCAGCGGGAGAATAGTGGCACAGACTCCCGAGATTCTGGCCCAAGGAGCATTATATACTTAAAACAAACAAATAAACAAAAACTTCAGGCCTGCTAATGGACATTGGTACAGATGGAATGCCTGACCATGAGACACTAAATGACCATGCTTCCAGAACTGCCCATCAAGAGTGGGTTCATATAAGGTTGCTTGAATCCCATAACAGTTTGTTGTAAGATGAGCAGGAGCTCACGCATGAGAAGGACGAGAGAGCAAAACCAAGCTGCAGAAGCCAGTAGCCCATGACCTTCACCACTGTGCACCAGCACCTCGCCCTCACCACACTATGATCATATTGGGAATCTCTTATCCTCAGCTGACGGAAGAGCAAAATCTACAAGCTCGGTTTACAAATAGAACAGCTTAGTATGCCGGTGCGTAAAAATGGAAGCAGCTGCACTGCAGCCTCATTCGGAAGTGGCTTTGAAAGACACTAGTTAGTGAAGGAGAATCCTCCTAATGGGCAGAGGTTTGGGCGATGCACCTGTTTACCCTCTTTGTGCCCAAGAGTGGCCCGAGGTTACAATAGATCCAGATTCACGGGCTGGCACAGAACAGAGCAAGGAGGTAGATGAGCATGACGGCAGTGGGAACAAAGTATGAAAATCTTTGCGTTGTACACTAATGCTCACCAGAGAGCGGCAAGCAGGCAGGAAGATCTAAATGGCCAAGTAGACACAACTGGTCCATCAGTCTCTGTCACCAGCTATTTCAGTGCTGGCTCAAGGGGTCCATGAATACAGTGGCCCTGGGGGAGAGAAGGATGCGATAGTTGGGTCCAACAGCATGGCTTCCCTCTCACCAAGGCTGACTGAATTGTTGCTGTCATCAGATGCCCGGGGGTCATCAGAACACACCAATGCTGAGCCCTGATACAGTGTTGTTCCTCAAGGACACCACTGGTGACAACTACATCGAGTCCCTTCTATCCTGGAAAGGCCAGAGTCTTGTTTTAACAAGAAGAAACACATATTCTGGGAGCAGGTTTGCTTCCTGCCTGCAAGGCCTCGGTACCGCAACTATCCAAGGACTTACGGAATATTTTATCTCCGAGAAAGGACCCTAGATTACATTGCACCAGAGCAGGGAGCTCATTTTACTACACAAGATGGTGTGGGAGGGCAGCCCAACTGGCTCAGTTGGAAGAGCGTGTGACTCTTGATCTCAGAGTCATGATTTCGCTCCTCGTGTTGGGCATAGAGATTACTTAATAAAGTAACTTTTTTTTATTTTTTATTTTTTAAAGAGGACTCATGGGAGTGGACCTATGATGATTGGGTCTACTGGTCATACCACATACAATACCAATCAGAAGCCACCTGCCTGATAGAGCATTAAAATGGTCTTTTGAGTACACAGTTGAGATGCTAGCTTAGACACAACCTTTTGTGAGAAAAGGCATCTACCTTCCAGAAGATGGAATCCAAGAAAATTTATGTGACACTGTATCCCTGAGTAAGATTAATATATAGATCTGGTAACTGAGGGATGGCAGTAGGAGTGATCTCAATTACTATGTCTCGCAATGATCCGCTGGGGACTTTGTCCTTTTTGTCCCCATAATTCTAGACTGTAAGGTTAGAGGTTCTGGTTTCCAAAGGGGCACACTTTTGCCAGGAGACCTAGCAAGTGTCCCATTGAAATACAGACTGCGATTGCCACTCCAAGTGCTGCTAGACACTCGAGTTTCCTCGTGTCCAGGGACTGGCAAACAATGAAAGGAGGCACCGTCTTGGAAAGGGTAATGGGACCTTCATCTTCAAGGGGCAGTAGAGGTGCTTTTATAGAAGGGATGAGTATGGGTGGCATCCAGCTAGTCAGTACACTTGAGTGTGTTTTTGTACTCCTTTGCTCAATTGTGATGATAAATGGACACGTCAGCAACCCTGGCCTCAAGAGGGCGTGGTGTCCAGGGACGAGTAATGCCCCTCAGGTATGGGAGGCTGGGTAACACCAGTAGATAATCAACAGAAGTAGTGCTGAGGGAAGAGGAATCCAGAGTGGATATTGGAGGAGAAAGATGACGAGTGTCATGGTCCTAAGACCAGTTCTAGTGGTGGGGACTATAATTTGTCCCACTAACCTTTCCCTTCTAAGTTTCTTTTGGAAAGAGAGGGACATTAGAATCCTGGAAGAATAACTCTCCAAATATATACATACATGTTTCGGAGTGGCAGTTAGGGGAGACGAGAATGGACACGGATGTGAGCTACAAAGATCCCCTTTAAGGAAAAACTTTCCTTGAAGCTGTTCCGTCAGCTTCTTCAGACTTCATCTCAGCTGCCTTGCTTGGGAACACACCGTTTGCAGGGTACCCTACATCCAATGACTTGTCACGTGAGGGCGTAAAGGCCTAGCTGTTTAGAGTTACTGTGGAACAACTTTGATACGTGTGTTCCGGAGTTCCCAGTGAAGTTAGTTAAGACTTTGCTAGAACCACATCATAGTTCAGCTTCTCCCTCTACTCAATCACACTTCCTTCCCCTGCTTTCCATGAATGTCGATTTTTTTTTAATTTTTTATTTATTTATGATAGTCACACACATACACTCAATCACACTTCCTTCCCCTGCTTTCCATGAATGTCGATTTTTTTTTTAATTTTTTATTTATTTATGATAGTCACACACATACACAGAGAGAGAGAGAGGCCGAGACACAGGCAGAGGGAGAAGCAGGCTCCATGCACCGGGAGCCCCATGAGGGATTCGATCCCGGGTCTCCAGGATCGCGCCCTGGGCCAAAGGCAGGCGCCAAACCGCTGCGCCACCCAGGGGTCCCCATGAATGTCGATTTTTAACACCTAGGCTTCTTATTACACTTTACCTCAGACTTTGCTGCCGGGGCTCAACCTATAATAGGGGTTAACCCTATTCCGAAGATGTGAGGAGAGTGTCCTCAAAGCGACACCACCTGGAATGGGACGCGAGAGCTGATCAGGGTGAGGAAAGCATTTATGCCGAAGTGAGAATGACAGCAGCATTCGGAGACTTCCTACACGGTGGAATTAATGAAACAAGTAAATATGAATTAATTCATTAATGAAAATAAAAGAGAAAGGGTTTTATAAAAAGTTTCTGGGTCAGAGAATTCTCCAGGTCAGGCAAAGAGGTTTCAAGGGAAGATAAAAGAAGACAACATTTTTAAAAAAGATTTTATTTATGTATTCATGGGAGACACACAGAGGCAGAGACCCAGGCAGAGGGAGGCGCAGGCTCCACGCAGGGCGCCCGACGGGGACTCGACCCCGGGTCTCCAGGATCAGGCCCGGGCCGAAGGCAGAGGCTCCCCGCACCTCCCTTCAACCGCTGGGCCTCCCGGGCCCCGAAGACGACGTTCCTGATCCAAGATCCCAGCGGACGCCGCCTGCTTCCTGGTGTCCCCTGCCCCTGCGGCCTGAGTAGGTTCTGGCGATCCTGCGCTTGCGGTCACTCCTAGGACCGCCTTCTGTATCAGACGGTGGTGACCTGCAAGTAGCGGGGTGGATCCAAGATCCGTGGATCCAAGAAGACTTTTATTCTGGGGACAGTGTAGACGGTCAGCAGGACCCCCAGGGCTCTCCGCCGCGATACCTCCGCGCCCCTCCGCGCCCCTCCCCCGCCCCTCCGCGGGCGCCCACGTGGCTTCGGGGACCAAGCGCGTGGGCTCGGGCGCCTCGGGCTCGAGAAGGGCGGGAACCCCGGCCCCGGCGGCGCCCTGCGGGAGCGAAGCGTCAGGGTGCTCCGGGCCCGAGGGCTTGGGGCGGCCCCGGGACCCCTCGCCAACCCCGACCTCCAGGTCAGTACTTGAAAGTCGGTGGAAGCCGTTCTCTCCGGTGGGAACAGGGGGTGTAACTGCGGCAGAGACGGGGTACGGGCTGGATCGGGTCGGGGCGCGCCCGGGGCGGCTCGGGCGTCTTCATGCGCACGCGCCAGTCCGACCAAAGACCCGACGCGGCCGCGTGTGTGCGGGAGGGGGGGGCAGCTGCGGGGCCCCGGGGTGCGGGGGGGGGCGGCTGCGGGGCCCCGGGGTGCGGGGGGGGGGCGGCTGCGGGGCCCTGGGCGCGGGGGTGCGGCTGCGGGGCCCTGGGCGTGGGGGTGCGGCTGCGGGGCCCCGGGGCGCGGGGGTGCGGCTGCGGGACCCCGGGGTGCGGGGGGGGCGGCTGTGGGGCCCTGGGCGCGGGGGTGCGGCTGCGGGGCCCTGGGCGTGGGGGTGCGGCTGCGGGGCCCCGGGGCGCGGGGGTGCGGCTGCGGGGCCCCGGGGTCGGGACCGGGGGGGGCTGCGGGGCTTCGCTGGTGCCAAGGGCGCAGGTAGCGGTCAGATGTGCGTTAGGTGCCGGTCCGTGGGGCGCCTGGGGGCCGGTGGGCTGGGGCCGGGACTGCAGGGTGCGGACATCGCGCCCACCCGTCGCCTGCCGCCCCCCGCCGTGCTCCTGCCTCCGTCAGATACAGACGGAAGAGCTTCGGGGCGGCCCGGGGCGCAGCGGGTCAGCGCTGCCTTCGGCCCAGGGTGCGATCCTGGAGTCCCGGGATCGAGCCCCACATCGGGCTCCCTGCATGGAGCCTGCTCCTCCCTCTGCCTGTGTCTCTGCCTCTCTCTCTCTCTCGCTCTCTCTCTCTGTGACGAATAAATGGATAAAATCTTAAAAAAAAAAAAATCTTCAAAATAAGTACACACTGTCTTCCACTCTGGGGAACCCGGGCTCCTTGCGCCTTGCAGAGAGCGGGCGCCTGTTTGCTGAGGGCCCTGAAGGCTCAGGCGCGGGGGGGCCGGGGGGGGGCTGGGCCGGGCCTCGGGTCCCCCAGCCTGCGGGCCCCCAGGCGATGTTGCCTCCCAGCTGAGGAGGCCTGAGCTTAGGGAGCCTCGGTGCTGTCCCGAATTCCCTGCCGCTTGCCTCGATTTGACCAATCGGACTCCCCCCCCCCCCCCCCCCCGGGACCGTTCCCGGCAGCCGCCGTCGGCCCAGGGAGCCTCAGGCCGGTCTGAACGCCCGTCGCGGGCGGCTGGGCCTCGTCTTCGTCCTTAGCTCCTTAGGGACACACGCCCCGGGTCGGCTCTGAGCTATTTGATTTCAGAGACTGGATTTTGCTGATCTTTGCATTCCTCGCGCTAAGTCCCGTACCTGCAACATAGTAATTACCCATTTAAGGGTTTTTGCGTGGGCACGTTTGAGTTGAACCGAACCGATAAAGGAATCACAGCTGGTACCCACGTAAACTGCCGGGCTCATCCCATTACCGGGACCGGGACCGGGAGTGTCCACCTGGGGAGGGTTGAAAGGGAGACGGTAACACGAATGCCCACCAGTCAGGGAACAGCTACAGGAACGATGATACAGTCATACTATGGAATACTCCACGCTGATTTAGAGAAAGAGACGGCCCTGTATGTACTGAAACAAAAATCTACAAAATATAGGGATCCCTGGGTGGCGCAGCGGTTTGGCGCCTGCCTTTGGCCCAGGGCGCGATCCTGGAGACCCGGGATCGAATCCCACGTCGGGCTCCCGGTGCATGGAGCCTGCTTCTCCCTTTGCCTGTGTCTCTGCCTCTCTCTCTCTCTCTCACTGTGTGCCTATCATAAATAAATAAAAATAAAAAAAAAAAATCTACAAAATATATTAAGATTTTTTTAAAAGGGGGATCCCTGGGTGGCGCAGCGGTTTGGCGCCTGCCTTTGGCCCAGGGCGCGATCCTGGAGTCCCGAGATTGAGTCCCGCGTCAGGCTCCCCGCATGGAGCCTGCTTCTCCCTCTGCCTGTGTCTCTGCCTCTCTCTCTATGTCTATCATGAATAAATAAATAAATCTTTAAAAAAATTAAAAAATATTTTTTAAAAGAACATTGAGATTCAGGATAATATAACTGTACCTGTATTTGCAAGTCTGTGCGTGTGTATACTTATGTGGGCACATGTATACATATATGACTGTGTAGTAAACGTGTGTGTATTCCTTTTTTTAAAAAATATTTTATTTATTTATTCATGAGAGACACACACAGAGAGAGACAGAGAGGCAGAGACACAGGCAGAGGGAGGAGCAGGCTCCAGGCGGGGAGCCCGACGTGGGCCTCATCCCGGGACTCCAGGATCACACCCCGGGGCAGAAGGCAGGCGCTAAACCGCTGGGCCACCCAGGGCTCCCTGTTTATTCCTTTTTGTGACAGACTCTGCTGTTTGCCCACCCATTGGCCTTTCTACCTTTTTCCTTGCAACAATATGTCAAATCCCAGGGCATGAATTCTATATGATTGGTCTAAACCATCACGGCAATTCCAATTCTCTTTGACTGTAGTTGGTCTAGAGGCATGTCACCAAGTTGTGCTCTGTTGAGAACTTTAGGAAATCATTATGTTCCTAGAGAAAGGTATGAAAAGAAAGTCTTTTGCCCACTCCTACTCCATTCCTGTGTAGGTGTTACTCAAAGCTGATGTGTGAGACTTTTATGCTTGGAGTTCCAGCAGCCACGCTAGGACCACCATGGGAGACCTGGTTGACATACTGATGATGGCCCAGGAGGAAGATGGGAAAAGCCTAGATCCTTGACTTCACCACGGGCTTCCAGAACAGGTAGGGACCACCTACTTCCATTTTGCTCTCAATTGAGGAATAACTGTCCTAATAGTTGTTAATATTGGTTGAGTTTTCTGTTCTTTACAGCCAAAATTATCCTATTTGCTATGTGCTATTACTATTTCACAGTGATACTATTTGAGCATTCCCTTTTGAATTGTTTTTTTTTTAAGATTAAAAAAAAATTTTTTTTAAGATCTAAAAAATTTATTCATGAGAGACATACACGGAGAGAGACAGACATAGGCAGAGAGAGAAGCAGGCTCCATGCAGGTAGCCTGATGTGGGACTAGGTCCTGGGGCTTCAGGATCACGCCCTGAACTGAAGATAGATGCCCAACCGCTGAGCCACCCAGGCATTCTTAATTACAAAATGTATGATACATATATTCTTGTTCTCTTCAATTTCCTACCTTTTTGCCTTGTATTTCATCCACATATCTTCCACAAGTTTTCTTACTTTAGCTTTGGACCATCTCCATAAGCATAACAAGAAAGAGTCCACGTTGCCAAAGCCCTGTTGGATTCCCAGTAAAACCAGACCTATCTCTGTTTCCCTTTACTTTCCACCTGAAATTTCGGATAGCTTTATGGGTCCAGTGAATACCTGGGATTTTTTCATCCTCTTGTGGATATTTATTACGGACAAATAATCATAGATATAAAACTACGATGAAGTGAAGTATGGTGACTTTCAGACGTTTGATCAAGGTTTAGGTGAGTCTAAGAGTCACATTGTATTTGAAATCTCTCATCTGATTCCAATAATTTGCTTAAATAAAGATGTATCTGGTAGTGCCAGATGGAAAGATCTCAATATGGGGGAAGAAACCTTCACCTAACAGGTATGGGAGAGCGGGTGTTGAATGAGTGGGGATGATAGAGCCATAGGAGACCAAGTACCATTGGCTAATCAGGACATTTTATTTATTTATTTATTTATTTATTTATTTATTTATTTATTTAATTTATTTTTAATCAGGACATTTTAAAGTCATAATAAGAGGTGCAGGTGCCTGGATGGCTCAGTTAGTTAAGCCTCCAACTCTTGGTTTTGGCTCAGGTCTGGACCTCAGGGTCCTGAGATCGAGCCCCTCATCAAGCTCTGTGCTCCACAGGGAGTTGCTTGAAAGTCTGTCTCCCCTCTGCCCCTCCCCACCACTTGCGTGCTCTGTCTCTCTCTCTCCTCCCCTCAAAACAAATAAATAAATATTGAAAGTCATAATAAGAGGTGAACATTGACTCCTTTCATAAATACTCTCTTATATTCAAGAAGTCAGGCTAGAACTTCAGGGAGCGGAGTCCCCACCTTGTCAATTAATATTTTTATGACATTTGAAATTTTCCTTCCTTCCTTCTTACTTACAGAGTGGGATACCAGGATTGTTGTGAGGCCCAAAGGAAATTATGCATGTGAAATTACTTGAAAAAGAAAATTCAATGGGAGATGTTCACATGGAAATGTTAGCCACTTTCTTTTTTAAGTTATTAAGCTCCAAGAAGGAGAGAGATCTTTCTGACCATAAACAGATATTCTCATCTTCCTTCCCTTTTTCCCAACATACAAAATGTGTATACATTAGTGAATTAAAACTTATTTGGCCTCAGGAGTCAGAAATTTGGATTTGCGTTTTGGCTGTTAATGCTTGCTCAGTTTTGCATGATCTTAGACAAGTCACACTTCTGTCAGTCTTTTACTATGTGTAAGGCAGGGGGTCCTCCTTACTTGTGCTCTTTCCTTCAAAGGAAAGATGTCACACTTCAGTAGAAATAAATCCAAACTCTTGGAAAGATTATCTCACAACCCTTCTCAGGAGACACCAGGAATGGGGCCAGTTGGTAGACGGGCAGGCACTTCTAAGTGATGTGAGTCAAATGGCCACAGGGCATAAACTCAGATACTTAAAATCTGCTGATAGGGGTGCCTGGGTGGCTCAGTCCATGAAACATCTGGTTCTTGAGTTTGGCTCAGGTTATGATCCCAAGGCCATGAGATCAAGTCCCACATTGGACTCCAGGCTCAGTGGGGAGTCTGCATGAGATTCTCTCCCCCTCTTCCTCTGCCCCTCCCCTCTACTCTAAAATAAATAAATAAATCTTAAAACCTACTGGCAGAGAATCCTTGGTGAGGGTCAAGTTTTCCAAACCACCAGAAGTTTTCTTTGTCTTCAGACATTTTCTTGTCATCCTAGTAAAAAAGTGTTAAATATCACTTAATTTCCTAAACAATGGAATTATTAAACCCAATTATTTCTTTTAAGTGTACAATACAATGATTCAACAATTGTATATATTACTTAGTACTTATCACTCTAATTGTACTCTTTATCCCTTTCACCTATTTCTTGTTTTTTTTTTTTTTAAGATTATTTATTCATGGGAGACACAGAGAAAGGGAGACAGGTAGAGACACAGGCAGAGGGAGAAGCAGGCTCCATGCAAGGAGCCCGATGTGGGACTCGATCCCAGGTCTCCAGGATCACACCCTGTGCCAAAGGCAGGTGCTAAACCACTGAGCCACCCAGGGATCCCCTCTTTCACCTATTTCACCTATACCCTCACCTCCCCTCTAGCAACCACTAGCTTGTTCTCTATATTTAATAGTGTTGTATTGTCTTTTTTCTTTGTTTGTTTTTCTTTGTTAAGTTCCACATATGATTGAAATCATATGGTATTTGTCTTTCTCTCATGTATTTCACTTAGCATTATATTTTAGAGATCCATTCATGTTGTCTCAAATAGCATGATCTCATCCTTTTTCGTGGCTGAGTAATATTCTATTCTCTATATAGTATATATAAAATGAAATGTTTTATATATAACATATATATTATATATATAAACGAGATACATATAATATTTTCTTTATCCATTCATCTATTGATGAACACCTGGGTGGCTTCTGTATCTTGGCTATTACAAATAATACTATAATAAACATAGGGGTGCATATGTCTTTTTGAATTGGCATTTTCATTTTCTTTGGGTAAATATCCAGTGGCAGAGTTACTAGATCATACGGTATTTCCATTTTTAATTTGCCATCTATATGTCTCTTTTGGAAAAAATGTCTATTCTTGTCCTCTGCCCATTTTTAAATTGGATTATTTGATTTTTGTGATATTGAGTTGCATAATATTTTGGCTATTAACCCCTTATTGGACATATCATTTGCAACTATCTTCTATTCAGTAGGTTGCTTTTCATTTTGCTGATGGTTACCTTTGTTATGCTAAAGCTTTTAACTTTGGTGTAGTCTCAATAGCTTAATTTTGCTTTTGTTTCACTTGCCAGAGAAGACTTTTCTTATAATGTTTTTATCTTGTTTTAGTATCAGGGTAATGTTGGCCTTGTAGAATGAATTTGGAATCTTTCTTTCCTCTATTTTTTAGAGTAGTTTGAGAAGAAAAAGTATTAACACTTCTTTAAATGTTTGGTAGAATTGACCTATGCAACCATCTGGTCCTGGACTTAGGTTTGCTTGGGATTTTTTTGATTATTGATGAAATATCGTTGCTAGTAAGTAGTCTGTTCAAATTTTCTATTTCTTCTTGATTCAGGAATATAACCATATACGAACAGACATTTCTCAAAGAAGACATCCAGATGGCCAATAGATACATGAAAAGATGCTCAACATCATTCATCATCAGGGAAATTCAAATCAAAACCACGAGATAATACCTCACACCTGTTAGAATGGCTAAAATCAAAAACATAAGGAACAATAAATATTGGTGAGAATGTAGAGAAAAAGGAATCCTCTTGCATTATGCTTAGGAATGCAAACTAGTGTAGCCACTGTGGAAAACTGTTGAAGGTTCTTTAAAAAGTTAAAAACCAGGTGGCACAGTTGGTTAAGTGTCCCACTCTTGGATCAGATCATGATCACTAGGTCTTGAGAATGAGTTCTGCATTGGACTCTAAGTTCAATAAATAGTCTGCTGGAGTTTCTCTCTCTCTCTCTCTCTCTCTCTCTCCCTCTGACCTTCCCCACCCTTTCTCTCAAATAAATAAATCCATCTTAAAAAAAAAATAGAACTATCCTACCACCAAGTAATCACACTTGGGAGTAAATACTCCCCAAATACAAAAACACTAATTCAAAGGGATATGTGCACTCCTATGTTTATGGCAGCATTATTTACGATAGCCAAATTATGGAAGCAGCCCACATGTCTATCAATAGACGAATGGATAAAGATGTTGGTACATATACACAATGGAACATTATTCAGCCATAAAAAAGAATGAAACCTTGCCATTTGCAACAACATGGATGGAGCTTGAGAGTATAATGCTAAGTGAAATAAGTCAGTCAGAGAAAGACAAATACCATATGATTTCACTCTTTTGTGGCAATTAAGAAACAAAACAAATGAACAAAGGAAAAAAAGGGAGAAATGGAGACCAGGAAACAGACTCTTAACTGTAAGAGAACAAACTGAAATTTACCAGAGGGGAGGCCGGAGGGGGAGTGGGTGAAATAGGTGGTGGAGATTAAGGATTGTGATGAGTACCAGGTATTGTATGGAAGTGTTGAATCACTGTATTGTACAACAAAAAGTAATATAACACTGCATGTTAACTATAATGGAATTAAAATTTTAAAAATAATAAAATAAAAATAAATTTTAAAAAAGGAATATAACCACAAAATAACAACCTAATAATTATAAGTATTTATGCACCCAACATGGGAGCACCCAAATAATAAAACAACTATTAACAGACATAACAGAAGAATTTTTTAAAAAGATTTTATTTATTTATTCATGAGAGACACAGAATGGCGGAGACACAGGCAGAGGGAGAAGCTGGGTCCACACAGGGAGCCTGATGTGGGACTTAATCCCAAAACCTGGGGTGACGCCCTGAGCTGAAGGCAGATGCTCAACTGCTAAGCCACCCAGGAGTCCCTAAAGGAAAAAATTAATAGTAGTATACTAATAGTAGGAGATTTGAACACCCAACTTACATCAATGGATAGATTGTTCAGACAAAAAATCAACAAGGAAATAGTGGCTTCATCTTTTTAGAAAATATTATTTTATTTTATTTTTTGAGAGAGGAAGAGAGAGTGCAAGCAGGGGAGGGGAGGGGCAGAGAGAGAGAGAGAGAGAGAGAGAGAGAGAATCTCAAGGAGGCTTCATGCTCAGTGTAGAGCTGGACTCGGGGCTCAATCTCATACCTCTGAAATCATGACCTGAGCTGAAATGAAGAGTCAGACATTTAACCGACTAAGCCTTCCCGGCACCCCGGAAACAGTGGCTTTGAATGACACATTGGACCAGATGGATATAACAGATATATTCAGAAAATTCCATCCAAAAACAGTGTAATACACATTCTTTTCAAGTGCACATGGAACATTCTCCAGAATAGATCACATGTTAGGCCACAATACAAATCTCAACAAATTCAAAAAGATTAAAATCATGTCATGCATCTCCTCTGATCACAACTGTGTGAAACTAGAAATCAATCATAAGACAAAGTCTGGAAAGAACACAAATACACAGAGGCTAAATAACATGCTACTAAACAGTGAATGAGTCGGGACGCCTGGGTGGCTCAGTGGTTGAGCATCTGCCTTTGGTTCAGGGCGTGATCCTGGAGTTCTGGGATTGAGTCCCACATTGGGCTCCCTGTAGGGAGCCTGCTTCTCCCTCTGCCTGTGTCTCTGCCTCTCTCTCTCTCTGTGTCTCATGAATACATGAATAAAATCTTTAAAAAAAGACATTAAAAAAAGAATGAGTCAACTAAGAAGTCAAAGAGTAGATAAAAAAAATAGTTGGAGAGAAATGTAAATGAAAACACCGTGGTCCAAAATCTTTGGGATGCAGCAAAAGCTGTTCTATGAGGGGAGATTAATACAAAACAGGCCTGCCTCAAGAAGCAAAAAAAATCTCCAACATCCCAGTCTTACACCCAAAGGAGCTAGAAAAATAACAAAGCCCAAAGTTAGTGAAAGGAAGGAAATAATAAAGATGAAGGCAAAGTAAATGAAATAGAAACTAAAAAAAACAATAGAACAGACCAATGAAACTAGTAGCTGGTTCTTTGAAAAGATCAACAAAATTGATGAACCTTTAGCCAGAGTTATCAGAGAGAGAGAGAGAGAGAGAGGACTCAAATAAATAAAATCAGAAATGGAGGAGAAATAACTGACATCACAGAAATACAAAGGATTATAAGAGAATATTATGAAAAATTATATGCCAACAAACCAGACAATCTAGAAGAAATGGATGAATTCCTAGAAATATATAACCTTCAAAAATAGAATCAGGAAGAAAACCAGCAATGGTTAATTCTAAAAGCCCAACTCCCTTTTCTTAAAAATTATTATTTTTCTTTATTTGAGCCAGAGCAAAAGAGATCACAGAAGAGAGGGAGAAGCAGACTCCCCACTGGGCATGGAGGCCGATGTGGGGCTCGACCCCAGGACCCTGAGATCAGAACCTGAGCGGAAGACAAACTCTTAATCGACTGAGCCACACAGCCACCACACAACTCCCTTTTTATTGATAGATATTTTATAACCTGCTTATAATTCTGTCATTAAATACATAGCTTAAATAAAAATTTTTTAAAAGATTTTATTTATTTATCTATGAGAGAGGCAGAGACACAGGCAGAGGGAGAAGCAGGCTCCCTGCAAGGAGCCCAATATGGGACTCAATCCCGGATGTCAGGATCACGACTTGAGCCGAAGGCAGATGCTCGACCACTGAGCCACCCACATGTCCCTTAAATAAATGTTTAAATAAATATAACCGACATATGTATATAATTTCCAAAAAAGCAACCACAGTGCTTAATTATAAATACAAGAGGGTAATAAAAGCAAAGTTGTTTATAATTAAAAAGTATATGCTGCAATATGTAAATGTCTAGGTGTAACTAGTAGACATGACAACACAGTGAGAGGTTTGCATCTGTAGATAGAATCATTGTAAATGAGACCACAGTAAATGTTGACTGATAGAAATGTGCTATACTGGAGACTCAAAAACTATGTGCAGCATTGCCACTCACGATGTGATTTTCCTAAATGTTGAATAACATTTATGGTAAATTTCTAACAAAATATTCCTAGAAAATGGAAATCTATTAAACGTGTGCAGAAGATATTTGGTATTTATTTGTAGAATGGAGTTAGGTTCTAAGTCTAGATAGTTAAAAACCCACTTTCACCTAGATATATGTCTTGGTGGGTCTCAGAAAGGAAGCAGGAGAGGAGACAATTCTTACTGCATGAGACTGTGCCATGCACTTTAAGAAGTGTTATATTTCCGGTACCAATCCACTAAATACTAGTAGCTCCCGTTATTTTGATATTATAAAAACCTTGCAACAAATGTCTGTAATGCTTTCAAATAGTAATATCATGCTTATTGCAAACTTCTGCTATAAGCACTATCCGGCACTCAGTGTGTATTTAATTCCTGTTTATTGATGGGATGGATGAGTGAATGTATAAATATTATACTTCAAAAAATAACTTTAGCTTCTGATGACAAGTAACAAAGAACTCAGCTAACTCTACTTTAGACAAATTAGGGTTTATGACTTCTTTTTTAACAAAGAAGTTTAGAGTTAGGCCACCTAGTTTTGGTGCCACAGCTCGTAATGTTGTCATTGTCTATGGTTCCTATTTTCCTTCCATTTTGCCACTTGGCAAATCTGTTCTTTTATCAACTCATGAATTAAAGATCACCACAGCACCTCTGCATCTTATATGTGTATTCAAAGCAGAAAAGGGGAAAGAAGAAGAAAGGATCATTGCTAGCATTGCTAGTAAATTTTCTTTTTAATCCTATTGGCCAGAACTGTGTCACATAGCTAGTGCTGGTGGCAAGGGAAGCTATGATCCTCCCGCTGAAAGTAATATTCTCATATAAAATGTAAAACACAAAAAAAGAAACAAAATCTTCCAGATACATCACTGAGCTGCCAAGAAGTAAAGATTCTAAGGATCTAAAAAGTCAAGTGAACATAGAACTCCTAGTAGGTAAGGAAGTACTAGGCATGGCTTTTGCCTTGGACAAATGTGTCAAACCCCGGTGGTGTTGTTATTTCACTTCTTATGTTTTACAGGAAGTGGGGGTTGGGGACAGATGATAACATTTAAGGCCCGCCCAATGTATGAAGTCTAATAGAGTCTGACTCAAAGTTGGAAAATGAAAAGGCAAGGCACTGACTGGTAGAAAATATTCATTAAACTTTGTAGTCAGAATATATAAAAACTACAAATCAGCATCAAAAAGAAAAATAATTGAATATTTTAAATGGACAAAGGTATTGAAAAGACACTTCAGAAAAAACAATACACTTACAGCCAATAAGCACATAGAAAGATACTCAACATCCTTAGTCATCAGAGAAATGCAAATTTAAACTATCCTACATCTATTAGAAGAGTTAAAATTTGAAAAAATTAACCAAACCAAATGTTAGTGAGAATATAGAGCATTTAGAACTCTCATACACTGCTGATTGGAATATAAAATATACAAATATTTTGGAAACCATTGGGCAGTGCCTTACAATGTTAAACATACACTTACTATATATCCAAGAGAAAGGAAAACATATATCTACACAAAAGCTTGTACTTGTGGGGCACCTGGGTGATACAGTTATTAAGGAATCAAACTCTTGGTTTCAGCTCAGGTCATGATATCAGGTTGTGAGATTGAGCCCTGGTCGGCTCCACAGTCAATGTGGATTCATTTAGGACTCTCCTTTCTTCTGCTCTTTCTCCACATCCTCTTTCCCTCTGCATCTAAAATAAATAAATAAATAAATAAATAAATAAATAAATAAATAAATCTTAAAAAAAACACCAAAAACAAAATCTTATTCTTGAATGTTCATAGCCACATTATTAATAATAACCAAGATGTAGAAACAACTCAAATGCCCATCAATTGATGAATGGCATATCACAAAATGTGGTATATCCATATGCTGGAATATCATTCAGCCATGAAAAAGAAGCTGCTGATACATGCTACAACATGGATAAACTTTGAAAACATTATGCTAGGTGAAAAGAAGCCAGACCCAAAAGCCACATACTGTATGGTACTATTATATGGCATATGTCCAGAATAAGCAAATCCATACAAAGAGAAAGTAGATTAGAGGTTGTTTAGGTGCTGGGAGGGGGAAAAGAGAGATAACTCCCGATAGGTATTAGGTTTCTTTTTGGAGTGATGAAAATGTGGAATTGGATAGTGGTGATGCTTGAACAAGTATACTAAAAAATCATTGAATTGTACACCTTAAATTGGTGGAGTGTATGGTATGTGAGTTATATTCAATGATGCTGTTATTAAAAAAAACCAACAAAATACATATAAGGATCAATGGCATTTCCATCATCCCAATTGGTAACAATGCCATCATCTTGGTGCATAGACTTTTAAACTCATTTCTATGCATCATATGTACTTTTTTAAAGAATAAAAATTAGGTCATACCATGCAAAAAAAGTATTTTTGACTACAACATATAATTTTAGATTTATAAAGTGATGTCAGACAGGAGGGTGATTGTCTTCTTCCTGGCTCTTTGCAGGGGAAACCCATTCTTTCACCTCTAAGTAGGATGTTAGCTGTAGATGCCTTTTATCAGGTTGAGGAAGTTTCTTTCCATTCTTAATTTCCTAAGTGTGTTTTATCATGAAAAGGTGTTGGATTTTATACAATGCTTTTGCTGCATCTATTGAGATGATCACACAAGTTTATTCCCTTTTATTCTATTCTTATTATTCTATAATACATTATATTATACAGATTGAGTTTTGTATTTTGAAATAATCTTGTGCCCCCATCATAAATCTCACTTGGTAAGGTATAAAATCTTTTTATATGTTTTGCCAAATTTAGTTTATCATTATTTGATTGAGGAGTTTTGATTCTATATTTATAAGAATATAAATCTGAAGCTTTCTTTTCTGATGTCTTTGTCTTGCTTTAATATCAGGGAGATACTGGCCTCAAAATATAAATTAGGAACTGTTCTCTCCTCTCTTATTATCTGCAGAAGTTAAGAATGGTATTACTTCTTCTTTAAATGTTTGGTAGAATTTACCAGTGAGACCATAAAGTCCTGGGCTTTTCTTTGCTGAAAGTTTGTTGATTACTAACTTAAGCTATGTACTTGCTACGTGTCTTTTCAAATTCTCTATTTCTTCATCAATTAACTTTGGTTGTTTCTATTTTTCTAGGAATTTGCCCATTCCATTCAGATTCTCTACTTTGTTGGCCTATAATTGTTCACTGTATGTCTTACGTCTTAGCCATCTCAGGCTGCTATAACAAAATACTGCAGACTGGGTGGTTTAAAGAGCAGAAATTTATTTTATGATTCTGGAGGCTGTAGAGTCCAGGGTGCTGATTTGGATCCTGCTAAGAGCTCTCTTCTTGGTTTATAGACAGCCACCTTCCCATTATGCTGTCACATGGTCTTTCTTCAGTGCATGCACATGTCGAAAGAGAGAAAGAGAGAGGGAGATCTTACTTTCTTCCTCTTCTTCTATGGTCATTAATTCCTTCATGAGAGCCCTATCCTCATGATTTAATCTAATCTAATTACCTTCCAAAGGTCCCATCTCCATATCCTATCCACCTTGTGGCCAGGGCTTCAACATACGAATTTTGGAAGGGGGGACACAAACATTTAGTCCATGATATTCCACCCTGGGCTCCCTCAAGTTCATGTTTTTCTCACACGCAAAATGTATTCTTATCTATTCCAAAAACCTGAAACGTCTTAACTTGCTCTAGCATCAACTTTAAAGTCCAAAGTCTCATTTAAATATCTAAATCACACATAGTGGAACTCAGGTATGATTCATCTGGAGACAAATTCCTCTCTAGCTGTAAACCTGTGAAACCAGACAAATTATGTGCTTCCAAAATACAATGGTGGGACAGGCACAGAATAGACATGCTTATTCCAAAAGGAAGAAATAGGATATAAGGAAAGGGTAATGGGTCCCAAGCAAGTCTAAAACCCAGAAGTGAGTTCCATTAAGGCTTGAGATTACTGTCTTTAGTTTGATGCTCAACCTTTAGGACCATTAACGCAGAGATCTTGCCTCTGAGGCTTTGTTGGACTGGGGCTGTGCCCCAAAGACTGCCAGTCTCACTCCCAAGGCACCTCAGGGTAGCCCTGGCCCACAGCCCTGCAGGATGGTTCCAGTCCCCAGACCCCTATCAGAGGCCATCTGATCTGTTGAAACCAAGTGGTGGCTCTGATGATCTCTGAACCGCTTTTGGGTCATTTTGTCTTTTACTTAAAGAATAGCACATGTCCTAGCCTAATAGCACTATCATCCAGTCTTGTGAATTTATCATAAAGACCCATGGCCTTTCTTTACTTTGTCTCATTTCCATTCTCTTCAGTTCAAACTGGTAGTACTTCTCTTTGTATAATCCCATAAACTCCTTATCAAGAGATAGTCCAGAGGCACCTGGGTGGCTCCGTGGTTGAGTGTCTGCCTTTGGCTCAGGTTGCAATCTCAGGGTCCTGGGATTGAGTCTCGCATCAGGATCCCCATGGGGAGCCTTCTTCTCCCTCTGCCTGTGTCTCTGTCTCTCTCTCTGTGTCTCTCATGAATAAATAAATAAATTGCTAAAAAAAAAAAAAAAAAAGATAGTCCAGTCATACCCATGGTGTTCTCTTTAATACATGTGATCTAATTTTTTGTAATATGGACAAGTGGAGAGTTTTTCAAATCTCCAAATTCAGATTCCTTTTTGCTTAATAATTCCTTCTTCAATTCATTCCTCTCTTGTATTTTAGTATATGTGCTGCTGAAGCGAGCACTCTCTCTTGTATTTTAATATGAGGAGTCAGGAGGAACCAAGACATGCCTTCAAAACTTTGCTTAGAAATCTTTTCAGAAAAAAAAAAAAAAAAAAAAGAAATCTTTTCAGCTAATCCCAGATTTCAAGATATACTACAAAGTGGTAGTAATCAAAACAGTGTGGTACTGGAACAAAAATAGACACATACACCAATGAAACAATAGAGAGCTCAGAAATAAACCCATGATTATATGGCCAATTAATCTATGACAAAGAAGGTAAGAATATAGCATGGGGGAAAAGACAGTCTCTTCCATAAATTGTGTTGGGAAAACTGGATAGCTACATGTATAAGAATGAAACTGAACCATTTTCTCACACTATACACAAAAATAAACTCAAAATGGATCAAAGCCCTACATGTGAGACAGGAAACCATAAAAGTCTTAGAAGGAAACATGGATGGTAATTTCTTTGGCATTGACTTTAGCAACTTTTTCTAGACATATCTCCTCAATCAAGAGAAGCAAAAACAAAAATTAACTATTGGGACTACACCAAAATAAAAAGATTTTACATGGCAAAGAAAAGCATTAACAAAACAAAAAGGCTACCTACTGAAAAGGAGATATTTGCAAATGATATATTTGATAAAGGGTTATTATCCAAAATATATAAAGAACTTGTATAAAGCAACACCAAAAAAATCCCAAATAATCTAATTTAAAAGAGGCAGAGGACATGAATAGACATTTTTTTCTGAAGGACATCAGATACCCAACGGGTGCATGAAAAGATGCTCAACATCACTCATCCTCAGGGAAATGCAAGTCAAAACCACAATGAAATATCACCATACACACCTGTCAGAATGCCAAAAATCAAAAAAGGAAAGAAATAACAAGTGTTGGCGAGGACATGGAGAAAAAGGGACAGTCTTGTGCTGTTGGTGGCAATACAAACTGCTGCAGCCACTGTGGAAAACAGTATGGAGATTCCTCAAATATTTAAAATGGAGACACCATTTGATTTAGTAAACTCCACCACTGGGTATTTACCCAAAGCAAACGAAAATGCCAATTCAAAAAGATATATGCACCCCTATGTTTACTACAACATTCTTACAATACCCAAAATATGGAAGCAACCCAGGTGTCCATTGATAGATGAATGGATGAAGAAGAAATGGTCTACATAAACAATGGAATATTATTCAGCCTTAAAAAAGAATGAGATCTTGCCATTTGCAACAACATGGATGGATCTAAAGGTTATGATGCTAACAGAAATAAGTCAGAGAACCACAAATAACATGACTTCACTTATACGTGGAATCTAAAAAATAAAAACAAATGAATAAACAAACAAAAATCAGAAATGCTGCCATAAATACAGAGAACAAACTGATGGCTGCCAGAGCGGAGAAGGGTGGGATGGGCCAAATGAGTGAGGGGGAGTCGGAGTACAGGCTTCCACTTATAGAATGAATAAGTCATGAGGATGAAAGGCACAGCATAGGGAATATAGTCAATGATATTGTAATTGCATTGTATGTTGACAGATGGTAGCTACATTTGTGGAGAGCACTGCATAACGTATAGACTTGTCGAATTACTGTGCTGTACACCTGAAACTAACATAGCATTGTGTGCCAAAATTTTATTTTGAAGAAAAATAAGATAAATACAAAAAACACAAAATAAAATATATTAAAAAACCTTTTAAACTAAATATCTAGTTTCATAACTCACAAATTCTACTTTCCATAAAACACTAGGACACAAACAATTCAGCCAAGTTCTTTGCCATTTTATAACAAGGACCTCTTTCCCCCCAGTTTCCAATAACATGTTCTTCATTTTCATCTGAGATTTCGCAAATGGCCTTTCATATCCATATTCCTACCAATATTCTATTCATGATTCTTTAAGTCTTTTTCGAGAAGATGGAGCTTTCTCTCTGAAAAAAAAAAAGGGGGGGGGGTGCCTGGGTGGCTCAGGTCATGATCCCAGGGTCCTAGGATGGAGCCCCAAATCTGGATCCCTGCTCAGCAGGGGAGCCTGTTTCTCCCTTTCCCTCTGTGACTCCTCCTGCTTATGCTGTTTCTCAATCTGTCAAATCAATCAATCAATCAATCAATCAATCAATCAATCAAACATCTTTTTTTTTAAAAAAAGAGAGAAGATGGAGTTTTCTCTTCAGCCCTCCTCTTCTTTCTGAGCTCTTACTAGTCTCCCTTAATGTCCATATGTCTGGCATGCACCTCCATACCCTTTTAGGTTCTTTCCATTATCTAGTTCCAAAGCCACTTCACAGGTTTAGATATTTGTTACAGCGGTACTTACCAAATCTGTCTTAACTCAGGCTGCCATAATAAAATGCTATAGACTGAATGGCTTTAACCACAGAAACGTATTTTACATAGTTCTGGAGGTTGGAAAGTCCAAAACCAAAGTGCCAGCTAATTTGGTTCCTGGTGAGAGCTCTCCTTCTGGCTTACAGGACCTTCAAGGACCTTTTCATGGTCCTTGCTTGGTCATTTGGGACAGGGGTGCGGTGGGGGAAGAGGAGTAGGGGGAAGAGAGGAGAATCTTTTTCTTCTTCTAACTTCACTAATCTTGTGAGAGCCCCACCCTGATGACATAACCCAGCCTGAATTCTCTCCTCAAGGCACCATTTTAAACCCCATCACATTGATTGTTAGAAATTCAAGATGAATTTTAAGGGACATGAACATTCAGTCCACAACACCTTATAATCTTTTTTTCTCCTGTAAGTTTGGTAGATATGTCTTTTGTTGCTGATTTTAGTAAGTTCAGTCCTCTTTTTTTTTTTTTTTTGCTTGATTAGGCTAGCTAAAGATTTGTCAATTTTATTAATCTGTTCAATGAAGCAGCTTTTGATTTTGTTGATTTTTCTCTATTCTTTCTCTAATATCTATTTTATTTATTTCCCTCCTTCTGTTTGTTCTGGATTTAGTTTGCTCTCGTTTTTTCTAGTTCCTTAAGGCAGAATGTTAGGTTATTGATTGGATATTTTTTCTTTTTCTTTTTTTTTTTAATATGGGCAATTACAGCTATAAAGTTCCTTCTAGGCACTATTTTCACTATATCCCTAAGATTTGGCATGTTGTGTTTTCATGTTCATTCATCTCAAAATATTTTCTAATTTCTTTTGTGATTTCTTTTTTGAATCTGTGATTATTTATGATTGTGTTTAATTTCCATCTGAAGTGGTACTTGAATGCTGAGTCGGTTAAGCATCAGCCTTTGGCTCAGGTCATGATCTCAGGATCCTGGGATTGAGCCCTATGGCAGGCTCCCTGCTCAGCGGGGAGCCTGCTTCTCCTTCTGTCCCTCCTCCTGCTGTGTGCTCTCTTGTTCTCTCTCTAATAAATAAAAAAAAAATTTTTTTTAAATATCTATTTGTAAATTTGTCTCATTTCCTTCTGTTAGTAATTCCTAATTTTATTCATTGTAGATGGAGAATATACTTCACATGATTTCTATCTTTTGAAATTTATTGACACTTGTTTCATGGCCGTTATAACATATGTTCTATCCTGGTAAATGTTTCACATGTACTTGAAAAGAATGTGTACTCTGTAGTTGTTGAATGGAGAGTTCTATAGATCCTTGTTAGCTGAATTATAGTGTTGTTTGAGTTTTCTCTTTGCTTGGTGACTTTTTATCTGGTTCTATCATTATGGAAAGTGAGATATTGAAATCTCCAATATTATTGTTGAATTGACCATTTTTCCCTTCAATTCTGATACTTTTTGCTTCATAAATTTGGTATATATATATGTCTATAGTTAGATCTTCTTGATGAATTAACTGTATTATTATCAAATGCCCTTCTTAGTCTCTGATACTAATTTTTGTTCTAAGGTTTGCTTTGTCTGGTATTAGAGTAGCCATTCTAGGTCTCTTCTGGTTATTGTTTACCTAGTATATCTCTTCCCATACTTGACTTTCAACTTCTTTGTATCTTTGAATCTAAAATGTGTCTCTTACAGACAGCATATAGTTGGATTTGGAGTTTTTGTTTTGTTTTGTTTTAATTTATTCTGTAAATTTCTGCACTTCAGTTCAATCCCTTTCCATGTAATGAAATTTCTGATAAGGTCATGTTTACATTGGCCATTTTCCTATTTGTTTTCTACATGTCTTTTTTTTTGTTTGTTTTGTTTTTCTTTTGATCCTTTCTCCATTACTACTTTTATTTTAAAAGGTTATTTTCTAATGAACTCTTTTAATTTCCTTATTTCTCTTACTGTAGTTTTTTTAAAGGTTTATTTATTTTAGAGGGAGAGAGAGAGGAGTGGGAGAGGCAGAGGGAGAGAATCTTCAAGCAGGCTCTCCAGTGAGCATGGAGCCCAACATAGGGCTCAATCTCACAATTTACGAGATCATGACCTGAGCCAAAACCAAGAGTCAGTGCTTTAACAGACTGAGCCACCCAGGCACCCCTCTTACTATATATACTCTTTTAAGATTTCATTTATTAGAGAGAGAGAGAGAGAAAGAGAATGAGCATGAGAGAGAGAGAGAGCATGAATGGGGAGAGAAGCAGAGGGAGAGGGAAAAGTAGACTCCTCAACAATCAGGGAGTCTGACAAAGGACTCAATCCCATGATCCCAGGATCATGACCTGAGCCGAAGGCAGATGCTGAACTAACTGAGCCACCCAGGCGCCCCATTATATTTTTTGAGTCATTATCTTAGTGGCTGCTATGAAGGCTAAATTAACATTTTAATTCATAACAATCCACTTCAGATTAATATCAATTTAATTATAATAGTATGTAAAAACTTTGTCCCTCTAGGACTCCTCCCCCTACATTTGTGCTGTTATTGTATGTAAATTACATCTTTTTTTTTAAGATTTTATTTATTTATTCATGACAGACACAGAGAGGGTGAGAGGCAGAGACACAGGCAGAGGGAGAAGCAGGCTCCATGCAGGGATCCCGTATCTCCAGGATCACACACCGGGGTTTCACTGCTGGGCCACCGGGGCTGCCCTAAATTACATCTTTATAGATTGCATGCCCATAAATACAGAAAATATAAAGAATGCTTTACACATTTATAAGTTACTCTTGCGCAGGGGCCATTCTAGTCTTTTTTGTATTGTTCCAATTTTAGTATATATGCTGCCAAATTGAGCACAACATAATCTAATATTAGCGTTAAAAACGACTCTGGCTTCACTGTGAAAAACAAATTAAAGAAGAGGCCAGTCTGGAAGTGAGATGACTAGATAAAAAATGCTGAAACATATCAGGTAAAAGATGATAGTGGACTATCTAGAGTTCAGTACTAAAATATTGGAGAAGAGATGTAGACAACAAATTTCAAAGATATTAAGAAGATTATATTAACTAGCCTTGGCAACTGGATGTATAGTTGAGCAAAAGGAAAGAGTCAAAATGATTAATTATCTGTATCATGTAACTAAGAGAATTATGGTACTATTCACAGAGAAAGATAACATTTAAATAGAAGCTTTGGGAAAAAATACAATGAGCTCAATTTTAGACTTAAAATTTATGATGCTTGTAGGATATTTAAATGAAAATAGGAGATGTTCAGTAAAGATGGGATATCTAGTTTTGAAACTTAAGTGAGCAATATGAGCTGTGCATAAAGATTCGAGAGTGATTAATATGTAGATAGTAATGAAAGTCTTGAGAGTTTATTAGAATGTCCAATAAGAATATATAAAGTGATAATAAAAGGGGACCAAGGTTGGAATCCTAAGGAATAGTAATATTTTGAGTTTGAGGAAATGAAGACGATTCATCACAAGAAAGTGAGAATAGCTTTAGAAGTATTGAGAAGATCAGAAGAGCGTGTTGTCATGGAAGTTGAAGGAAGAGAATATTTTAAGAATTGAGATGTCACATAAAATAAGGAATGTATTGTTTTCATTGGATTTGCAATAAGGAAAACCATTAATTACAGCAGTACATTAAAGATAGCTGCAAATCCTTTGATTTAATCTGTTGGTGGGAGGAATAGCAATTGTCCTCTTCAGTCTGGACTGTATTCGGCTTGTATTGACCAATAAAATGTGGCAGAAGTCTGACTGTTTAACTTCTGAGACTGGACAGCTCCTACTTTCACAAACTTAAAACATTCCCTCTTAAAACTCAGCTTTCATGCTGTAGGAAGCCCACATATGGAGGAACCATGAGAAGAAGGACTCACTTCCAGCTAAGCTCCCAACCTAGAGCTACCACCACCTGCCAGCCATGTGAATGAGCCATAGTAGATGTTCTAGTCCAGTCAAGCCTCCAGATGACCACAGCTCCACCGAATGCCACGCAGAAAAAAAAAATGTTTTAAGTGACCAGGTTTGGGTGGCAGTTTGTTACTTAGCAATTGATAATTTTATATTTATTACTATTTTTTAACATTTTTTAACATTTATACATTAAATGTATAATATATGTATGTATAATACATTATACATTAAACATTTTATAACATTTTAAACATTTAGAAATTTTTTAAAGATTAAAGATTTATAACACAATGTTCTGTTAAGGTATTGCAGGTATAAATTACCATGGATTGAAGAGTGACTTGAAGGCATCTGGGTGGTTCAGTGGTTGAGTGTCTGCCTTTGGTTCAGGTCGTGATCCTCGTGTCCCGGGATCCAGCCCCGCGTCAGGTTCCCCACAGGGAGCCTGCTTCTCCCTCTGCCTATGTCTCTGCTTCTCTCTCTCTGTGTCTCTCACAAATAAATAAATAAAATCTTAAAAAAAAAGAGTGACTTGAAGAATAGGACTGGAGACAACTATTTTAGTAAGTTGATTACAAAAGGGAAAAGCTATTTAGAGTGGTATATATAAGAAAGTTTGAATTTGACAAAGGTATTGTTAGCTTTTAATATGAAAAGTTTACTTTTCTTTAATTTTTTTTGAGAGAGCATTTGCACATGTGAGTGGTGTGGGGGAGGGGCAGAGGGAGAGGGAGGGAAAGAGAATCTCCAGCAAACTCCTTGCTGAATGCAGAGCTTGATGCTGGGCTTGATCTCACTGCCCTGAGATCATGACCTGAGCTGAAATCAACAGTCAGATGCTTAACCAACTGAGCCACCGAGGTACTCCTTCAATGTGAAAAATTTAAATGGTATTTAAGAAGGTGCATCCCTGTGCCACAGTAGCAATAGTAATATACCTATAAGACAAAAGGAAATACTTAGAAGTATGGTTCTCCAGTGACTTAGTAGAGAGGTCCTTTCCACAGAAAACGTTGAAGAAACAGAAGAGAGATGGGTTAGCTGATAGAGAAAGGTTCTGAGGAAATGAGAGAAAATGTTATCTTTTACAGAGCCCCGCCTCCCCACCCCCCTCCACCGGCTGCAGCCCCCTCAGGAAGGATCTGACTAGTCTCCTTGCACAGGATCCATTATAGAGTCCCTGAGAGTCCCTGAGGACAGGACTCTCCTGTCCTGACCCCTTGGCACTCACCGTTTGCGTAGCTGCTTTTAGCTCAAGCACTAATCCTTTTCTAATAAACTATGGTTAGGGTCTTAGGTTGTATTAGTTAGAATACTCTATTTTGGGCCACAAGTAACAGTATATTTCAAAGTGGCTGAAATATAAATCTGGAGTTTGACGGTTAGTTTAACTCAGCAGCTCAACTGCATCATCAAGGGCCCAGGTTCTTTCCCAATATTTTGCTCAGTCATCCTCACTCAGACTTTTGTCTCCTTCTCTTAGGTTGGCTTCTGTAATTGTCTCAAGATGACTGCCGTAGTCCCAGGGGTTATACTCAGAAGTTCATGTCATGGGACAGAAACAGGAGGTTTCTCCTTGCATGTTCCTTTCTCATAAGTCACATAGCAGATTTCCCTTCTAAGGTTAGAATCTCATAATATGGGGCACCTGGGTGGCTCAGTTGGTTAAGCATCTGCCTTTGGCTCAGGTGATGATCCCGGGGTCCTGGGATTGAGCCCCATGTCAGGCTCCCAGCTCAGTGGGGAGTCTGCTTCTCCCTCTGCTCCTCCCCCCCTGCTCATGCTCTTTCTCTCGTTCATTCTCTATCTCAAATAAGTAAATAAAATCTTAAAAAAAAAGAATCTCATTATGCATGCAGTCAATTGCAAGGATGATTTTAGATAGGCTATTTATACTTTTTTTAAAAAGATTTTATTTGTTTATTCATGAGACACACACAGAGAGAGGCAGAGACCTAGACAGAGGGAGACATTCAACTGCTGAGAACCCAGGTGTCCCTATACTTTCTGAGCTTCAGTTTTCACATCTGTAAAATGGGTAGTATGGTACCTACCTTAAGATTATTGTAAGGAATAAAAGAGAGTATTCTCTTAAGTACATTGCACATTGCTTGGCTCACAGAGCCTCCTTTCTTCTATTCTATCTCCATACTGTGTTTAGAGTTTATTTTCTAAGAAGCAAACTTGAGATTCTCTTCCCATTTAAAAGACCATAACTGGCTTCAAATAAACTTGATTTGTCTTTTGGTGCTGCGGTCTACTTTTCTAAAAACACTTAGAAGAGTGGAAAAAATTAAGTGAGTGCGTATTAGAAAATAAAATGGCTAATGGGTGAGTAATAGTATCTGCCACACAGGACTACCCGTATACGAGAAACTCTTCTGGTTGCCTTGACTCGGGGGGTGTGAGGATTCCCATGTGCTGGATAGAAACTGAGATGTCAGAATTTCCTTTTTGGGGTAAAGGGTGGGAATCCAGAGCACAGATGGAGTACAGGTTCTGTTATATGTGTTTGGGTGACAAAGTGGATGAACACTCAGCCTGATTTATTCTTATCCCAACTATATCCCTCATAGAATGGCCCTGGGCTCCACTACAGCCCTGCATCTGAGCCAGAATAATAAATCATAAAGTTCCTTAGGCTCCAAAGAGGGTGCTAACACGAATACTGAGTAGTATTCGTGTTATCACGTTACAAAGTAAAAAAAAAAAAAGCAATGCATTCTTACATGCAGTGTGCTTTCTCTAGAAACAATTAGATTTGCCATCTAGACTCTCCTTTCGCTTATCTCAATAGACACAGTGCCATCTACTGAAACTAAAGCACCAATAGCCATGACACCCCGAGGGATTCCCAGGAGAGCCCCCCTCTCTGTGGGCTCCCTAGCGCACCCACCTCCCAGATGGACTGAGGCAGTAGGCGGAATCCACAGGCTGTTCTCCTGTCACAAACTGTAATGCATCTGTTCCTGGTGCTTTCTGAGAGCAGCAAGAGGAAGACGTCCCTGTAGGGACCTACGGAGCCGGCCAGAGACGTCAGGGGTCCGTGAAAGCTCCTCTGGGCTAGCTTCTCACCTGCGTCTCGCCAGGTAGAAAGTGAAGCTGGCCTGTCCGGATGAGGCCCGCTTTTCTCTTAAAGCAGAACAGGGATTGCTGACATGTTTTTCTTTGGGTGATTGTGGTAGGTTTCTCCCCATGTGATAGCGTAGCAACGTATTCAAGTCTCTTTAGTTTTCTGTGAAATTCGTAGTGGGTAGAAGAGAGAAGAGACTAAGAGCAGGATCCAGGAGCATTATCAGGACCCCTAGGTTTGGGGGGTTTGGGGGTAACCTAGGTTGCCACGAAAATTCATTCGTGCCCAATTTCGCATTCTAGTTAATTGCATTCTCTCCAGATTGCAGTGTCTCTTGGTTTCAGAAATGGAGAAATGGAGAAACAAAAGGAAGATTGTTGCTTACATTTAGCCACCACCGTCAGCAATAAAATAGGAAATGGAAACTCTTTAAAATGCACAGCCTTCTGTAGGACACACTCAACTCTTGTCCTCTCTGTCCCTCACTCTACCATTCCTCCCCGCGAGGAATCCTGGCTCCGTCTGCTTGTAGCCCTTCAACGACCATCTATCATTTAAAGTTCTGCTTTGAATTGATTCTGATTTGGCTTTTTGTAGTCAGAGCTGGCATTCCTTCCCTTCACCCCTCCAAATCTGGCCCCATTTTCTGCTGCACTTGCTGCTCATTCTTTCTGTTTGCTTCCTATTAGATTTTCCAAAGCAAAACTTCCCACAGTTAAGTTTGTGGTCCGGTAATTTATCATGAATATTCTTAAAATCGCCTCATTAAAAGAGGCATTTGCAGCTGAAACTTAAGTGTCTGTTACCATGGTAACCAACAACAACTATTTAGAACTGCCTGCCTAAGAGGTAAGGGTTGCTGTTGGCGGAAGATTGAAGGTAGGCAACTAATGACTAGTGGGCAGGGAAGACAGAAAAGGAAGGAAGAGAAAGACCTATAGAGCATGATGTGGAATTCTGAACCCCAAATTATATATCCTTCTACGCAACAAGGCAAATCAAGTTGGTACAAGGCTCCCAAATTTTCTACATCACACAATTCAGGAAATTTGGAGATAGGAAGTCCTTTTCACCATCAGGTTCCTGAGGGGAGTTTGGATTCAAAGTTTACAACCTGAAACTTAGGGAATCATGTGTTACTTGTTCTTGAGCCAATCACTTACCTCTCTGTGCCTCAACTTACCATTTTTTTTAAATGGGCAAAACATTCCCTATGTCACCATGTTATATGAATATCAGTGAGGCAATAGAAGTGAAGCCTTTTTGCAAACAAAGTGCTGCATCCATGCAAAGACCCATGTTTTGAGTCTACAACTGTTTTCTAGAAGTTCTTCTGGATTACCACCAGTCAACCTTTCTCAAAGAAAAGACAATTTCTCCAATAGTAAGCAGTGTCAAACTAACCTTATCGATTGCTTTTTCCAAGCCAGGACTCTCTAGGTTTTCCATTATTCACCGGGCCTGTAAAATAATATCTTGAACTATTAGGCATGTCTTCAACTGCTACAAAAGTGGTTATAAAAAAAAGTATATTTGATAAATAATGAAGGTTACAAAGAGTACAAATTACATTCTTTCATTTTCTGTTTTCTTGCCTTTCCAGTTGCAGTCTGGGGCAAAATGTTAAAGACACAGTCGAGTGTGGCAAGCATTGTATTTAAAAAGAGAAATGTCAGGTCAGGGAATATATATGGGAAATGCAGGAAGATTTACATTTAAAAAGTAGTTAAATGCTTGGGAGTCTTTTCTATGTATTGCTTTCTTGGCTGAATCAATAGGATCAGACAAATATGACAAAGGGGAAAATACATCTTGATGAACAACATATGGAGGGATACAGGCATATAAAGAAGAAAATACTGCACAGTGTTGACATTCTTAGGACCACAAGAGAGCGGCAACACTTGGGTGGGGTCTTGGTAGGAATTCTTATGGAACATAATAACTAGGAACATATGGAGAAGGGTTGAGTTATAAATGTGAATGAATACAGTAAATCTGCCAGATTCTAGTACTTCTTGGGCATTGCCCACTTTTGTTGTTTCTCTTATTAGCACAACTGTCATCAGCATAAATAATAGAAATTTTAGTGAATTTTTGATGACTCATCTGTGTGCCAGCATGAAGGATCTGGGATAGGCAAAGCTCATTCTCATTCTCTAGGTGGTCATAAATTGTCAATCTACTGCTTCAGGTGTTCTAATTTCTCCTTCTTACCGAGTAGAAAAACCAAACTTTCCCAGGGATGGGTGGGGTGTGAAGGATTTCCCTGAATGTTGAAAATAGTCAGGTGCTCAAATCAGAATGGGTTCACCTTCAGGGATGACTTGGTGGCTCAACTGGTTGAGTGTCTGGCTCTTGATTTTGGCTCAGGCCTTAATCTCATGGTTGTGAGTTTGAGCCCTGCCTTGGGCTCTGGGCTCAGCAGGAGTCTGCTGAAGATTTTCTCCCTCTCCCTCTGCCCCTTCCCCCCGACTGTGCACATGTGTATGTGTGTGTGCATGGGTGCATGTGCACTTTCTCTCTCTCTCTCTCTCTCTAAAAGAAATCAATAAATCTTAAAAAAAAAAAAAGAAAGAAAGAACGAGTTCACCATCAGAGATGTCTTGCACCTGTTTTGAGAAAGAATAGACAAAACAATTCCACACAAAATCGCTAGTTTTATGATTGTTCATGAGAAATGTCCAAGAACATACTTCTTACTGTTTATGTTTCAGACCTTATAAATCATGAAATGTAGTTTCAAATTGTAATGTAAGACCTATAGAGTAACACGGGTATTGCTGTTAGCTGTAAATACAGTTCTTTATTATGGTTACAGCTTGCTCTTCCTAAAATAAAACTCAGCATTTGCTGAATTTAAGTTTAGCTTGGCTTACTTCTCTGCCAAACAGAATATAAGTATACCGGATACAATACTACGTTAGCTTTCTTTTCAACATCAACCTCAAATCTGAATGTTCTTATTGTTTATTATTAAACTGCCATGCAAAAAGAAAAAAGGGCAAATTTAAGGGCAAAATCTTTGGCATCAAATAGACTTAGTTCAAATCTTGACAACGCTGCTTAGTTGATTGTTAATCCTCACTATATCTGTAAAAATTGGGTGACAAAGATGCTTATCTCATATGGTAATTATGAAGTTTAAAGGAGCTAATGAATGTAGACTGTCCTGGGGTATTTGTACAGCTTCGATAAATAATCCTCATTTTCCCCACCCAAGTTCTGAACCAATTAAGAAATCGACAAGAGGAGGGCAGACAGGAGATGTTGTCATCGAAAAAGCTGACGTCGGTGAGCAGGGGCTTCCTGACACTGAACACTGAAATAAACAGACTTACCACTTGGTCACAAGCAGTCCTAGACAATAGGTCTCCCACTGGGAAAAGGTATTTGCCACTAAGCTTACAGCATGCCTGAGATCAATTGAGAACACATGCTCCCTGAGAAAAGATTTGCTACAGAGAGGAGAGGCTGGATTAGAAGTACCTAGTTTCTTCCAAGCGCCCTAATGAGATAAATCACTCCTCCCCTGGGGGAGGGTGGAAGGTATCCAGGTGTGTTACAGCTCATGGGGCTCCTCTCATGGGAAGAAACATCAGGAGCGGAGAATTAGCATTCCCAGCAACTGAATGCTTAGCACAGCATCTGGCACAAAGAAACATTTATTTTATGTGTTATAGGATAAACTGAGGCATACGAAAAATTTTAAGAGTTTACTTGAGCAAAAACTGATTCACATCGGGCAGCCTCCTGGCAAGCAGGGAAAAAGGAGATCCAAGGAACTGTACAAAATGACTTATTGGCAGAAGGGAGCAGGAACAAGGAAGTTCCACAAGGCAGAAGAAGAGGGTTGGTTATTGTAAGGTCACTTCCCATTAAGGGATGACCTATCAGGCATATTACCTCCCTTAGTGCTGACCAGGCGAATCCTGACGGACTGGTTTGAGATTCCATTTCTGGGAAAGTTGAGCCTAATTAAGTCCCAGCTTGGTGATGTAAGGTTTAGCATAAGCCTTTTGGGACCGATGTCCTGTTTTTAACATGTCATTTATGCCTATTATAATTATTGATCCTTAATGAAAAGTGAAAATACAAATTATATTTCGGATCTTGGTACATGTGAGAGAGCGATAGGTGGCACGTCTAGAGAAGTGGGTAAAACCTGGTAGCAAAGATCTTCGTATGCCATAATGTGCATCTTTGTTATGTTTTGTAGACAGTGGGTAACCAAAAATAATTTTAAGTTGGGGAGAGACCCTCAAGCTAACATTTTGGCCTATGATTTCTAACTGCACGCTACCGGACGGAGGACACAGCCTCTACCAGCCAGGCACTATGTTATGTACACGTAATGATCTCTCTCAATTGTCACAACAATCTTGAGAATGCTGCTGTACCCTCATTACTCTGATCTTACAGATGAGAAAGCTAAAGCTTTAAAAGTTTAAGTGACTTCCTCAAGATACTCGCTCAGGTTGTCAATGGAAAACCTAGAATTTCATCTCATGCCTACCTGACCCCAAGACCTGACCCCAAGAGCTCTCATGTACGTTCCCACCAGACGTTCCCAAGAGCTCTCACGTACGTTCCCACCAGACTCCATGCTTAGAAGGGTCCCCTTCTTGCTTTAATGCTCTGCTGTCACCATCTTGAAATTCTTACAACTTTTAGAATAACAGGCCCCCCATTTTCATTTTGCCCTGGGTCCCTTAAATTATGTAGTCAGTCCTGCCATGACGTCTTTCCTTTCCACTGCTCTGGTCACCACTTTCATCAAATCTGGAGGATTCTACACAAGCGAAACTCCTCTTTCAGTCAAAGAAACATGGAAAATTAATTCTACTATAGGTAGAATATAAATATGTGGACAATTATATATGGATGTTTTAGCACTTATACATATAAATATCCACAATTCAGAGCCACATCTCTATCACCAAATAATCCTTTCTCCACCAGAATTTCTTTGGTTCTTGAGCACCTCCCCAGTGCTACACGTGGGAGCCAGGCCAAGAAATGGTGAGGACAAGGTCTGAGGTTTAGTAGGGGGTAAATACATTCATGTCTAAGCACATGTGTCTGGTCATATTCCAACTTCAAGTCCAAATTAATTTAGGATTATCTTTTAATGTTTTCCATATTTCAGCTCCCATCAGTTGGCACAAATAATTAAGGATGATGGAACACATCCTGGCACAATTTCGTGACTTTTTTGAAGCTATAGGACCACTGAAGGGCAGGCAGCTATTATAGAAGATGAAGAAGGATATTTCAGAAGAGCATGCTATGTGAATAGCGCTATACAGATGCTCATTTTCAATCACATTATTTAATCATGGATTCATATAGTCTTTGAAGTAGTTGGCTATTCTTAATATCTTTTTGAATAAAGAACTTTTTTAACATTAGAGAAAAATAAGAAAATACAAAAAGAAAGACTCTAGAAAAATTATTCTAAGTCCTTCCATATTTTTTTCATATGCACCCACAGACACAGACACACAGACACACACACACACACACACACACACACACAGTTACAAAACTGAAAATAATGGGCACATGGTTTGGAACCTGAATTTTTTTATACTTAATGTACTGGGTATTAATAATTTTGAAAAAAAACTTCAATGGAAAAAAAAAAACTTCAATGGTTTTCTTGGGCATTTTAATTATTTCCCTTATTTTTTATTCTTATTTTTTTTGCCATAAAGACCACTGTAAAAGAAATCTGATTATTTTCTTAGGCTAAAGTAAAATATCTTATTCAAAACACATGTTAATTTTTGAGGCCCTTGATATATATCGCTAGATTGCTCTACAGATTGACTTTACCTATATGTAAGCATGGTTTAGTGTGAGAATGCCTGTTCGCATTAAGCCTCTCTTTAAAGTTTGGCTCTCAATCTAGTTTTCTTTTAACTACTTGTCAACCCAAGGTACATCCTGTGAACCCTAGGAGAGCAGAAGATGCTCAGCCACTATACCACATTCCTCTCTCCCTTGGACAGAAGAGCTTTTCTTCATGATTTTACTATAACTTTGGCTATGACTTTATTTACCATCACCCTGGTTAGGAGACATCGCTAGTTTCTAAATATACTTTTTTTTTTTAAAGCTAGGTTCTATTTTTCTCTGAGCTTTTCTTTTCTTGCTAAATGATTTTATGATTAATTGATTTTCTCACATGATGCCCTAGAGCTTGTTTACCTGCTATCAAATAAGTGGAACTTTCCAATCTGAAGTCAGTTAGACCTGTTGTTGCATATTGTTGCCTAATTTTGAGCTCCTAAAAATGACTTTTAATGAGTATTATAGTCTAAAGAAAATAATTCTTCCAATGAATTCTAAACCTTTGATAGCCATTTTGATGCTTGAGTTGTGTTCTTTGAGGATTTTCATGGCTATTAAGTCCTTCTAGAGCCTTCTAGAATTCAGCAGAGAAGAAGCAGCCTGAAAACCAACATTATGGGCAAGCTCAGATATTACTTATAGGAACTTGCACACTTTTCCAGATCCTAGGTTTGCTTTACTGGAGGCCATACTGATCAGGGCTCATATCAATAAGAAGTTTAGTAGGGAATTGTTAAAAAGAAATCCTGTCTAGGGGCACCTGAGTGGCTCAGTGGATTAAGCAACCAGCTCTTGACTTCTGCTCAGGTCATGATCTCAGGGTTGTGAGATAGAGCTCTGCACTGGGCTCTGAGCTAGGCATGTAGCTTCCTTAGGATTCTCTCTCTCCCTCTGCACCACCGTGTTTCTCTCCCTCTTGAGAAAGAAAGAAAGAAAACTTCTCTACCCAGAAATTGAGTAAGTACTATTAGGGCAATATGACATGCTTTGAATGATAAACTGCATTTTGCAGAGACATGTATTCAGTCCTACTAATAAAGTAATCATAATTCTTGTTTCCATCTCAATATTTTTCAGTCAGCCAAAGCCCCAAAAGAATAATAACACCAACTTGACCTTTAACTTTTAACCACAGCAGTGAGTCTTCACACCACTCCAATAGCAGAGGCTGAAGGAAGGGCTGCAAGCAAGAGTCCTTCCCTATTGTTCTCCCATTACATCTCTTTGGAATTGTACTCTAAACCTGAAGGGTGATTTGTCTGCCTGTAACCTAAGGGGACTACTCTGATTATTAGGTCAAATAGGAAGGTAAACGAGGAAGCTCATCAGAGAATCAGGAAAACATATTTGGGACACCACAAATATTTGTTTCTGTCCCTCCTACTTTTGTTTTGCTGCCAGGCACTCTACTTGGAAAATCCTTGCTCATATTTTTTCTTATGGGGTTATCGTTTTATAATACACTATTGAACATGTGTAAAGATCCCCACAGTTTTAGGTAGCTAAAATTGGACTTCAACATTCTTTGAGAACCCTGTTGCTCAATAGAAGACAAGACTAAGGACTAGAAATAGCTATTTTTAAATTATTAGCAAATTCTGGTTTCTCTAGAGGTAAAAGTTTGAATTCTCTTTTCAGTACACATTTTCCCTCTACTTCCACTCCTTAATTCCCAGATTTCTGTCTATTGGCTATGGGGGAAATGCCATGATGTCATGGTCTCTGATTCAAAGCATATAATATACCTGGTAGGACAGGACTTCCATTTTTTAGACTGTTATCTCTCAAAAAACTCCATAACTGGGCAGCCCAGGTGGCTCAGCAGTTGAGCTACACCTTCGGCCCGGGGTGTGACCCTGGGGACCTGGGATCAAGTCCCACGTCAGCTCCTGCATGGAGCCTGCTTCTCCCTCTGCCTGTGTCTTTGCTTCTCTCTCTCTCTCTCTCTCTCTCTCTATCTGTGTGTGTGTGTGTCTCATGAATAAATAAATAAAATCTTTTAAAACAACACCACCATAACTAAGTCTTCAGTAAGCCATTCTAGCCCTCAAATAGCCCAGCCATTTCTGAGAAGTGGGCCTGTGGTAAGACCATGTAATTCCATGAGCATTTAGTCCATTGTTGTACTTCCTTAGCTGGGAAAATCCTGGAATAACTTCACCTGGGGCAGATATCTTGAAAGGGGGTGTCCATTCTCCACAAGACTTATCACAACCATGTAACCATGGACCTATGGATTGAGTCAGATCTCAGCATGTTCCAGGGAGATGGATAAACCTTATGATCCGGGAGGAAATATTTTACACCCCAAAAGAATTTCAAGACTTTGGGGCACCTTGGTGGCTTGGTCGGTTAAGTGGCTGTCTTCCGCTCAGGTCATGATCTCAGGGTCCCAGGATTGAGCCCCATATCCTGCTCCTTGCTCTGTGGGGAGTCTGCTTCTCCCTCTCCCTCTGTCTTCCTCTGCCTTGAGCTCATGAGTGTATTTGCTCTCTCTCTCAAATAAATAAAATCTTAAAAAAAAAAAAGATTTTCAAGATATTTCAAAAATGTATATCAATAGAAACTGGGGAACATTTGTGTATTCCAAAGGCATTTATCCAAAGAAGATATAACAGTAGATTGAATTGAACTTATTGACATAAGTACATTTCCTAGAGATTCTGGATTTAATGTGTCAGTTCATGAAGCTGGAGGTGGTTCTAACATCTTTCTTGGTTGACCAATTAGAGCTTGGACTCAGTGCTGACCTACATTTCATGAGATGACATGTCAAAACTTCCTTGGCATCATGTGGAGGAGGAAATGCACAGGCTTAGGGGGATAAGAATGTTGGACTGGATTTATCACATGCAAGTTGCGTACCATCCCCCCACCTTGTTCCATGAAGGCCCCTTCATTAAGCCATTGAGAAATAAATTAATGAAGGGAACAACTGCATCTTTGGATGCTCTTATTTGAACACCAGGTATGAATTGTTGGGGATGCTGTTACTGATTATGAAGTGCCTTGGTATGGCTTCTTCATTTGTTTTTTAAATTAGGGTTTATTAAGTTTTTTGGATCTGGATATTTCTGTTTTCTCAACAAATTTGGAATAACTCCAGCCATTACTTTTTCAAACAATTTTTTCTGTCTCCTATTCTCTTTTCCTTTGGCGTACTACAATTACATGGATAGTAAATCATTGGAGGTTGTCCCACAGTTCACTGGTGCCCTGTTGATTTTTTTTCTAGTCATTTTTCTTTTTAAGTTTCATTCTGAATGTTTCTATTGACATGTCTTTGAATTTACTAATGCTTTATTCTACAGCACCTAATCTGATTTTAATCCCATCCTGTATACTTTTTACTTCAGGCATTGTATGTTTTAACTCTAGAAGTTTGATTTGGGCCTTTTTAAAAAGATTTTATTTATTTATTTGAGAGAGAGAGAGAAGAGGGGAGGGGAAGATGGAGAGGGAGGATCCCAAGCAGACTCCCTGCTGAGCACAGAGCTCAATGCTGGGCTCAACGCCATGACCCTAAGATCGTGAAATGAGATGAAATCAAGAGTCAGATGCCTCACCAACTGAGCCACCCAGGCACCCCTCCATTGGGATCTTTTTTTATACCACTCTATTTCTTTCCCTAATACACTTTTAGTTCTCTCTACTTTCTTGAGCATGAGGATTATAATTATAATTCCCTTAACTACTTAGTTCTAATATCTGTGTCATTCTGGGTCAATTTTAATTTAATTTAATTTTATCTTATTTTGTTTTGTTTTAATTGTAGTGTAGTTAGGACACAGTGCTATATTAGTTTCAGGTGTACATTATAGTGATTTCAAAATTCCATACATCACCACAAGTGCCCTCCTTAGTCCTCGTCACCTATTTTACCAATCCCTCCACCCACTTCCTCTTTGGGAACCATCAGTTTGATCTCTTACAGTGAAGAATCTGTTTTCTTGGTTTCTTTCTCTCTCTCTTTCTTTTTTTTCCTTTTGCTCATTTGTTTTGTTAAATGACACATAGGAATAAAATCATATGGCATTTGTCTTTCTCTGACTGACTTATTTCACTTAATATAAACTCTCTAGCTCCAGTGTGTCTAGCTGGCTCAGGCAGTAGAGCATGCAGCTCTTGATCTTGGGGTTATGAGTTCAAGCTTCATAATGGTTGTAGAGATTACCTGAAAATAAAATCTTAAAAAATATATACTCCCTAGCTCCATCCATGTTGTTGCAAATGGCAAGATTTCATTCTTTTTATGGCTGAATAATATTCTGCTGTGTATTCGTGTGTGTGTATGTGTGTGTATCACATCTTCCCTTCCATAATTTGGCTATTGTAAAGAATGCTGCTATAAGCATAGGGGTGCATGTATCCCTTTGATTTAGCGTTTTTGTTTTGGGGGGTAAATACCCAGTGGTATGATCACTGTATCTTAGGGTAGTTCTATTTTTTAACTTTTTGAGGAATCTCAGCTTTCTAGAGTGGCTGCACCAGTTTGTATTCCCACAGGAAGGTTCCTTTATTTCCACATACTTGCCAATACTTGTTGTTTCTTGTGTTTTTGGGTTTAGTCATTCTGACAGGTATGAGGTGATATCTCATTGTGGTTTTGACTTCATTCACCTGATGATGAATGATGTGGAGCATCTTTTCATGTGTCTGTTGGCCATCTGTATGTCTTCTTTAGAGAAAAATCTGTTCATGTTTTCTGCCCATTTTTAATCATATTGTTTGTTTGTTTTTTGACGTTGAGTTGTATAAGTTCTTTACATATTTTGGATACTAACACTTTATCAGCTATGTCATTTGCAAATATCTTCTCCCATTCAGTGGGTTGTCTTTTAGTTTTGTTGATTGTTACTTCTGCTGTGCAGAAGCTTTTAATTCTGATGTAGTCCCAATAGTTTATTTTTGCTTTTGTTTCTTTTGCCTTCGGAGACATCCAGAAAAATGTTGTTATGGCCAATGTCAGAGAAATTGCTGCCTATGCTCTCTTGTAGCATTTTTATGGTTTCCAGTCTCACATTCATGTCTTTAATGTATTTTGAATTTATTTTTGTGTATGGTGTAAGAAAGTAGTCCAGCTTCATTCTTTTGCATGTAGCTGTTTCAAAGTCATTTGTTGGAAAGATTGTCTTTTTCCCATTGCCTATTCTTGCCTCCTTTATTGAAGATTAATTGGCAATATAATTTTGGGCTTTCTATTCTGTTCTATTGATCTATGTGTCTATTTTTGTGCCAGTGCTATACTGTTTTGATTATTACAGCTTTGTAATATAGCTTAAAGTCTGGATTTGTGATGCTTTCAGTTTTGTTTTTCTTTTTCAAGATTGCTTTGAATATTCAAGGTCTTTTGTGATTCCATACAAATCTTAGGATTGTTTTTTCTAGTTCTGTGAAAAAGGTTTTGGTATTTTGATAGGGATATTCTGGATTAGTTCTAATTGATTTTTCGTTATCATTATGGGTTTTTTTTTTTCTTTTCCTTTTTTGCATGCTTGGTAATTTTTGATTGGATGCTGGTAATTGTAACTTTACATTTTTAGATACTGTATGTTTTTGTATTTCTATATGTAGGATATAGGATATATATAGGATATGGTTAATTTGCTTGGAAACAGTTTGATATTTTTAAGGTTTGCAGGACTGACACAGTCCAGGACTGATGCTTTCCCCTTAGGAATCATGTAATTTATTTCTGAGTACTCTACCTGGTGTCTCATGTATTATAAGACTTTCTTTTCATTCAGGTTTATGAGATCACCAACTATTTCTGGATATATGTGAGTTCTCAAGATTGTTTCACCTGCTTCATCTGAGTCTTTCCCCAACCTTGGATGGTTTCCTTACATGCATGTGTTGATCACTGTTGAGCTGAAGGAGTTCTTACTTAGAAATTGTATTTATAGGATATCATTATATTTTTATATAAATATTACATTTGTGGGATACTTTTAATGATAAATAAGAAATTCAACTTAGATTAAGCAAAAAGGATTATAATAACTCAGATTAAGATAAAAAAGCATTTATTGACTCATAAGAAAAATCTAGGGATAAAACCCACTTGAGGACAGCGGATGTAGGAGCAAATGAGGTCTTTTATCTTCTGCTCACTTTTGCTCTTTCTCCAGCTATCTTTTGTCTCTGTCTCTCTTTGCACAATATCATATGATTTCTTACTAGAGAAAGCTTCTTCCAAGCAGATGGAAAGACGGCCCCAGTCAGCAGCAGCTTACATAATCATTCTGATAATTCTTTCCCTATGTCATATATCAAATTACCAAATCTCAAGGAAGACTTAATGGCCTGTTGGGTAACATGTGCATGGGAAGTGGGTTGCTCTGACTGGCAAAGGCAGAGTTAGCCCTGAAACATGTAAAATGAAGTCCTTTCAGGAACTTTTGTTAAGAAGATATTGAGGGAGGGATATTGGGTAGACAAAACAGCAGTGATCCCTAGCTCTAGTTTCTTCATCTGCAAAATGATCTAAAATATGATAATGTCTTAAGAGTTTAGCGCAGTATCTGGCCTGTAACAAAGGCACAGTACATCTTATGGTACTATGACTAATCTGAGCTTGGTATCTCCAGATGTCAGTAAATTTATTTGCTTCTCTGCATCACTAATTTTCAGTGAAGAAGTTTCTCCTTTGTCTCTCTGGGTCAAGAGTGACTTAAATTCCTGCCTGTGGACCCCGGTTTCCAGGTAACTGGGTTCCTGATCCATTGTAATTTCTCAAATACACTTGTTTCTGCCTTGCTTATGCAGAGATCTGTGTAAGTGTCAAATCAGTGGCAGGAAGCAGACAGTCCACTTGAACTGGGTAATTTGAAGAGAGTTATTAACAAAGAGAATTATTAACAAAGGTTTTGGCAGGTTATAGGGAAATCAGGAGGGTAATTCAGGAATCTGGGCTAGTCGAAGGGTACCCTTATCCTCCCAACTGGAAGGGACAAAGGACAGAATGGCAATTAGAACCAGAGAGAGAGTGAGCACCTGTCAGGACTGGGATATTAGCCAGCCTGTGCTGACCCCACAGACAGGGAGCTGGTGGATAAATAACTCGACCTCCACCTCTCCCTGGTCCCCAGTGCTCCCCATGAGGTGAGTGCTACAGGCAGCCATAGGACGGGGGCCTGCTGTTATGTCCAAGAGGCCAGCCTCCTGCGTGTGTCACAGACAGGGGCGGCAAGGGCTCGAGGGTAGACTGGCACCTGCCCCATATCCTAGATCTTGGACCCAGTTTGGCTATTTCTCCCTAGGTTTGTGCATCCTGTTGGAGGATGTCCCGGGCCATTTGGATTCAGAGTTCTGTCCCTGTTCTCAGAACTGTTCCTGGTGGTATTCACAAAACCTTTGCATATCCAGGATTTCTCGGGTCCTGAGCTAGGGAACCCCGCACTTCCATAACCAGGAACCGGGAAATAGATGGAAGCCACCGCCTGGCATTCAAGGAAGCAAAATGCCAGTGGCAAGTGCCTGACACAAGCGGCCTCCTGCCAGGGGGCCCTGTTCTTCAGCGGGGAGCTAAATCCGGCCAGTTTTTGGAAGGGGCAGTGTCAGAGGTTGACCGGAGAGAACCTGCGTCAAGGAGGGCGCTGCCACCGTGTGCGGGCTCCCTCGGCGTCTTCCACGGACCCCCGCGCACCTCGGCTTCGGCGCCTTTGGAGAGGAGGCCCCGCCGGGGCAGGGGAATACGAAGGAGTAACAGTGGCCGTGGGGGAGAGGGAGGCGGACGAGGGCCAACAGGTGGCGGGAAAGACCCGGATCTCAGTGCCGCGGGGCCGGGAGGGGAAGGCCCTGGACGGCCGCGAGGCGCTTGTACCGGGTGGGCCTGGGGCTCGGGACCGCGGGGCCCGCGGGGGGGGGAGGGGGGACGAGGGGCGGGGAGGGCCCGCGGGGGGAGGGGGACGAGGGGGCGGGGAGGGCCCGCGGGGGGGGGGACGAGGGGGCGGGGAGGGCCCGCGGGGGGGGGGACGAGGGGGCGGGGAGGGCCCGCGGGGGGGGGGAGGACGAGGGGGCGGGGAGGGCCCGCGGGGGGCGGGGGGGGCTCGGGGGCGGGGAGGGCCCGCGGGGGGCGGGGGGGGCTCGGGGGCGGGGAGGGCCCGCGGGGGGAGGGGGGGGGGAGGGGGCGGGGAGGGCCCGCGGGGGGGGGGGAGGGGGCGGGGAGGGCCCGCGGGGGGAGGGGGGGCTCGGGGGCGGGGAGGGCCCGCGGGGGGAGGGGGGGCTCGGGGGCGGGGAGGGCCCGCGGGGGGAGGGGGGGGCTCGGGGGCGGGGAGGGCCCGCGGGGGGAGGGGGGGGGAGGGGGCGGGGAGGGCCCGCGGGGGGAGGGGGGGGAGGGGGCGGGGAGGGCCCGCGGGGGGAGGGGGGGGAGGGGGCGGGGAGGGCCCGCGGGGGGAGGGGGGCTCGGGGGCGGGGAGGGCCCGCGGGGGGAGGGGGGGCTCGGGGGCGGGGAGGGCCCGCGGGGGGAGGGGGGGGCTCGGGGGCGGGGAGGGCCCGCGGGGGGAGGGGGGGCTCGGGGGCGGGGAGGGCCCGCGGGGGGAGGGGGGGCTCGGGGGCGGGAAGGGCCCGCGGGGGGAGGGGGGGCTCGGGGGCGGGAAGGGCCCGCGGGGGGAGGGGGGGCTCGGGGGCGGGAAGGGCCCGCGGGGGGAGGGGGGGGCTCGGGGGCGGGGAGGGCCCGCGGGGGGGGGCGGGGGGGGGACGAGGGGCGGGGAGGGCCCGCGGGGGGAGGGGGGCTCGGGGGCGGGGAGGGCCCGCGGGGGGAGGGGGGCTCGGGGGCGGGGAGGGCCCGCGGCGGGGGGGGGGGGAGGGGGCGGGGAGGGCCCGCGGGGGGAGGGGGGGACGGGGCGGGGAGGGCCCGCGGGGGTGGGGGGGGCGAGCCTGCTCCGAACCGACCCTGGCCTTGGGCCCTCGCAAGCCCTCGCGGGAGCCCCGGGCACAGCCGTCCAGGCCCGCGTGTTCCGCGTTTATTAGCTAATATCCCAAAAGAAAACGCGCAGCCCAAGCGCCCCCGGGCTTAAGTGCATGTTTATTTTCACAGCCTTTGTCTGCCGGAGATCAGCGCTCCGTCGCCGTGTTGCTATTGTGAGGATGGAAAAAATAAAACCACGTTAATGTTGTGCTGTTTGCATTTCCCGACAGTTAAGGAGCAGCCCATTATTAGCTGGTAACGCTGTTGTGACATCAGTGGTGACTTTGCTGCTTGGGATTCAGCTCATGAAATATTTTCCTCCCTGGTGCAATTATTTCTCTTTCTTCTTTCTTTTCTTTTCTTTTCTTTCTTTCTTTTCTTTTCTTTTCTTTTCTTTTCTTTCTTTCTTTCTTTCTCTCTCTTTCTTTCTTTCCTTCTTTCTCTTCTTTCACCTTTGATGTTTCATTTTCATGCAAATGAGTGGCTGAATGGCCATCCATGCTTCTAGTCTTTTCAAGAATTGATGACCAGAGATGCTAACGTGTCAGACTTAACCCAATTTCAAAACATTAGATCCCCAGACACCACTTACTTTTATTTATTTATTTATTTATTTATTTATTTATTTATTTATTTATGATAGTCACACAGAGAGAGATGAGAGAGAGGCAGAGACACAGGCAGAGGGAGAAGCAGGCTCCATGCACCAGGAGCCCAACGTGGGACTCTATCCCGGGTCTCCAGGGTCGCGCTCTGGGCCAAAGGCAGGCGCCAAACCACTGTGCCACCCAGGGATCCCCAACACCACTTACTTTTATCTATCTATCTATTTATCTATCTATCTATCTATTCGTGAGTGACACAGACAGAGAGAGGCAGAGGCAGAGACAGAGAGAAGCAGGCTCCCTATGCGGCGCCTGAGGTGGGACTCGATCCCAGGGCCCCAGGGATCGTGCTTTGAGCCCAAGGCAGATGCCCAACTACTGAGCCACCCGGGTACAAGGATGCCACTCTCTTAGGGTCTTTCCATAAATGGGCAAGGGAGCTGTCGCTGCCACTCTGGCATGAGTTGGGGTGGCGGTGGCGGTGGGTAGAGCGAGGAGAACCTGGCACGGAGGAAGGAGAGTGTCTGTGCTCTGTTCTGGCACAGATGTCAGAGCCTGAGCAGGGCGAGGCTGTCCCAGGATGGGGTGGGAGGGGGTGCGGGAGTGGCTTGGAGACTGGTGGACAGTCCTGACACGTTAGCATCTCTGGTCATCAATCCTTGAAAAGACTAGAAGGGCAGATGGCCATTCAGCCACTCATTTGCATGATAATGAAACATGAAAGGTGAAAGAAGAGAAGGAAGGAAGGAAGGAAGGAAGGAAGGAAGGAAGGAAGAAAGAAAAGAAAAGAAAAATCAAAAGGACACCCTGCCGGGGGTGGGGACTGTGAAGGCAACAGGAAGGAGACTGGTCATTCGAAGTGGGGGTGGACCCAATACAGAATATATTGAGGACAATTGGAGTCAGCCTTCTCCTTATTGGAGAAGAGAAATACACGTAAAAATAGGGGTGCCTGGCTGACCCAGTCGGAAGAGCAAGCGACTCTTCATCTCAGGGTGCTGAGTTCGAGCCCATGTTGGGCATAGAGATTACTAAGAATAAATAAATAAAATTTTAAAAAAGAGAGAAAAATAAAACTCTAATTATAGAAATTATAGGCGTTCATATGATCTCATGGTTCGTATGATCTCAATGTATGGAGATACAGAAGTAAATGTAGACATAAAATATGCATAAACGTTTTTGTGTGCTTTGCATGTTGTAACTTCCTCTAATTTGAGGTTGTTTCAAAATAAAAGCTAGAAAGCTGTTACTATTGGATGGTAGTACTATTTAAAATAGAGATAAGATGCTAACAGCATTTGACTGTTAAAAGAATTAAGTGATATAATTCATGGAGCGGGTATAAGATAGTACCTGGCACATAGTGAGCTCTCAGTAACTATTATTATAATTCCTGGTATAAAAGCATGTCATGAACACTATTCTGCATCTCATTTTTGTTTTCACTAAAAATACATCTTGTAAATCTTTTCATAACAGAACATACCTGTTTTTTAAAATTCATAAACCTAGCTTGTGTTCTTTACTATATTACTTTTATAATTAGAAAACAAAAAAAAACCAATAATCGTGGGGGGATAATTTGCCTTAGTATGTCATCTGCCGATGACTCATAATTTAATTAATTCTTGTTGCTAATGGAAACCTCTGGTTGAACAAGGCGTAGTTGTATTTTAATAGCAGTTCTTTAGTAGAAAGAATAAGAAAAACATATCCAACACCAAATCCACGAACACATGGATATTTACACTAATTTTTCCTACTTCTGCACAGCTCTCAATCAAAAGCATTGGGTGATTAAAGCAGCTGTCAAAATTCACTTCTTTATTCATTTTTTTCAATGTCTGGACAAGTCCCTACTTGAAAATTGCTCTGACCAGGTACCTTTGCTGTGTTAGGGGGGCAGCAGTGAATCACACAGACTCCCCACACCCACAGGGCTCTCTTATTCTAGCGATGGGGAGAAAGATAATGAACAAACATCCAGTCTTATATGATACATCAGTTAGTGATAAATTAAACATTAGATCAGCCCCTTTCCTTCATGAAGAAAGGTAATTTGGTAATTTTTAAAAGTTTATGCCTTACTAATCATTTGACTTTTAGTAACCTTTGGAGCTTCCGTTTCCATATATCAAAAATAAAGATAATAATATTTATCTTATAAGATGGTTGTAATCAAATATGTTAAATGCCTGGCATAAAGCCAGCCCTTAGCTGGTACTTGATAAACAGAAGCAATTATTATATGTAAGTTATACAATTTTGGGTTCTTCCTTTTGCGACTAAGATAAAGAGTGTTGCTTTGACTTATAGGGAAGCTGTTTTCTTCCCTGGGTTTGGTGTGTCACTGATAGATCCCCAGAACTTACCTACCTGTTCCTACATAATTAGTCACATTTCCTTTACTGTCTTTTCACACTTCTCCCTCGCAGGGATAGGAAATCCATAATTCTATTGGGTCACCTTCCAGAAGGGATCCCAAGAAATCGGTCATGGTTTCTTGTCACTTACCCAGGAGTCCACACTTTGAATGGACATTTTGGTACTGTCCTATCATTAGGATTTTTAGGCATCTCTTCTTGGAAGCCAGGACTTACACTAAAATCTTCAAAGCATCAAGTTTAGATTTGGCCTTGTAAAATATGCTGAATACTTAGGTCTACATCCCAAGAACATTGAAGAAATGGAAAGGTTTTAGGAAGAGAATGACTTGACTTCACTTACATTTTAAGAATTCCCAGGTTGCTCTCTAAAGAAAGGAGTAGAAGAGCCAGGAGAAGAAGCAGGAAGACTGGAGCTGCTGTAAGCCAGGTGGAAAATGTGGAAGTTGGATTGGAGTGGGAGCAAGGACTAGGAAGGAGCATGGGCTTGGCATTTGGTCTGTTTGAAGCCAGGATAGATAGTACTTGCTGATGGATTTTATGTAGCAGTGGGAAGGAATAGGGGAGTTTGTAGTTTAAACATTTGGGCTGGGACACCTGGGTGGCTCAGCGGTTGAGTGTCTGCCTTTGGCTCAGGGTGTAATCCCAGGGTCCCAGGATCGAGTCCCACAGTGGGCTCCCTGTATGGAGCCTGCTTCTCCCTCTGCCTGTGTCTGCCTCTCTCTCTGTGTCTCTCATGAATAAATAAAATCTTAAAAAAATTTTTTTTGGGTAAATTTATTTTTTATTTGAGAGAGAGATAGTGCATGTGCAAGGAGGGATGGTCAGAGGGAGAGAGAGAATCTCAAGCAGACTCCCTACTGAGCAGGTGTCCATTGCCTCTGGGCTTCATTTCATAACCCTGAGATTGTGACCTGAGCCAAAATGAAGAGTGAGATGCTTAACCTACTGAGCCACACAGGTGCCCCAAAACATTTGAGTAAATTTATATGGCTGTGCTATTTATTAAATATGGGGAAAACCCATGGCATCTAATAAAACCCTCCCAAGTGCCAAAGGAATCCCCAATTGAGTGCTTGACATTGCAGGGACCACGGGTACACTGAGGTTCACAGCTGGCCTGAAACAAACCTCCAGGTCCCAGCCTAGTCCCCAGAGGCCTCTGCATGGCCGGGACCAGCCCAAAGCCCACGTGCAAAGTGTTCAGGCCTCTTCAAGCTTCTGTCCCATGCCTAACCCGGTAATGCCCACAGAGCTAAGCACTTTCTCTCTCTTCTATTCCAATGCAGTTCTATCTTCTACCTCAGGGCAATTAAGGATGGGAAAAGCCATCCACCACACGGACAACGTTCTCAGCTTCACTGTCCAGTCAAGGCAATCAGCAAGACACCCCAAAGTACATTTCACATAGACTGGGCCCTTCAATAAGTACAATAAATGGGGGGAGAGTCCAGTTTATAAAATTCTATGGCCAGAAAAAGAACTACTGAATTCTTTAAGAACAAAATCTAGTTAAAAATGTCCGTAATTACCATAGGAAGCACAACACTTCACATCTTGCAGACTGTAACATCTGTACTCAGATGTCTGGGAACCTCACCATCTTCTCCAAAAACAAGAGAGAGACGTGCTTGCTTCACAGTTTTGGAAATAAGGGGGCCATTCGCATAAATAAAAAATGATGGTAACTTCCAATTGTAAAAAACGATGGTAACTTGGCAAACAAGCTAAAAACTAATTTCCAGTGGATGCCCTACCACGTGTGCCATTTCCATTCTTTTTTTCTTTTTTAAAGATTTTATTTATTTATTTATTTTGAGAGAGAGAGAGAAGAGGGAGGAGCAGAGGGAGAGGGACAAACAGATTCTGTACTGAGTGCAGAGCTGATGCAGGGTCAGTCTCACAATCCAGAGATCATGACCTGAGCAGAAACCAAGAGCTGGATGCCCAACTGACTGAGCCACCCGGGGGCCTGCCATTTCCATTTTTATTTAATATATGCGCTTGTAAGATAACTGGGTCTTGATCAGATATGACACTAGGTTTTCCTTCCAGAGCAGCTACTACAAATGACTGGATTCCAAGGTATCTTTAAGACACGGTGGGGATAGGTGGACGTCCCTAGTGGGAAGATTTAAGTGTACAAGACTTTTGGAACCAAAAAAGCCATCAGCTCAACTCAAAGAGTCGTCAGGAAAGTCCTCACCCTCCTGGCTCCCTTTGCCTTGCTTCCCTCATCCCCCAGACTTGGACTTCTCTGAGGCACCCATTCATTTCCTTCTCTGAGGCTGGCACTCAGTTCCACTTTGCCAGCCTCTCTGGCAGCAGCAGCAGTAAATTATAATGGCTCGCAACATTTGTTAAGCCCTTTCTGTATACCGTTAGGCAATGTGCCAAACACTTTACATGCATCATCTTACGACCTTGTAATAATTCTGCAAGGTGGTAATATAATATCATTATGCTCACTTTATACACAAAAAGCACCAAGTCTGAGAGATTAAGTCCCTTGCCTGAGGTGACACAGTTGGTAGAGTGTCAGAAGTCAGGTTTTTGTGACTTCAAAGCCTGAGCTCTTTCCTCTTTGCATTCAGCCCTTTATTGCTCCCTTTCCTTGTTTCTCCTGGCTCGTGCTTCCTGTTACCAGCCTCGCTATTCAGCTGGCTTCCTCGCAACAGATTGATCTTGCCCAGTGCCCGGGCGTCCTGAGGGTTCCCTGGCAACCACCCGCTCTTGAGGTCCTCAGCTCACCAGTGTCTTTGCAAAGTGCTCTCTGCCGCCCCCACCTGGCAAGCCTTAGCACGACTAGAGGGCCTTGGGCAACACCTTGGCTAGGAAGAGCATCACTTTCTCACACGCTTCTATTTTCATTAATCAGATGCCTACGTGTCACCATTTAAATCAAAATCAATTGTCAAGATTAGGATCTAAGAATCCATTTAAGGTCTCAAAAACGGATTAGAAAGAATGTAAATTTAACTTTAATTGGATACACAGGTCCTCAAAAAAAAAGTTAATGGGAAATAAGGACATTTCAAATTCAAAATTCTTTGAGGCTTTTCCTAGAAATGAGAAATTATAATTAAAAAAAAACCCCACTGTGTCTCTTTAACGTGATTTCTTGCTTATAAATATGTTTGTTCATGAAATTTGCTGGAGCGTTTCGGGCATGCCAGTCAAAAGTATAAATTGACTGACTGATTTGAGGTCATTGCTTCTTCAGCTTATTAGAAACAAGCCCGTGGGAGATTAGTGATGATCTCTTGGAGCACTATGTTGCTTGCTTGACCCTGTTGTGTGCCGGGTATGCAGTAGGTGTTCAGCAAATGTTAGTGAATTATAAGGAGTATCTAAATAGCTTTTATAAGTTACAGAGGAGTGGAGAAGAATATTATTTAACTTGGGTTAACGCTAAAATTTTCCCTGACTCCACAGTTGTTTGGAGGGCTTTTTCAAGAAGATACTGTACTTGTACGATGAAATGGGTGCCCTGTTCCTCCAAAGTTAATGACTTTCTCAAGCATTTGGCTTTCTTGCCATACGCTTAGCACCATTATTTCTAGGCCAATCAATAGGCACAATTCCAAGATTAAGAGCAATTTGGATCATTATTCTCCTTTCATCACATATTCATTATTTTCTGTTTGAATAAGACCTGTAATCAGTGTTATTTACGAATCTTTACAGTGAAACTTTAAACCACTGATTGTTCCTGTCTTTGCAGGTATTAAATGCCATTTCAAATATCCTTTCAATAATTTTGTAATAGCTAATGAAGTCCATTTTTCCAGATTTTTCAGTCCACTGAAGGAGCATTGAACCCCCCAGGAGTCTTTAAAAAGTATGTGTTGTTTAATTGGTGGCAGCTGTTCCTTAGAAAGTTACCCAAGTATATAAAAGTGTTTTTTTCCCCTGTTAATAGCTTCGTTTTTTTTTATCATGGTTTAAGTTATCCTTGAAATATATATGGAATACATATGAAGGTCCCCTGAAGTTTTTTGATATTGAAATTTTTCATATACTATTAATTCCAACATATGCAAGACATTATAAGACAGTACCCTTTAATTTTGGATTTAATTACTAAAACTTAAATAAGTATATTCTCTTGGTACCCTGGATAGATTTCTTCAAGGCAAGTTAGTAGTTTATTGTGGTTAATTCTAAAACGTGTACATTCTGTGTTACTTGAATGCAACATTTTTCCTGCCTTGTCCTTGAATTCTTTCCAAAAATCATTAAGCATTGGATACATACAGCAATAGCAGATTTGCTTAAATGTCACTATTAATCCAGTTTATAACCTCCAACATTTTGTATGAAGAATTTTGGAAAGAAAGCCTCACATAGACATCTAATGTCCAGAATAAGCAGAGCCAAATATAATGATTTTACAGTTGAAGGATAGCCAAGATGCACATTTTCTGAGTGTGGTTTTACTGAGAGGCTGTGTGCAGATGAAATATGGCTTTTAAGAACATAATCTTCATGGAAAAGGTCTTTCTTGTCATAGCACTGGGCTGACTTTCAAGACAAGGTCAAAGTACTTGCTGCAGGCCTATTTTTAGGTTTTCCATTTCTCAACAGGACGTTCTCGGTTTTGAGTTAGTGCAGCACAGACTGCACAGTGCTGGCGAGGAGGAGGGTGGCCTGGTCCCTGAGGCTTCCCAAGGCTTCTGTCCCTGGGCTCCCTGCTTCGTGCATCTCCCAGGTCCTGGGTGGACTGGCTCTCTCCAGCTGGGCGCCCCGCCTGGCCCCCTGGCCCCACCAATCGGTGTCCTCTCTGAGAAGGCAAAGGCACACTGGGGCTCTCCTGCTTTTGTATCTTGGATTTTTCTGAGAGTGGAAACCTTATGTAATCCTTATTAACCAAGAGCTGTCTAGATCATCAAACTGTAAACCTGCAGGGAATGGAAGTAGTGAGGTCACCTGATTTCACCAAGACGGAGGTGGAAGGAGGCCGGGACATAAGAGCATGTTGCTAGAGGGTGTCAAATGCCATTCATTTGTTTTTGAAATTGAATACAAGGGCCTGGAAGTCTGTAACAAAAAAACAGATCAATGCATTTCCATTTTCTAGTATGGTTTTCTTTTTTTATTTACTTTATTTTATTTTATTTTTAAAGATAGATTTATTTATTTATGTATTTATTTATTTATTTATTTATTATTTATTTATGGGAGACAGAGAGAGAGAAGCAGAGACACAGGCAGAGGGAGAAGCAGGCTCCATGCAGGGAGCAGGACGTGGGACTCCATCCCAGGTCTCCAGGATCAGGCCCTGGGCTGAAGGCGGCGCTGAACCACTGAGCCACCGAGGCTGCCTGTCTAGTATAGTTTTCACTGAAAGAGTCTGGGGAATGAAGTTGAATGGATGGGGAAAAGACCAGTGAGCCACCTGGATGGCCGCAGAATCTCTGAAAGGAAGACATCTGATGGAGTGATCATGTATTTTCTCCCACAAAAGGAACCAGTAGGTTGTGTCTTAAGGAGCACTTCCTAAATTTGTTACAAGCAGCGCTTTGATTTTACAGAAAGTTTAGAAGCGTGTGCATTCACAAAACATTTTCTTTCTTCTCTTTTAGTGAGGGGAGATTGAAATGTTCCATTCTGGATGTTGGAGACTATTGCTTCCCCTCTCCGGCCCCATAAAATTTTACTTTCATTGCATAACAGCCCCATCTTGTGGTTATTTGCAAACTTTCCATTAAATACATGTTGCATTTTCACAGTTACGGGCATAAGTGGGATCCACTCTTTTAATTTGCCCCGTAGGCTGGATGACATTAAGCAGGAACGAGGAAGGAGCGCACGTCGATTCAGTTAGAAGCCCACAGACCCGAGAGAGCACATGGTCGGCTTCAGTGAATAGGGGTTGAGTTGCTGTCGGGTGAAGGGACAGTAGTGCTGAGAGCCAAGAGGAAATGCGATGATGTCCCTGGGGGGAGGCACCATCAGCTCCCTCCTTATCTTGCCAAATTGTTTGACCTAGTACCTACCAGCTTCCCTCACCCCAGGGGGCTCGCTTCTGCGCCTCAGTATCCCTGCCACCTAACCCGAGCCTTGCAAAGCCCGGCGCTGCCCTTGGGGAGGACTCGGGTTTGGGTTTGGGTGGTGGAAGCACAGCGGGATCTAGCTTCCGAGGAGCAGGAAGGGAATGGCTCATGTAACCAAACAAACAGCCAGAGGAACAGAGGAAGCGGTCAACTAGGGAGATCTGAAACCGGGATTTGAACGCCAGCAGGACTCTTTCTCCACCTTGGGTATCTGAATATCTCTGCTTATTGCTCCATTTTCTACTCTGCTTCTTAGGTGGCTCATTGCAGCTTCCAGGCCCAGATCTTCACAGCTCCCTAAACGGAGGGAAGAGGGGCCCCTGGGGGCTCAGTGGTGGAGCAAGTGCCTTTGGCTCAGGCCACGTGGGGTCCTGGGATCCTGGGTTCAAGTCTGACAGCAGGCTCCCTGCGGGGAGGCAGCTTCTCCCTCTGCCTGTGCGTCTCTGCCTCTCTCTCTGGGTCTCCCATGAATAAATAAATAAAATCTTAAAAAAATTAAATATAATGGAGGGAGGAAGCTCTCTTTTCCCAGAGAGTTTTGGAAAAAGCCAGGGAAGAAGTCTGACCTGGGGAAGAACAGGACCACACTTTGGCCCATTGCAGTGGCCCAGTGAGATACAGCGACTGATCGGCTAAGCTCGAGTAATTGGCCAAGGCTCAGCCGATCACTGTGGAGAGGATGTAGGGTCCTGGGAAATGATGGAACACCGAACTGGAGGGAGGGAGAGGAGGGGCAGTTTCTCTAAAGAAGGAGGGGAGCAGATAGCTCAACACACTTACCTGCCGCAGATTCTCTCCTGCCTGTTCTGTCTCTATCATGTCACCCAATAACTATTTGCTCAATGAATGACAGATTTACTACATGAGCAGAAGACCGCAGGGTAGGCATTAAGTGGTACTGGGGCAGGGTGACAGGCATGTTGGCTATTTTCTGGAACTGTAGAAACCACACGTTTTCTTCCTTATTAAGCCTTGCAGCCTTTCCCCATTGTTGGCTTTGGTCACGTATGTGCTTTCTTCGTCAGAGCTTAAACCCAGAATCCTGGCTTTTTTCTCTACTGGATTCAGTGAATACCTTCTTTACCCTTTGCATGTTTTGTCCTTAGTTCTGACATTGGGGTCACCCTCATTTTCCTGAGCATTCCTTGGCACATAGAATAATAATTTAAAAATAAAATAAAATAAAATAACAGAAGGAAGTTTCATAACAAATTGTTTCCCCTTTTAAGATATTTAAATATGTGCCCAATCAAAAGGAGCTTTCCCCCCCATGATAATGCTTTGGTTTTATTTAAATACTGAAACAAGTTTGGTTGCTAAAATAACTTTACTTTTGCTTTTTCCGTAACATTTTGTTTTGGGCATTTTTTGGGGGGGTCTTTATAATATTTTATTGTATTTTTTTCCATGACTGTGTAACTATTACCTTGTTCTTGGAATTTTAGTTATTAGCAATTTTTATTATTATTAATAACATTGTGATGCGTTCTCTCGAGATCTTGAACCATGTGTTTGATTTTCCTTAAAGAGTTTCCTAAAAATGGGATTGTTAAAGTATATAAATATTTTTATTAAAAATGTATTTCATTTTTCCTTTGTTATAGCAGGTTTGAAAAATGCTAAAGATACATGCAAGAAAATAAATATAATTCTGAATAAAGTCATTACTCAGAAATAGCAACTATTATAATTTTATTGGATATTTATTTTTTCATGTATACATTTACTTTAAAGAAGAGTAATTATAAAGATACTTTATTTTTTTTAAGATTTTATTTATTTATTTGAGAGAGAGAGAGAGAGAGAAGCAGACTCCCTGCTGAGTAGGGAGCCCCTGCAGGGCTGGATCCCAGGATCCTGAGATCGTGACCTGAGCCGAAGGCAGACGCTTAACCGCTGAGCCACCCAGGAACTCCCAAAGATACTTTTTTTCCCCCCAAAGATACTTTAACCATAGGGGCACCCGGGTGGCTCAGCGGTTAAGCGTCTGCCTTCGGCTCAGGGTGTGATCCTGGGATCGAGCCCCACGTCGGGCTCCCTGCATGGAGCCTGCTTCTCCCTCTGCCTGTGTCTCTGCCTCTCTCTCATCTCTCTCTGTGTCTCCTATGAATAAATAAGTAAATAAAATCTTTTTTTAAAAAAAGGTACTTTAGTAATATTTATTCACCTAGCAAGAATTCACATTTTTCACATTATTAATAATTTTTAATGGTCCATTTCTAAGAAAATATTATTTATGTATTTATTCATGAGAGACACAGAGAGAGGCCGAGACCCAGGCAGGGGAGGAGCAGGCCCCACGCAGGGAGCCCGACGCGGCCTCGATCCCGGGCCCCGGGGTCACGCCCTGGGCCGAAGGCGGACGCTTGGCCGCTGGGCCCCGCGGCGTCCCTCAGGGCCGGTCAGTCCATCCTCTGGGCGGACACTGCGGTCCATCCGATGGCCCCTGGCGAACACGCGCGCTGGTTCCCGTTTATGCCCCTCTCGCTCGGGGTCCCTCTCGGTGCACGTACGCACGCGGCCGCGAGCCGCGCTCCTGGGCACACGGGCGGGCCGAACGCCTGGGCTCCGGGTGCCCCGCGCCCGTCCCGGGCTCCGCAGCCGCAGGGAGCGCGCGGGCGCTGGGGCGGGAGGGCCCGGGGGCTGCGGGGGACGCGCTCGGGCGCAGGGTCCCAGGGGCAGGGGGCGCCTGGCGATGCCCGATCTCCCCCGGGAAGGGGGCGGCCTCCCGCGGGCCTGTAGGGCTCTGCGCACGCGCACACTCGGCGTCCGCGAGCAGCACGTGGCGCGAGGGAGCCCGGGCCGCGGCTTCGTTCTCTGCGGGGACCGTCGTGGGGCCGCCGTGCGCTCGGCCTGAGCGCCCCCCCCCCCCCAGGCCCGGAGCCGAGCAGCTGAGCTGCAGGGACCGTCGTGGGGCCGCCGTGCGCTCGGCCTGAGCGCCCCCCCCCCCCCCAGGCCCGGAGCCGAGCAGCTGAGCTGCAGGGACCGTCGTGGGGCCGCCGTGCGCTCGGCCTGAGCGCCCCCCCCCCCACCCCCAGGCCCGGAGCCGAGCAGCTGAGCTGCGGGGACCGTCGTGGGGCCGCCGGGCGCTCGGCCTGAGCGCCCCACCCCCACCCCCAGGCCCGGAGCCGAGCAGCTGAGCTGCGGGGAACGAACCGCCCACCTGCTGCTCAGTGCCGTCCTGCCTGGCAGGTCCTTCCACTTAGGGGAGCATGTGCTGTGCACTTGGCTGCAACCCCCCCCCCCCCCCCCCCCCCGCAACGAGCTCCAGGGTCCTGGGCTGCGGCCCTGAGCCCAGCGCTGACCCGGCCCTGGCCTCGGGGACCCGGCCTCGCCCGGAGCCGACCCGGGGTGGGGGGGGCTGCGGTGGCAGCCGGTCTCCCGGGCCTGGCGGACGGACCAGAGGGGAAAGCGGGGCCCAGCAGGGGAAGGCTGGGCCCACTGGCCCACGTCCTGGGGCCCCTGTGCGCTCTGGGGAATGGGCCTCGGGGCTGCCTGGAGCCGGCGGGGGTCCAGGCTTGCTCGGGGCTTGCTCTGGGGAGCCAGGGGTTCCTTAAGTGTCCCCCCCCCGCCCCCGCACTCCATCCCTTCGTCAAAGGACAGTGAATCCGGGCTTTCTTCCCTTTTAAAGGCAGAAAAGAAATGTGTCTCTGATAATAAACGTTCCCTTTACCGCGCAGCTCTATTTCACCAGGACTGTGGGCAGTAAATTGTTGCTGTGCGGCACCAAACCGAGAGACGTGCGCCTCGTAGCATTTGCTCCTGACGGTCCAGTCATCCTCTGTTATCCAAACCACAAAAGCAGCCCCATCCAGAAGCAATCGCACCAAGTCCATCCCCAAATGCCCAAACCATTGAGTTTCCGAGGGAAATCTGGTTGCCAATGAGCTGTTGGGTCACCACTTCTTCGGAAAACAATGCTTGTATTCCAAAAGGATCCTAGGCTCTGGGGCCATACAGAGTTTCAGAATGAAACTTGATTTGTAGGAGGCAGAAAACTTGGGCGAGCAACAGGATGGATCATGAGAGCACCTGCCTTCTTATCCTGTAAGGAATCTTCTGGCCATCATTGAATTCCTCTTGGTTATGGTCATTTAAAACAAAATGAAAAAAAATTTTTAGATGACTTTTTTTTTTTAATGTTAGTTGAGAAAAGATTTTTAATCAGTCCTTTCCACGAAGACCATCTTTGAGTGTCTCCAGCATACATTGAGCACCTTGGAGGGATGGATCAGGTGTTCTCTTAAAGACTTTACCTTGTTTGAAGGTTGATGGGCAACTTATGCTACCAAAACAATTCTTGTGAACCAGATAGTGCGGTGAGTTGTATACCACTGGTGTGTTTCTGCTATTTTATTTTTGAAAATTAAGTTTAATAAACAAATGCTGTAGGTCTAGGTCTGGATGACCCCAGCCCATCCCTTCTTCCTGTGGAATTTGAACTTGAAATTAGCTCAGGCAGCTTTGATGATTGCTAGGCCTCATCTGTAACCCTGGAGGGAGCCCAAGGATTTCTCAATTAATTATGTGTTGAGAGGGACCCCTTCCCTCCTCACCTCACAAGCTGAATCAGGTGGGTGATGGTTCAGGCATAAGTCCAATCCTCTTCAATTTTTCCCTCTGCACGAAAAGGAGAGCTGAAGAAGAATGAGTGACTAGACTTTGTAACTGCTCATTACGGGGCCATTCATTACACTTTTTAGTATGCAGTATGTTAATAAGCCAGGATATTACAGCAGAGGGTCCATAACTAATCTACTGTAATAAATAAGAGTAATGGCCATGGTACCAGTATATTCTATGGATATAATGTGCTGCTGGCAAAGTGTGACATTTTAAATAAACTTTATTCTTGAGGTATTTAAAAAAACATAAAGGCAGTAATGAAATATAGAGCACAACATTAGTTGACACAGCAATTCCTGCCTCCCAAGACCCTGCTAAATAACCAGAGTTTAAATCTTCATCTTGAAATACACAGCTCGTCCATGATTTTAAGTGAGTTGTAAAACTTTTATGGAGTGTGCCCTAACTTTATTTAAAAAATATTCTCCACTTTTATTGTAAAGGTGACCCAGAAGTACCTTGTGAATAATAGAACAACATATTTAAGCGATTAAATTCACCTCTCCAGACAATACCTGAGCCTTTGTGGTACTTCTATCTCTTCCAGAAGGAAGTGAGAACAGGGAGGAATCTTGAATTAACAGTTTACCCCAAACACACTGATTTTTAACTCCAGAAGGGACAGAGCTGTACCTCAAATGGGCAAACTTCAAACTTCTGCCATCAGGTTGAAATGAGGATTCAAAAGCTAACACCACTTATTGTAGAAAGTCACAGAAAGTCAAATATTTGTATACCTGAGTGTTGAAATCACCAAAAGTTCATACCCCCCACACCTGGTTTTGAGCTGTTGTTTTTGGACTTTCAAAAGCTGGCTTAGGCCTGTGGGATGAGTTCATTCCCATATATGGAGAAGTAATTTTAAGTCCAAAAACTAATTAAGATACTCAAGTGCTTTTTATTTACTGCCAGTTTCATCACTGAGTTGCAATCTCCTAATTACATCAAACTCCTGTACAGTTCTCTGTAAAGAACAAACCGTTCATTTTCTACTTTCTTTGGTTTTTCTTCTTAAGCTTACAGTCTTTGAAAATATTTGCTGTCTATTAAATATATATATTATGTCTGTGGGTATTTATATACATACACACAGAAGGGTCTTGAGCCTAACAGTGTGTGCGGCCTCGTGTGGCTATGGCAATGGCTCACCAAAAATGAGGAAGCGAGGATTCGTCTCTTTATTTCTTCTTTTTTTCACTGAATCACATACAATAACTAGACTGTGTCATAACCAATAAAAAGCACTTAGCAAGTAGTTTCTTTTCTGTGGTGCCACATTAAACATTATTCAATTGACACGGGTTTTAGTCACTGCAAGTTCTGCTTTCTGCAAACTCCATCAAACATCCACTTCAAAAAATATTTGCAGGAAGGCAATTATTTACAGAATTCAGGAGTCTTGTGAAGACCACTTGGAGTTCATGAACACTGTCTATTTGAGTGTTTATAGAGGGCAGGGAACATGATGGCGCTGGGCCGCTTTTCCTCCATAGGACTCCCCTGTGTGAGCATTCGCTGCCTTTTTATCAGTGCTCGGTGGCACCTCTGTTCTCTCTCTGTCTCCACTTCCAGCCCCAGCTTCGAAGGGAAGAAGTCAAGGAGAGGCGCAGCAAGGCTCAGGTATGGCTGTTGCCCATGTGTCTTTGGGGAACGTGTGCTGCTAAGCCTGGTGGCCTGGAGCGAAGGTGGGCAGTGTGGACACATGTCTTGTATTTCAGGTAAGGTTAGGTAAGCGGTAGGTGTGTACTGGGGAAAGTCTTAGTGGGAGGGAAAAGGTAATCTTTTCCATGTTGCCAATACTCTTTCCATTCCTTTTTTTTTTAATTAAGGTTTTTTTAAAAAGAATTTATTCATGAGAGACACAGAGAGGGAGAGGAAGAGTCACAGGCAGAGGGAGAAGCAGGCTCCCGCTGGGGAGCCCTATGCAGGACTCAACCCCAGGGCCCTGGGATCATGACCTGAGCCAAAGGCAGACATTCACCCAGGTGCCCCTAGACTGCTCCATTCCTAGCTTACTTGTCAGAGGAGGAAGAGAGTAGAGGAGTGGCAAGAAGTAGAGAAGAGGCCAGCAGGTGGGGTTTATAGGGAGGGAGGCATGAGGGGGGAAGAGCGGAGGAAGCTGGAGGGATGCCAGGAGCTGTTGCTGGGGAAGGGGTCTGGGAGTAGGGTGGGATCGGAGGAGTGGAGGTTGAGGCTCCACTGGGTGGTGGGGAAGGGGAATGCCGGGAGGCCTACCTTCCTGAGAGGCTACTTTCCTCTCGCATGGTCCCACCACTGCCCATACTGCTCTGATGTCTCCTGTTACAGCCTGCAAACAGTCAAACCATCATTTTGCTTTTAAAAATTATTGAGGGACCTGTGTGGATCCTTTCTCAATAATTTTTGTATCCTCCAAAGCGGAAGGAAATCAAATCCTCTAAAGCACACACGAGTTTTGTCTTACAAACAAAATGTGTATTTCATTTTACAAATATCTTGGTGGCTTTCAATTTATGTGTACACCAGGATAACTATTTTGAAAATCATTTCAAAGGGCCAGTATTAAGGAGCTTTCAGGTGTGATGGATCTGTCTCCTGAAGGTGGTTACATGAATCTATACATATGTTAAAATTCGTGGAACTATATGCCAAAAAAAAAAAAAATCAATGATTTAAAAAGTAAAATAAAATACGGTATTTTACTGCCCCAAGAAAAGCCCAGCTCCATTGTAAGATCCAAGGTCTCTGTCTTTTTGTCTTTCTTTCTGTAATTAGCCTAAAGGCTAATGTGGCTGTTGAGAAGAGACTAGATTAACTCTAAAGGTCTAGACTCGCTCTCTACAAACATTAATGCATCCAATTAAACAACACTTACCAGACACTTGCTGTGGAATTCCCAAAAGGCCACTTTCCTGGAGGAGTGGGTGTTTTGTTTTCCCCCTCAGATGTTCAGCTAGAGCAAAGTTCAGGAAGTCTGTGCTCTCCTTCTTTTTTTTTTTTTTTTTTTTTTAAATTTTTTATTTATTTATGATAGTCACAGAGAGATAGAGAGAGAGGCAGAGACACAGGCGGAGGGAGAAGCAGGCTCCATGCAACTGTGCTCTCCTTCTGACTTGACATCACACTTTTCTTGAACTTCACTGGTCCTCCTCTGCAGAATGGGTTTGATTCCTTTCCTCTCCTTAGAACGGTTGGTATGAGGAAGTGGAGTCCCGGGAGTGAGCTGTGTGAATTGTGCTGTGCAGCACAAGTGTGGGCTTTCTTAGGACCAGCTCCATGTACACTCACGTCCAAAGACCAGACAGCAGGGCTGAGATAGCATCTCTGTTCTTTTGCTGAAAAGGATAAACAGAAAAGGGTTTGGTTTTCCCTGTGCCCCAGGATACTGTAAGTGTCCTCCGGAGTATCTGCTAGACAGCACCCCCGATGCCCTGATGTTCCAGGAAGAAGGGAGGATGCAGCAGGGAATAATGTCCAGAGAGCTAGAGAAGCCCACTGGGGCAGTGACGAAAAAGACTCCAGGCACAGAGCTGAGGTTCAGATGGCACGCTCCTGAACTGTCTGCGTATAATTGGCATCCATTCCGATCGGTCAGTGGCCACACTCTACTGATGGTCGCTGATGTTGAACGTAACCACCGTTGGGCAGGGACCACTGAGGCAGCATAAACAAGTGGGGCAGCTTAGTGTAAGAATTTCAAGGCCTTCTTGGTTCAATTTTTCCCCCCAGCTTTTCAAAGAACATGAATACAGGGAAATATTTCATGACAACGGGAAAAGCACTTCAGTGCAGCAGAAATTGGAAGTGAATGCATGGATGCATGGCCGCAGAGCAAGTGAAGACTGATGATAACTGTGGCCAGTTATGGGTAAAAAGGACAGCTGCTAGCTGGCTATAGACTAGGGGTTCTTAACCTTTATAGGGCCATCAGGCCGTTTGGCAGTCTGGGGAAATCTCTAGATCCCTTCTCAAGATGAGGTTTTTAAATGAAATAATATATGTAAGATTACAAAGGATACTATTATTTCAAAATACAGGGATCTCATCGGTCAAGTTTTTAAAAGCAATTGTACCCGTGTAGAAATATGGGCGGTGTGGTGCCAAATATTTTGATGTTTTAAGAGAAGCCGAGTGCCAAATTTTTAAATGAAGCTTTCTGAGTTTTAAGTGTCAGCATGACATTTTTCAAACATTAAGCCAGTCTACCTCAGCAACATGTCTGGGTTGGGTTGGCTGCTGGCCACCATTTCGAAACCTCTGTGTTAGATGTTGTAGGAGACTCTTTGCATAAAAGGAATGGTGACAATACCACATGATGTCAACAGATAAGAGTGGGAACAGTATCATAGCCAAACCAAGGAAAGCCTAACACTTAGCCATTGGTCCGATGGAGGAGTACAAAATATGGCAGAAAAGATGTATGTATCCCATGTGCTTGGATTCAAGTTCATAACAAGGTTAGTCATTATTTTTCTTCCTTTGTGATTTTAATTTTAGCATCCCACCTTCCACTGCGATTTCCCACTGAGATACTTAGATTTTGTTTTAAGTTTGGATTTGGAATTTAAGGTTTTTAATTTGCTTTCATCACTTCTTTCCACTGTTAGAAAATGGATTCTTTTTTCTTTCTTTCTTTCTTTCTTTTTTTTTTTTTTTTACCCTGATAGGAAAGAGGGGAGAGCTAGTGGGATGCTGTCAGTATAGAAAGGTAATACAGGAGTAGACACCAAAGGAAAGACAGAGAGGAAGGTTGTTATTTCAATGAGAATTTCTTACAATAATAATATCTAGAAAGGATTTTTGCTTGGTTGGAACTTAACTGAAATTAGGTAAGATCAGATAATTATATTTTAATATAATTAGAAAATACATTGATCTCTCAAAAGAGTTATGGAATCCATATATATTTACTTATAAATGGGTCCCCACATTCCAATAAATGGAAGCCATACCATGAGGCCAGTGAGTTATTTTTTCAAATGGAGTCAAGGTAGTATATAGGAATGACCTTTCCCAAATCAGTGGCTTCTAAATTTTTTGACTACCACATGTAGAAGAGAAGTATATTTTATATCATTGTATGTGTGTGATTATATATATGTGTACACATACAAATATTTATATAAAACAAAAGCTCCATAAAACAGTACTTGCTCTTGCCAAGAGATGTGTTTTCTAATTCTATTCTGCTCTATTTCATTTTAAAATGTTGGTCTGGGGCAGCCCGGGTGGCTCAGTGGTTTAGCGCCGCCTTCAGCCTAGGGCCTGATCCTGGAGACCCGGAATCGAGTCCCATGTCGGGCTCCCTGCATGGAGCCTGCTTCTCCCTCTGCCTGTGTCTCTGCCTCTCTCTCTCTCTCTCTGTGTGTGTCTCTCATGAATAAATAAATAAAATCTTAAAAAAAAAATGTTGGTCTGAATCCACTAATTGATTTCAAAACCTTCTAATGGCCTGTGACTTGCACTTTGATAAGCAGTGTTAGGATAAGTCACCATGTTTCTTCCATCCTCCGGGGTCCATCGGGTCTGGATCCAGTCCTTCTTTCTTCATCCAGGCTTATTGAAGATTAGGTGTGTGGCTTCTGTATAATAATCCGTTTCCATCCTCTTAATTCTTTAATTTACTCATTTTTTCATTTTTAGTTTCATTTATTCGATAACATATTTCTTGAATATTCACTATGTGGTAGACACAGGTCTTACATACAGGGCACCAGGAGTGTAAATTGATTATAATGTCATGTATTAAGAACTGAGCCAGGTATGCACAGGTAGTGATGGAATCACGGAGAAGTGGCACCTGCTGGTGGTGAGTTTGAAAGGATAAGGATGGGCTGGATAAGGTCTGACTAGACAGTCACTTGCAGGCATCTGCGTGCCCTCTAAAATAAGCTCCCTGGTAGGAAGTGAGTCCATACACCTGAGGCCGGGGCATAGGCGTTGGCATGGGTAGGGAGTCTGGGATGACAGGGTGAGCTGAAGACTTTGGCTTATAGCAGGGGGAGGGGAGAGGAAGTGATGAGATAATGGGGTTGTGGGAAAGTTTGGAGGTCTCTCGGCCTGGTGCTAAGTTTTTCTCCCACAAAGAGGTGACATTGCAAAAGTGTGTTATTTTCATGTTGACAGAAGGATCTCGTCTTTCACCATGATACTCCCTGAGAATGGATTCCTGCAAACTAACAAAACCTAGTCCTGAGCTTGGAATGAACAAGAACTCTCAAGATCACTCCTCATGAGGAGCCCCTTCTTCCTCTGAAAGTTCAAAATGACAAGAGATTCAGTTAGAGCTGGAAGAAAATTCAGTAATGGTCCTCCAACCACTCCCATTTTGTAGAGGACAACTGAACCCAAAGACCCACCCACGTCCACAGAGTAGTCAGTAGGAGAGTCAGGCCCGGAAGCCGGTCTTCTGCCACATGCTCCAGCCTGGGCCCCACCCCCGTGACTACCTGACGAGGAGCTTCTGGAGGGTTGGCCCCAAGGAGCAGGGCAGCCTCTCCTTTGTCTCCTTGCCTTTTGCTGCTTCCTATGCAAGCCCAGGGAGGCACCTGCACAAGTGGGCCACTCTTTTGGTAGATGACAGCTTCTTGTTTAGAGGGTCAGCTGCTGTCACAGCTCACTGCAGTCTTTATGGCGTCTTTTTTTTGTTCCAACAGCAAACATTCTGGCCGGCAGGAACTTTGGAAACTTACCGCATCGGGGTCTTGAGCTCTCTTCAGCTCCAAATTCCCTCCGTCCCAGCGACTGAGGGAAACTCCTCAGGGTCAAACCCAGTTTATTTGGGAGGTTTCTGTCTAATTTCTTCTTTGCATAGACAAAAATGCAGGATTAACAATTTAGTGTGTGCAAAAGTCACCTAGTGAACTTGTTAAAAATGCTAATCCCACAACCTGTCCCCAGACATTCCAGTTCTTAGGTCGTGCTGTACGTGAGCCTTTTAAATATCTTCTTCAGGATGGTGATACACGAATCCCCGTAGGGCACATTTAGAAAAAAATACCAGAGGACAAGCATAGAGGATTAGAAGAAAATGGAGAGCTGGGCTCCCCTGAAGTTATTTCCTCTCTTGGCTGAGGTGAAGTTAGAAGACCAAAAAGGCTTCCTTCAATGAAACCACTGAGGCCACTTAGATTAGCCTCCTTTCCCCAGACTGCCAAGAAATCTCCACAAATTGGCCCACAAAGAAGCAGGGTTGGGACGTGAGCTGCCCAGGGAAAGGGGACAGTAGGCGCCCTTCGCTGTGGGGGGCGGTGGGCCCCAAGCCCAGGACAGAGCGGCGCCCGCTAGTCACAGGTCCCACAGAGGCCACAAGGTGGCGATCTTCTGCATCTATTTGAAAACGCCCTGCGCGTTCTCCTCAGGTTTAGCTTATTTTCAGTATTAAATACATCATTAGTTTCAGAAGGACGCATTAATTTTAAAAGGATGCAAGGAGAAACGGTTTAACAGGCAAGGCTTCAAACTCGCATTTCAATCAAATACTGACATACTCTAGATGGAAGAATTTAGTCAGATTTCCACATCAAACCCCAGAAAGATGATAAAAATCTGTTTGAGAAAAGGCTGTAGTCTTTGCAAAATGAAAAATGTCACTCAAAGAAAGTGTCTTAAAAGCTTTCTGAGAAGTTGGGGTTTTTTTTTTTTTTTTTTTTTTGAGAACTAGCAGGTACAATCTGGTCATTAAGAAATAAAAAAAGCATCATGTGGTAAAACTTCCTTTATCTTGGTCTGCAGTCAGGATCAGAAAAGAGAGAGAGAAAGAGAGAGAGAGAGAGAGAGAGAAGCTCTGGATAAACATAGTACCAGGGCAGTTCTGAACAAAAGTGACAGCGGAGCTGTGGCTTGGCTGGTGCAGACCTGAGTTTCTCCCAGTGACACCCCCCCCCCCGCCCCAGGCCTCCTGGGAGGTGCAGCTGCAGGTGAGGAAGCCAGTGGGCTGAGAGCAGAGAGACAAGGCTGTGAGGCCCCACAGTGCAACTCCAGGCCCACAGCGCGGCCTCAGACTACTGGAAGGCCGAGGCATCCGCAAGGGTACGCTGGGCCTGGGAGCTCAGGCACAGAGGCCCGGGGTTGGGTTTATAGTGAGAGCAAGACCACATTCCACAGGGATAGGCCGGAAAAGATGGCAAAGGCCTCAGGCCAGTGGAGCATGCAGGGGACAGGGTGGCTGGTCACCTCGTGGGCTTTGGGCCATAGGTGTCCATGTCTGTGCACACTTAGGGAGCAGCCCTTGGCCACAGTGTCACAATGAGGATGTCCCTGACACATTTGAATGTCGGAACAATGTGTCTAGGAGGTTAGGCAGGAGGAGAGCGTGAAGGGATAAAAACTCACTTTTCAAGGGCACATGGGAAAGGTGGCCTCACAACCTATCCTCTCATTTCAGCTTCTCCTGGAAGAAGAAACCCTGGAAGGCAAGAGGACATCACTGCCGGAGGTACAAAGGGCTGCCAGGACTACAGGGTGGCAAGGAGATAGACAGGCCTCCGTAGCTGGGCCTTCCTCGCTCTCACTTTTCCTCATTTTTTCCCATTGCGCTCGTGGTCAGGTTAGGACATGGTTGGAAGGGGAAAACTCTCATGAAGAGGAAAGGCTGAAGGGACCGTTTTCCTAGGAATTTGGAGAGTGCAAGAGAGATGCCTGAGAGGTTGCCTTTTTTCTCTTTTCTTTACAGCGTGGGGCTGGGGCAAAGGCCTTGAGGTCCTGGTTGTTTTAAGGGACAGCCATCCTTTGGTTATCCTCTGTTCAGGCCCACTCACCGCAGGGAAAATCAGCGAGAGCTTTGGCAGAGAGGTTAGACATTCTCTGCAGAGCTAGTGTGTCTGCAGGACAGTGTCCCATGAGAACCTTCCCTTTGCTGCTAGGCAGCTGATGGAGAGGCTTCTAGAGCTGAGGAGAGGGATATTTAAGAGACATTCCCCTCGGTAAGACCGTTTTCCCACTGCATTATCTGTGGATCTAGGGAGATGGGCCTCTCAAAGCTGGGCCCATGGAAAGAGCTCAAATCTTGCCGTCATGAGACCTTGGGCCACGAGTAATGTCAAATACTGTAGGTGATTTAAGGATAAGCAGTTTTATTTAATGACCCTCGAAATGAAAACCATATCCCCCAGCCAGTGTGATAAATGCCTTACCTTTGGGGTACACGACTCACTGACCTGGGCTGATTTACTTACACTCAGGCAATCAGCTCGTAGAGGCAGGAATGGAGAAACATGGAAGTTGGTTTTAAGAAGTAAGGTTTTGAGTTTTTGTTTGTTGGGGTTTTACTTGGATGGCAGATTTCATGTTTGGAGATGAAGTTTCTGATCTACAATGAGGAGGGATGGTGCTTAGAGTTTATTTTCCGAGGAATGGGAGTGGATTTGCATAGATTTGTCCTCTTCAGTCTCTGCATAACTGCATAATCCTGCAGGCAGTCAGCTTGACCCAAAGAAAGCGAGAGAGAGCGGGCTGGCACAGGGGTTGGACTCCTGATGTGAGTCTCCTGGGCCTAGAGCTTAGGGCGGCTCCTCTACCTGCTTCTACCCCCCCCCCACTAAACGTGACACCCTCACCTGCAAGATGGTCACCTGGACATAAATTTTGCCTTCATCAAGACATCTTTGTAAGTATGAACAGTTACATCATAAAATAAGAAATAAAGACAAGTTCCCTCCAAATATTTAGAAATATTAAACTAATAAACTAAATGCATTGTTCTCAGATCAAAGCAGCTGTTTCTAACTAATTGAGAGAGTTTCTTGTAATTAGATTTCTTTTAAAGATTTACTTAAAAAAATAATGTTTCCTTTAGAAGCAGATGCTGTGTTGACTGGTAGTCAAATTACCAGAATCTTAGACATTTTAATATCACTTTAGATAATTAGCTGCGTTGCATTAATTTCCAACTACTGTGCCTTTGAGTTCTGTCTGGCAGCCATGTGGGTATTAGTCTCACAGGAAACTTGCTGAATGGCCAAAATGTTGGATGCCTTGGCAAGGCCGCAGAATTACAATATATAGTGTGCTCCTTGCTGTAAGTGGAGTAGCGTGTAATTTATTGTCCAAACTTTAGAGAATAAAATGAGGCACAATTAATAATCACTCCAGGAAAACAGATATAAACTGGGATTTCCTCGCCTATAAGGCAAGGTTTTTCCTTCAAAGTTATTTCACAGAAAGATGGAAGGTACAGATATAATTATAAATGTTATTCAGGTTCTCATGAAGTTATTCATATTTCAGGTCAAGCTCCCTTTTTTGTTGTTGTGAACTGGAAAATACTCTTTAGGCAAGACATCCTGAAATGATTCCACCACTGCTAGTTTTGCATTTCTGTAGGGATCAACTAATGGAAATCAGGTTTAAAAAGGAGGGATAGAAATTTGACACAGATTTACTAATTATTCCTGCTGGATTTTGCAAACAGTTCTAAAAGCAAAACGGTAAAATGGGTAGGCTGTCAACCTATAGGATAGATGGAAATTCCTATTGTTATGAAAATGTATGGGTTAGAAGAAATTTTTCAGCAACACCATCAAGCATGATTTTTAAAAGTACTATATGTCAAACAACTGAAGCGTGATGATATGTGCTCTGGATGACTCCGCAAAAGATAAAAAAAATTGGCCATTGTGATGAAGGACACAATGAAAACAGAAAATGTGTGTGGAGATTGAATGTATAAGAGTGGGCAAAATGCTAAATTAAGCATTATTTTATGTAATACCTGATATTTAATATCAGTATATAGTTTATTTAACAAATTAAATATTATGATTAGACACTTGAGTATTTTATTCATATCCCCAAAAGTTTATGTATGCAAATTGGCCAAAAACTTCCCTTTGGATTTTCTTAGGGGAATCACCTTATATCTGGAGTCAGCTTACATCCAGGCATATGTTGTAATCACACGTGGGTTTCTGTTCTGTGTAGATTTGTAGCAACAGGCTCTTGGAATTTAAGAGGGGGTGGGTAAGGGGGGGGTCCCCCTGACTTCCTGCCTGGGCAGAAAATTCATCAGGACTCCAGGTGATAGAGCAAAACATTGAGTTTGTGAACTTTGTCTTTTTTAATCCTAAATCCAGTTGCTGTCTTTCAAAATACCACCATGCAGGGGGTAGGAGATTATGAATATGAGCAGGTCCTAAGATTAGTAGGTGACCAGCAGGGTCTCTGCAAGCTAAGTCTCTCAGGGCTACACTGAATGGCTCAGGGGCAGTTCCTTTCAATCACATGCTCTAAGAAGCCTCAGCCATGGACCCTTGGGTGCCTAACTTAGTTTGGTGTTAAGTACGTTTATCAAAGACCAGCCACTGTATGGCTCTGGAAAGAAGAGTGTGTCGTCCTGGTCTCTTCAGGCCTCCTGGGAGCTTAGAGTCTAGCTGGGGACAGGGCGGTGATAAGATGCACTCTTGGGACAACCAGCTCTGCAACTTCAGGCAAATCCCTTAAATCTCCTGATGGAGTTAGAGGAGTTTTCTTGGAAATGTTAACATCAATGATGTTAACAATGAAATGTTAACAATGAAATGTTAACATCAATGGTATAAAAAATGAACACCTCCGAAATAAAAAGAAACAAGATCAGCGTGGCTGGGGTGATCGGGAAATCCTCTGATGTCTTAGGCCTTCATGATAAAAAGAAATTAGGCTTCCCTTCTCCATTTACTATGGACTTAGTTCTACAGATCTTGGAGTAGAAGTACACTGAGGGTCAGGGAGGAGAGTTCACTTAGTTAAACCTATACAGATACATAAAAGGCCCTTAAGAACCAGAGAAAATAGTCTAGCCTCCCAAACCCTAACATAAGGTATTACTCGGTAGAGTGAGTGGCTTGGGGAAAAAGAAATCATGTGATCCTGGTGATGACTCCATTCTCTTGATTGGTCCTCTAAGGGAACTTCAGAGATTTCGAGGTGCTGAGAGCAGGCTTAGGGATGAGAGAGGAGTGTAGAGATGGGGAGCCAGGGTATTGGAGCACCTCCAGGACTGCTAAGGTACTTGGTTGATCTGGCTATTTTCTAAGGAAGATCTGGAGAGTCAGCCAGCGTCGGTTGGGGAGGCTTACGGCTCTGATTCTCTTCCTTTTCCAACTTGCTCTAGTTACCTCTGTGGTTGGGAGCACATTACTGGATAACCAGGTACATGAACTTCTTTGTAGAACTCACACAAACCACAACTATGCCATCAAAAGGCTGTGAGATAAAATTGAGAAGATGGATTCCATGTCTGTTGCAATCCAGGTGGTTCTAATTCCTACACTTTTGGTTTTCTTTAAAATTGGAATCCCTTGGTTGGGTAAAATACTTCCTTGCTTTCTTTAAAAAGAATTTCTTTCTTGTTTTAAGCAAAGATCATTGCAATCTGGTTCTGTTCAAGATCATCACGGTTAACATAAAAAAAATCTCCTTCAGTGGGGTGCCTGGGTGGTCCAGTGGGTTGAGCTTCTGACTCTTGATTTTGGCTCAGGTCGGTTCAGGTCATGATCTTAAGGTCATGGGATTGAGGCCTGCATTGGGCTCCGTACTCAGCATGGAGTCTGCTTGAAACTCTTTCTCCCTCTGTTCTTCTCCTCTCCTCTTTGAAATGAGTATATAAGTTAAAAAAAAAAAAACCCAAAACACCCCAAACCTCCCTCAAGTGCCTTCGTGCCTTTGTTTTGGGCTCATCACTCAGAATGCACATTTTCAATAGCCAAGTATTACATTTAGTTCCAGGCAGCACATTTCATGAGGGATATCAGAAACCAGAAAGTTCCCAGGAGAGAGGGATGCTATAGGATCTGGAAACTATGACAAATGAAGACCAGAAAAGAGAACTGAGGATCTCCAGTCTGGAGAAACAAATCTCAACCTAAAAATTGAGAGCTGGCGCTGCCCGTTAATGCAAAAGTGGGACCAGATATCGCTCATTTTAGCTTTAATAAAACTTGGGGGGCTAGTCAACTTTGGAATGGGCCGGGATGAAGTCACGAAGTCATGAGAAATGTCTTGGAAAGATGAAGTAGGCCTCTTTCAGGGATGCCACATCTGGGACGCCTCCCAGGTGTCCACTTGCTGTGTAAGGCCCTGAGTTTCAATCGGGGATACAGGTGATGTATTACAGAGTGCCTACCTTGGCAGTGCCTACTGTCTTCCAGAAGAAATGATGCTAAATAAAACTATAAGTTAACAGTGTAGGAAGTGCATACCACGGAGTAGGGACATACTGACAGATGCAGGACGGCCAGGAATCGGCAGACACAGAGGGCTTCATTAGGAGGTGGGATATGGGATGGGTGTGAAATGTGGCTGAGATTCAGATAAGCGCTTGGGGAGGTTCTAGGGGTGCAGATGGGGCTCCAGGAAGACTGTAAACAAAGGGCTGGGCTGGAACCCTGAGGATGCCTAGAACCGGGAGGAGGGTCTGTGAGGGGAGGACTCATAGGGATCGGAGATAGCTGGAAAGGCCACGTTCTGGAAATCCTTGAACTCTAGGTTGTTGGAGTAAATTCTCTGCTGGTACCTGAGTTGCTGAATAGCAATGTCTTTCGTACTTGACAGGCAGTGTTGGCTTCTTTGTGAAGCACCTCGAGAGAAGACAAATGTTAGGGTAGAAAGCAACTACTAGCATGGCATTTTCCTGACCTCTTTCATCAGTGGAGTCTCTAGCCTTAACAGGCTTTTAAGGGAAATAGTACATTCTTTCGGCATTTGCCCGTATTAGCCTGCCCACCCCTAAACCCTCAGAGCCCACTGTATAATTACCCCCAGGAGGCCAGAGGTCATTTAGAATGGCAAGTGTAGGCAACACCCAGCTATTAGAACTCAAATTTCAGAGCTCTCCCTAAATTCTGGCCTGAAGCCTTTTGGAGATGGCAGGGGGCCCCAAAGGTGGGGAGCCTTTGAGGTTGGTATTTCCTGCCTGCAATGAAGGCGTGTGGTTTCTGAGGTTGGCATGGGTAGGCTGTGTTCCTGTAGGGAGGGGTGCGGGTCCACTTCAGGGAGGCTCTGTCTCCTAAGCACTGGCTGCAGCTCTACTCTTGGCCCCTCTACGTCCTCAGAGGCACATATTGGTCTGTTCTCCCTTTTCCTGCATTTATTTAGCTACACTCACTAGGAAGTGTAGGAAGCTCAGAGGAGACTCAGGGCTGCTCCTGTGACCTGCTACCCCAGATGGGAGGGGTGTTCCAGACAGGGAGTGCTAAAGGGCAGCTGTTCCAGAAGGGATCTTCCAGTGAGTCTACAGGCAGCCATCCAGCTAGCCAGTGCTTCTCTGGTTTCCTGAGACAAGGAGAAGCTGGGAGGTGGACAACACAGTCATTGGTCTGCATGTGGGGCCTTTGCTTGGCAATAACCACCTTGCTCTGTATAAGAGCTGCCCCACTTGTTCTCATGGAGGGGCCCCAGAAGCCCCTCAGCAGCTTTGGCATTAGGCTATCCGAGGTTTAAAAAATGCTAACATCAGGATGGATTCACTGGATTTTAGAATAATTCTCACTCCGGGGTTCTCTTTAAAAATGTAATTTCACCAGATACAATAAAATTAGTCTATTGAGTCACTCCTCCCTAGTAAGAGGAGTGCATTGCCCTGGAGGCATTAGGAGTTGGAGAAGGCAGCCAAAGGCAGCTAAATATTTTGAATGGAGAGAACAGATAATACCGAGGGCTCTTTTACTTCCTTTAGGATTTGCCATGGGCCAACACAGACCCAGTTGAGCAGCATCTCTTGGCTCTGGGTAAGCCCAGGGTAAGGCTCTATGCTCTAAAATGGATGCTTCTGAAGCCCTGTTTTATGTTAACTTTTCCCAGCAGCAAAGCACACGGGAACCCAGAGCTTAACCGTGATCTCCAATTCCACCCTTTCACCACGACCTGCTCTGTCTGGTGTCCTTGCGTTCATTTTCACCATCAGGGTCTTGTCTTTGAAGTTGGCTGGAGAGTCTTAGGTCTGTTTTTGGTGGGAAGGGGGCTCGTTTTCACTGAGCAGACCCAGCACTCATGAGGGCGTGGCAAGCTCTCCATTCCTACCCCAGGCCAGAAGCCAATGACCTGGGACCATCCCATGCACAGCAAAAAAATTTCTGCTCAGATGCTTTCCAGAGAGAACCGTCCAGCAGGTGTCAGTAAGTTCTAAGATGTGCAGTGAGCCTGGCTTGCCGATCAAGTGTGCTCTTTTCCAAATCGGCTTAGCTTGCAAGGACTTCATAGGGGGATGGGACCCACCAAAGGGCCAGGAGTGGTGGAGTTCCCAAACAGGAGAGCGAGGAGGGGAAATAGAAATGCCTTTCCTCACAGAGAAGAACTGAGATTTGTCGTGCGGCTGAGGATTCTAGAAGTCTGGCTATGGAGCCCAGGCTGAGAAATGCATGCTGATTGACGAGGAAGAGATCCCAAGGCCCAGACAGCAGTTCATGCTGTCTTTTTTCACTGCCCCAGGGCACGTCCAATCTTACCTGGAGGCAGCCTGTTCAAACTAACCTCAGGTTCTGGTTCTACTTGAATGAGGCCTGACCTGAGCTAATTGTGAAGAGCCCAGGCCCTGTCAGTTGGCCCAGGGGACTCCATTCTACACTAAAATGACCCTCCACCACATAAAATTGTGCACATTGGAAACCCAGGAGCCACTATAGCTTGGATGGGAGCCCTGTTTCTGGCTTAGCATCAGACCAGGCTCCAGGAGACATGAGGCAGAGGTGTGGAGAAGTCTTTACCTCTCCACATCCTCTTTGTTTGATCAGCATTTACTGAAAGACTGCTGTTCTCAGAGGTAGTGCTAGAAACTGTGGAGGATACGGAGAGATGCAATGTCAAGTACCTGAGTTTAAGGGGATCGGTGTCCTGACGTGGACTCCGGATTTATAGTCATTGTCCATCAACTACTATCCTGTCCGTATTGTGCTGGTTTCAATTAGAGGAGCTCTTCCCCCAGCTTATAGAATCTTAATAGAGCGATCAATTAGGCATCATACCCTACTACTACTGGGGTGGGATTGTGACCTAACCTGGATGATCAGTCTACACTGACATAACTACAGGAGGTTTTCTTACAGCTAAAGGAAATGAAACTAATCCATAGATTGACGATATTTGAGCTGTCAAACTGTTTAGCACTATATAAAAAACAGCGTGAAGTTTCCCAGAGAAAGGATTGACTGATTCAGAAATGTTCTTGTTTTACATGGGATGCAGTTGTTCAAATATACTGAAATTGGGTTTCCTCTGATAATTAGCGGCTATCATCATAAGCTACTGGAACAGGGGATGTCTAGGAAGTTGATTTTCTCACTAAACTTAGATTAATGAGTTCTGAAGGACCAGGAATGTGTCAAATAGTTGGCCAATAGTTTTTGAGCCCTTGGAGATGCTCTGACATGTGAGTCGGTTGGCCAGTGGGAGAAGGAGCCTGAACATGGACCTTGAAGGAAACCAGGCTCAGTTTGAAAAGTAAAAGTGCCCATTTAAAAAAGGCAAAATAGGGATCCCTGGGTGGCGCAGCGGTTTGGCGCCTGCCTTTGGCCCAGGGCGCGATCCTGGAGACCCGGGATCGAATCCCACGTCGGGCTCCCGGTGCATGGAGCCTGCTTCTCCCTCTGCCTGTGTCTCTGGCTCTGTCTCTCCTTCTATCTCTCAAGAATAAATAAATAAAATCTTAAAAAAATAAAAAAAATAAAAAAGGCAAAATACCAGCTTTGCTTCTTTATCCTGAGATATTAGATACATTATCATCAGAGAATGGCCAGGAAAAGTGCTTGCTGAGTTTCCTAAGCCATTCTCCAAGATTCATAGTGTCACACATTCTGTTATTAAAGTGATATTTTGTGTTTTACAGTTTTCCCTGTCAAAGTCTAACCTAAAGTCTTTCCACTTGAGCCTGAAAGGAAGGGGGGTGGCAACGAGTCCATTCAACTACTGCTCTAGCCCCATATGCTAAGTAGAGACATCACGTGTTCCTGCCAAGGCCAGGGATGGTCTTATAATTGACCTTAGTACAAAGCTCTCCGCCTTAGCATTCATTATGAATCCATTAGCGTTGGCCTACTGTACACCACACAAGATGAAAGCTGCTTTCCAGCATAAACTGTACCCAGTGATACATGTTTCTGTAAAGACCATGAGCAGAAATTTTGCTAGCTCTTATCTGTTCATAAGCTGGTGTAAGGCTCAGAGAAAGACACAACTTCAAAATCAATCAACTATAGATTGTGACAGTGATGCTGTGAATATAAATGTTTATGGAAAGGCAAATGAAGATAAGACCAGTTGCTTCTAAGTACTCGACACGTCAGTTTCCTGTCCCTGTGGGCAGAAGATAAATATTCAATGAATGAGGCAAAGAATGGTGATCAGTTGAAAGGGGTACAGTCAAAGTTTCACATTTCCAGATGTGTTTTGCTTCACACTGACAGATCCCAGACAGTCAAGGAGACCCAAGGTCATCTGCGTGTGCTTTAAAAAAAAAAAAAAAAGTGACACAGCTTCCAACCAAACACCGGTCAGTCTCAAGCCTGCACTGGGTTGGGAAAGTTTCTGATCTTCAAGTTCATTTTGTTTCCTAAAATCTCAGATTCATTCTCACCTTACAGAGTCAGCCACAGTCTTTAACCTGACATAGAGGAAGGAAATGCAACAATCCCCATAAGGGGGATATATTAGTTTCCTAGAGCTATTATAATAAGGTGCTACAAACTGGGTGGCTTAATGCAATCAATAGAAGTTTAATCTCTTACAGTTCTGAAGGCTAGAATTTCAAAACAAGGTGTCAGCAAGGTTAGTTCCTTCTGAGGCCTTGAGAGACCATTTATCCACTGCCTTTCTCCCAGCTTCTAGTGACATTCAGGAATTAACGACTGGCAGTCTCTGGCATCCCTTAACTTGCAGATACATCTCTCTAAACCTCACGTCCATCTTCACATTGGTGTTCATTCTCTGTCTTCACATGACCATCTCCTTATAAAGACACCAGGAATATTGGATTAGGGGCTCACCCTACTCCAGGATGACCTACCTCGTCTTAATTATACTTGCAACAACCCTATTTCCAAATAGAGTCACATTCTGTGGTACTACAGGTTAGGACATTGACATATATATGGAGAGACTGAGAGAGAGAGAGAGAGAGAGAGAGAGAATTTTATGGGGCATAAGGGGAAACAATCCAACCCATAATAGGGAATGAGGAATTATCTGACCCTGTCAAATAATGAATGTTGCCAAAGCATATATGGTAACATCTTAGATAGTTTTGATTTGTGGTGGCAGGCCCAGGGGGCCTTTGAAACTAGGGGATCCGATAATGTATCCGCAATGGATAGAAGTATTTGTTTCATTGTCTTTCCATCTCAGCTCTGATTAGAATGTCCACTGTAACCTAAAAGAGAAATTTCTATATCCCATCATTAATTTTCAGATCCATCTTATTTTTTGTTTCCCAAATTTGAAGATGTCAGGAACACATCCTTTGGTATTTGTATCAATAATACGAGCTTTCTGTATCGGTTCAGGTGGCTTCTCTCCCCAGAGCTTTCTACCTGCCAGATTTTCAATATAGCTTCAATAGATGTAGAAACAGAAAAACTATCCCACAGAGGCTAAAGTAATATGAAGCTGATTTGTTAAAAAGTTTGTGTCTGTAGGATAAGTGGATCCTCAAATAGTCGATCTCAAAGAACTAGGTCGATAACTCCTCATTATTGAATGAGGACAACCAAAGTAATGCTACTTGGTAGCATGCATTTGCTAGTTGTTTATAACTTCTCACTGGGCAGATGCTGGAATGATATATTTTGTATCATGCAGCAACATTAGACAGACAGCTAATATTTTTTTTCCAGTTCAGTTATTCATATCTCAGCACTGCTGTAGAAAGGAGTCATCTCACTCCTTTTACTGCAGAAAAAGGAGTTCATACTACTCTTTGCCACTGAATTGGAATATCCTGTGGCTAATGCAAAACCACACTGGGAGAGAATTTTTTACTTTCTGCTTTCTGACCTCCCCAAATATATCACTGTCAAGTGTAGGCATTAAAAACTCTATTGAGGGTTTTTATAAAGATAATAGGGATAAAGAGAGGGCTGTATGTGTCCAACACTTAGACTATATATAACTTTTTCCCCGGGGACCAGGTCAGCAGGACTAGTGCATACGTGGTCTATACCATAGGTTCCATTGGGCATCTGTAATTTCCCCTGGGGAGGAAATGCCTTCCCTTGAGAGCCATGGGGTTCTGCATACTGCACTGAGGAGATCTAATCCATTTTGGCTGGTTGCACTGAGATACTCTCTGTTCCCAATTAAATCAATTATCTGGGCAATCTTCATAATTAGCGGCAGAAGACTTGAGCTGTCAGGACTGGCTGTAGCAAAAATATTTGGGCATGTGGGTTAAGCCACAGTTGTTCTGTGGGTGTCTGAGGCTGGGGCAGGGAAGTGGGCTGAGTGCACACTGGGGCCAGCTTTCTCAGTTATTGTTGGGCTCTAACCAAACAGCAGAAAGGGCTTTTGCCTGGAAGTCAGGACATAGTGTTCTCACTCCATCTCTGGCACATTAAGTGAGCTTCTTCACCTCAGAGTAAACTTACCTTTACATTTACAAAATGAAAGGGTGAAGCCAGATGGTTTTTGTTAGTTTTTACAAAGCAAATGCTGAATATCAGGCACTGTAGTAAGCATTATTTCATTTAACCCTTACAACCAATCTTTTATGAGAAACAAGGCCCAGAGATGATAAGTAACTTGTCCAACATCACACAGCTAGTAATTTTTGATGACCAGAACACTCCTAAGTTCCTTTCTGACTATACTTTTAATGGCTATTCCTGGAGAAGTCAAGTGGAAGATCCTGTGTCCCAATAAAGACTTAAGTTCACTTAGATTCTTGCTCCTCAAAGTCCATGGACCAATAACATAGGCATCCTCTGCAATTTTTTTGGAAATTTGGAATCTCAGATCCCATTCCAGATTTGTGAATTGGAACTTGCATTTTTAATCATATAACAAGTTGATTCCTATGCTTATTAAAGCTTGAGGGACACTGATCTAACTAAGGCTGACCAAAGGCCAAATTGAGATCACTCAAGGGATTTCTGTTTCTGGTCCCCTCTGGTAAGCATTGAAGGCTCTATACTAAGGGGCCAAGAGAGGGATGCTATGTCTTCCTTCCTGCAGCACCAAGCCATCTGCCCCGGGGAAGGATCTGTGTTTCTTCTTGGACTTTGTACCCAAGTCATATACTCCTGACTGTTGGCTTCACTCCCAAAAGGAAGCTTCCCATAGCCAGAAGAGATCTTTGTATCTTTGGGGGCTGACTGCAGTGGGAAGGCCATCATGAATGGATTAACATATGTTCAAGATGAAATTCTCCAATGTCCTTTTGCAGGCGGGAGAAATTGCTCTTCTCACTTTCCCACTGGCTTCCCTCCTTTATTTAACAATGACTCCACACAAAAGCTTTCTATGGAAAGATAATTGGATTTCTAACTCTATTTGTTCAAAACTCACTTAACATTATAATGGCCCCAGTTTTATTGTTTGTATCAACTCATCAGTAGTAAAGTACCAACTTCTGAATAAATATGTAGATTTTTGTACATACATCCAGCATTACTAAAGCAGGAAAGGAAAAGGAAATGAGAAATAGAAATCCATTAATAAAAACAGATACCAGGTACCTTGCTGCACTAGGCTTAAACATGCTGGGTAAGTTAGATTTTCAACATCTGAGTGCTATTTTTATCTTACCTATGTATGCATTTGCTTAGTGTTTAATCACTGTGGAACTTCTGGCAAACGGGTCACTGAAGAAGAGTATAGCCTGCTGTATTCAGCACTGAAGTGCCAATTTACCTCAATCTAAAAAGAATTAAACATACACTTTTACAGTGATTATCCCTCCCTCAGCATGGGGGTGCAACAGAACCTTGGTTTCCTGAATATGCTAGAGGTTTTCCTTTAACATCTTTAGGCCAAAGCAGAATGTATGTGTGTGTGCGCTTGAGTGTATTTCTAGGGCTTTCACTATGTAGTTGGACCAAGATTTTTTTCACCTTTCAAGTACACATAACAAGGCCTTTTTTCCATGTTTTTTCTTCACTGTTCTTTCCCCTGGACAAGGAAGAGGCAACCACTCAATAAATGAAACAAAGGGCAGAGTGTATCATCCGCTAGGCCCAAACCAATGATGTTCATAAGACATCATCCTCCAGAAGAAAGCACATGGCTGCTCTTATGTGGGGGTCTGGGGAGGCTTGGCGCTCCAAGAAGTGGGAGTAGTCGGGGTCGGCCAAGGGAAGCAGCACTAAAGTGTGGTTGCCACTGATGGGTTGGGTTTCAGAAGCCTCATTACCAATTTGGAGTTGTCATTAACTAATTGGGAAGGGTTTAAAACTGAATCGGGTGGTTACTTCTTGAAGATCAACTAGCCTTCAGTCTTTCCTTGTTGAATTTGGAGTCTAGACACTCTCTATGTTCACCTCCTGTCCCCACCTGCCACCTCAGGCAGCCCGTGTACTCACCGTTGCATGAACTATTAAGGAATATATTTATGAGTCCACTGAATCTTAAAGTGCCATGCCTTGGCACTCTTCCCTAGGGAGAATAGGAAACACACGGCCCATGTGTGCACCCTCCCCTTCCAGGCCTGCTCAAAGCTCATGCCATTCTGCCACAGAGCCCACATTAAGACTTTGACTGCATTCTAGTAGCCTCTACTCATTAAGTGAGATTGCCAACTGAAGGAAGACGATTGCCATCTTTCATGGAGGAAAGCTGTCATCCCTGCTCTTGAACAACTTTGTAAATTTTTTAAAAAAGATTGTATTTATTTATTTATTCATGAGAGACACAGAGAGAGGCAGAGACACAGGCAGAGGGATAAGCAGGATCCGGGTGGGGAGCTCAATGAGGGACTCCATCTCAGGACCCCAGCATCGCACCCTGAGCCAAAGGTAGACACTCAACCACTAGCACCCAGGTGCCCCAACTTTGTAAAATTTAATTATTCTGTGCCTTCTACTTTTCAATAAACCAGCTGAGGAGAGTTCCAGGCAATTTTCCTCATAAAATGTAATGTATTATGCAATGCATGGTTGTCCTATAACTGTTAAGGGCAGAGATCCTGAGTGTCACAATGTGGAATAGATCTATTCCTGAGAGGGCACGGTAGTGCGTCAGATAAGAGCACCAAGACAGATAAACACGTGGATTCTCTTTTTTTTTTAATTTTTTTTTAACTTTTATTTATTTATTTATGATAGTCACAGAGAGAGAGAGAGAGAGGCAGAGACACAGGCAGAGGGAGAAGCAGGCACCATGCACCGGGAGCCCGACGTGGGATTCGATCCCGGGTCTCCAGGATCGCGCCCTGGGCCAAAGGCAGGCGCCAAACCTCTGCGCCACCCAGGGATCCCAACACGTGGATTCTAATTCCAGCTGAAATGTCGTTTACCAGTTCTGGGACATTGGACAATCTTTTTAACCTCTCTGAGACTTACTTTCCTCTCTTGTAAAATAGGGATAAAGCACATAGGATTCTTGTAAAGATTAGACGAGAGGAACACATAACACACTTGGTAGACTGTAAGTGCTCAAAATGTTGGTGATAGCATAATTTGCTATTTTATCTGTAAAGAGATCCTGGACATGGGAGTCAGAAGGTCTGAATTTGAATTTATCTAATATTACTAGCCCTGTGGCCAACAGTCACTAAAATTAGAACACTTGCAATGCCTACGTAATTGAAGCTGATGTGTACTAACTTTGTGGCGCTGTTCAAATCACCCTTCCAGGGCCTCGACTATCTTCCCTGTACAATGGTGCTAATAACTACTCAGTCTGAGAGATAAGGTGGCTGTCAGTATTAAATGAAATAATATCCATGACTTGATTAAGAACCATGGGTGGCACTCGTTTCTTGAGAATAATCGAGATTTTTTAAAGAATAAAGGGGAAATAACTTAAACCAGGAACCAAAATTCCACCATAAATAGTATTTTTAAAGTACTGCTTGAATTTTATTGTTAAAAATGAAATACATAGGGGCACTTGGGTGGCACAGTCGATTGAGTGATCTATTCTTGGTTTCTGTTCAGGTCGTGATCTCAGAGTCCTGAGATCGAGCCCCATGTTCAGTGTGGAGTCTGCTTAAGATTTTCTCTCCTTCTCCCTCTGCTTCTTCCCTGACATCTCTCTCTCTCCCTCTCCCCCTCCCAAATAAACAAATCTTTAAAAAATGAAATGTATAAAAATAAGTTAGCTTATATTTTCCAAAATTTTATAGTTGTAATTATTTAGTAATCTTTAGAATCATAAAATGCATCTGGTGTTCATTTTATTGGCTTAACTTGACAGACAAAACGTTTAGTCATCTTTTTCTTCACATTTGACTTTTGCTACACACTTATGAAAGGGTCATTTTTTGCAAAAATATTAAAGGACTTCACTCATTCTCCCAAGGGTCTCTTTTAATTCTCTGATATTTAAATGACTCTCTTTTGAAGCTCAAATTGTGTCCTCATCCAAGTCAGATGAAAGCCGCATCGTTTGCAGGATATGCAATTTCACTTTGTTGCAATCAATTTGCATTTGATTTGCATTGTATTATTGACCACATGGGAGTGTCCGACAAAGATCTTGATACCATATGTGAGGGTAGACACCCGCTTAATGGGAAGTTATGATTAAATAGGAACTAATTATAAAAGTGGTCAGTTAATTAGTGAATCTTCTTCTGTCTTGAGAACTTTTGCTTCCTCACCAAATCTTGGCACTGCAGAGATGTAGTTAATGAGTCTCCCTGTTCCCATTAAGACTGTATATGATCCATTTCCCAAGAATTTGATTTGGGATCAAATTCTTAAGAATCAGACTGTATTTCAAATGCCCTCAGATGGGAGATTCTATTTTAAGGCATCCTTTGATGTTTCTCAAGTAAGACGAAAAAGCTACCTAATTCCTGACTTAATCTTACTTTTCACAAATCTGAATTTCCAGGAATCACATTTTCTTAGAGCAGAGTGCATCCACATGGCTTCAGCAAGTTGGTGGGGGTGGGGGTGGGGAGGTGGGATAAGTGTTGTTGCCTCAGTTTTCTCTCTTCAGGGAAGGGGCCAGGCCCAAGACCATTTTGAAGTAGGTGCAGGTGGGCCAGGTATAGAAATAAATTCCCTACTTGCAGGGAAAGAGTGAACGTCCATGTGGAGCACCTTTCCCCTTCCCGGCTGCCCAACCAGTAGACGACTGGGGAACAGGACATAAGCAGGCCAGGGAAGCATGGCCCCATCTTTCCTCAGCACCTCCTGACCCTGTAATATCCCTTGACGTGTCTGGAAGGAGAAGCGTCTGGTGTTCGTCATGATCATAAAAGCCACCCTTTCCCCCATTAAAAAAAAAAAAAGATTTTATTTATTTATTCATCAGAGACACAGGCAGAGGAAGAAGCAGGCTCCCTGGGGGGGGGGGGGGAGCCTGATGCAGAACTCGATCCCAGGACCCCAGGATCACGACCTGAGCTGAAGGCAGACGCTCAACCACAGATCCACCCAGGTGTACCCCCTCCCCCCTACCAATTTTGAACCAAACTCTACTCTCCTATGCTGTGGGATAAGCAGTGAGTATGGTTGAGATCAAACCGGATTTCATGGTGCTTTTGTTAGATTTCCTAAACAGGCAGCTGTGGGCGAAAATTTAAACAAACAACAGGTCTTTTAAGGGGATCCTGAAATGATCTTGTCATTGTTGACTGTGTTGCTCCCAGGCTGCAGTCTGACCTTAGTATGACAAGAAGCTTGCCCTCTGAAGAACTGGGAGGCCTTTCGATCAGGCTTTGTTCTTTTCTTTCTCCCTAGGAGGACAGTGGGGTGGGTAGAGAAGGAGACAGAGGGAGAAACAGGGGAAAGTTGGGGGCGGGTGGTGAGGCAGAGGCTCTGGAGAAAATGCTACGCTCCCAGAAGAAGGGAGGCGCCATACTGCTTGTTGGGAGGACGCCTGCGAGGATGTGGGAGATCTCCGCCCGCTACCCCACCCCTGACAAGTTCTCTCACAATAAAGTGGCCGCTGCTGAAACTTCTCCTGCCAGGCCTGGGTCTGTGAAGCTCCCACACATTATCCACGAAGACCCAAGCCAAATGTTGACAGTCTCCAAGCCTCACTTCACTACATCTTCAGGCAGTCCTAAATGCTTGTAGCTTCTCATTTAGAGGAGGGGAGAGAGATCCCCTTGGGAGACTGCCTTTGAAGTCCTAAACTCTAATGTTTAAAATCTGTTAGCAAACCACACATTTCTCCGCTCTCTCTGGAGCAGCTGGCTTCTCTCCAAATAAAGCACAGGGCTGCTGAGCATTCTAATGGGAGATCTTCGGGCTCTCCTTTAAACATTGCTCAAAAGGCCCAGCTGCAGGGCGGTTGGCCCGAGACCACCTCCTACGGGCTGCAGTCCTGCTTATAAAGTCCTTTGGGACTGGTGTCTGGAAGGTGGACTTGGGACCATTGTGCAACTCCGACGTTGCAAAACGGTGTCAGGTGGTGGCCAAGGCCCTGGGACATCAAAAGTCAGGCCTAGAAGATGGGCAGAGGGAAAGTTGAGGCCTCCATGAGGCATCAGATGCCTCCTACCTTCCGTGGATGGCACCTTAGCTGTGCGGGGGCTCACAGAACTTTCGCGGGAAGAAAGAAGAAACACAGCACCTAACCTCAGCAGAGTCTCAGTAAACCTTAGATGTAAAGATCATGTTGTTTGTATCTGAAAAATGGTGACTCAACTGGTTCGGGGGGAGATGAGAAGTACCACTCCAGGGTCTGCTGTGTGCCCACAGAGGGCCCAGAGGGCCCAGATGGCACCATCTGGCCATATGGGTGCTTGTCGTCTCACTGGGGAGATGGATGAGGACAGCTCATGTCAGAAGGAGGCATTCTCCGGCGATGATACGCCAAACCAACCGACAGGCCAGCGTCTGGAGTCCAGTTTCTTAGCACGAATCCCCCTGCGTCCCCCCACCCCGTGAACAATCTCAGCAGGGCCGAAGCTTGTTAAGGTTGTACCTTAGCGCCCACCTCACAGGGATGCTGGGCGTTTCAAGTGAGCGATCCCTGCGAGCCCATGGCAGGTGCTCAGTAAACATCAGCTCTTGACATTATCCATTACTCAAAGATGGACTATAACTAGGCTCTAAGTGGCGGGGTATGCCAGAGGGTGACCCACAGTTCGGAGAAACAGAAGATACATGGCTGTGAAGTAGGCCTGGAAAAATGGGCTGGATTTAACCTCTCAGAGGAGAGGGGCAAAAATCAGTCAGGACATGCAAAGGGCGTGAGAGGAAGGCCCAGACAGCGGTGTCTATTGGGTCTATTGGGTCTAGACAGTCTATCGGGTGCCAGACAGGACTGGAGCTGAGCAAAGAAAGCACTGGGATTCGTTTACAAGGGCAGAGACAACCAGCGGGCTGGGGCAATCGGACTGGCTAGGACAGGGAGGAGGGAGAGATGGAACTTCTCTGAGCAGGAGTGGCTGTGGTGATGGTGGAGTTTTAGGACCAGAATTACAGGACAGCAGAGAGCCTGGGGTCAGACTGGCCAGCTAGGGTGCCGTAGGGGTGTATCGGGGGGTGCGATGCCTGGTGGCATCTGGGGCTGGGTGGAGGGCTGCATTCGAAAGACCTTTGCAGGAAATAAGAAATGGGACTTGGCGACACTCACCTGGACGGTGGACACATTGTAGAATGTGAAGCCTTCGCTGAAAGCTTTCCTTCAGTCAGATATCTTGGCTTAAAGGAACAGAAATGCACTCAAGTTAAATGAAGTGATTAAAAATCTGTACACAAGCACAGGGATTCGGGAGAAGCTAGACAAGCAAACTAACAAAAGGAGGCCTCGGGGAGACGCTAAGTGGAGAGTCTTCTGTAACCTAAATGGCTCCAGTGAAATGTTTGTGTTTTTGGGCTCTCCCGATAACAGGCTTAATTTTGCTCCAAGTATGTGCATCCATCTCAGTTTCTCACTTCTGACCCCCTCCCTCACCCTTGACAATTCTATTTTGTAGTCCCTATAGTGTAACAGGGATACTATTTGCAAACTAATATGTTCTATTCCCCTCTTCAATCATCTTCTTTGCAGCTTTCCATCTCTGAGGCTCCACCGTGAAATCTTTTATTCTTCGAGAAAAGAGTAGTTTTGAAAACTGGGCTTGGGTGAGAAAAGCTTTTCTAAATGCCTTCGGAAATTCAGGAACTGACCTTGTTTGGGTCAGATCATAGAACTCCTCGCAGGGCCTGGAGATATCTTTTCCATCTAATCTAGGCAAGTCCCAAGGCTTGACTAGCACTGGTAGAGGGATCACAGGGTGCAGGTGAAGTGAGGGGAAAGCCACCCTCTGCAGGACCGAGGGAGAAGGGAGAGAGGCAGAGGTGGAGGAAAGATTTCAGACACCTGTTTTGTCCTTCTTCTTATCTCCCACAGTTGCCTCAAGGCCAAATTTGAAGGGCAGCGGGTAGCTTTTGGACCATCTAGGTAATGCGGAGTGTTCAATAGCATGAAGATTCTGCTCCGCTTTTGCCCAGGACACCAGAAGGCCATCACTTCCATGTTAGCTCTGGGACAGCTTCATCAAAGTGAACCCGGTGGTGCCTCCTGTTGCTTTAGTGTTTTCCAACTGCTTTTGGTGTTTCAGTGGTGTGGATTCAACACAGAGGAAAGAGTTCAGGGAGCTCTCTTTCTGAGCAAGAGTGTTTTGATGCTGTGACAAATGAATGGGAGTCACAGGCCTTTCACATGGGCAGGAGCAGAGGGAGGCCACAGGACAGGGAGGGCCACCAGCCACAGTCAGAGCTGCAGGAGACAGGATGGCAGGTGATACCACCTGCCAGTGTCCGCAGGGCCAGCTGTGGCCAGGTGTTTGGGATCATGGCTGTGGGGATGAGAGGAGACAAAGGATATCGCATGGCTTTTAGGGCTCTTCCCCATTTGCCCCATAGACTCAGATGCCATACTGAAATAGAGAAAAGAAAGAAATAAAATTCTAACACACTTCGTAATACCTAAAGAAATGTCAAATTATTGCTTCCAGCCAAGAATTAGGCTAAGGTGTTCTGCTTTATTTTGCTTTGTCCCTTTGTTACCAGTCAATGGGGGCTTAAGAAGATTAAAGAAGCTATAAATCAAATGAGGAAGCCACATTTTCTCCAATGCTGTGGAATTATACTTCAAATAAATTTATAACCTTACCACGAGGGTGTCTGCTTGCTCATAGTTTTTCCACTTGAATATGGTCTATCATGATTTCCCAGCCAACTCCCAATTGCTCTGTAAATCAGTATTTACAATTTCATTTCTTACTAAGTGTCTCATTTGCCCACCATTTGTTAGTTTAAGGACCCCCCCAGGCAGAACCTGCTTTGGACCAGATCATCCCTTTGAGCCAGATTGTGCATTGGGCTCTGACGTTTGTGTCAGGAAATGGGAGACAGCTGTACATAGGGAAGTTCCAGGAAAGCATCTGAGGTACAGAAAGTAATAGCCTAGTGAATTCTTTACTATTTCACCTATGATTCAAGTCATAACCAAAGGAAAAGTTGGAAAAATACCCTGTAAAGGCATAAAAATGTTCTGTCTCAAAGACACATTCCTTCCTCTGTGTCTTGCCAGTAGACCTTTGTAGTTGTGATTGAGTTTCTCCCCTACCAGAAATAAGTGTAGGGTGTCCTGTAAATTTCACCTTCTTCTCCCACATGGGAAACCGAGGATCCATCCATTCTTTTTATTTATATATTTATTTACATATTCCAGTTCCTCAGATATTACAGTTAATATAATTTTGCCATTATATAAGTAGATATGATTTTTCAAGGAATTCAAATATATTGGAACAGACGAACTAAAATCACGTATCGCATGCCCAAACACACTATTCTTATTTGAAGATCTGAAGAAGCAGTATTTCTGGGTTATAATTATGAAAGTCAGTTATCATTGTTCTTTATATGTGCATCTGAGAGAGTTTTGGTTAACAGTCTATGTCAGTTTATAATTCTTTCTCATGTTGGCATTTATTCCAAATTTCATTCTATCCAAAAGCAACTTTGAGGTGTCCTGTGGTGTATTTCCTCCCTTGTGAACATCTTTGTCAGGAGCTCCACATGTTCACACAGCAGGGATGTTGAGGATCATTTAAAGAGAATCAATTGTAAAACCCAGTCCAGGTGATACATACTTCATCATGAGCTCGGGGCTGGTGAGCTAATGAGAAGGCCACATGGTGACTGAGTGGTGTTTGGATATATAGAGAGCTGCTGGTTTACTCATTAGCCTAATATCAGCATAAGTTTAAACTTGCCTTTTCTGAAATTTGTGTGTCAGTGGCAAGAGCAACATGCCAATATGAGGATTTGGTAGCTGGCATCAGTTTTAACCTGGGTATTATCACCCACTCACAGCCATGAGACCAACAGAAATGGACAGCCACAGAAAGTCTCTCTTATTTTTTCTAATTTAGTGCCACTCCTTAGTGTCATGTGGAAATAACATTCACTTCAATATCAGCTGTAATTGTTAAAAAAATAGGTTAAGATAGAGCAAAATTATAAACAAATGTACCTTCAATTATATTTGCAAGTAAGGGAACAGCTGATCATCCTAATCCCATGCCCTTGTTGGCTCATCCACTAATTTATTTTTATTCAACCAGTATTTAGTGAACAGTTACTATATGCCAGGCTTTTTGTAAATTGCTGGAGCACAGATCTCCTCAGCTAGCTTTCCTCCCACCTCAGCCCTGGTATATTTGGGTATTTACTTGTTTTGTGGGATGTCCACTTCCAGGTCAGCTCAAAGTCTAAAGAGAGAAGAGGTACGTAGGGTAAACAGTCTTGAGTAGCATTTGGTCAAGGGGAGGTGAAAGGGTGAGGGCCTGAGAATCCATAGCTAGCTACTCAACCAGGGATAGATTAAGGGGTGAGGTGTCTGGGCTTCTGTCCCCAGCCACCTAATTGAGAAGGGGCACTCAGCATTACAGGACATCAAATAGGAAAGAACACAGGTTTTTGCAGCAACTGTTCTCAGACGTTGCCCTTCTCGTTTGGAAGGATTAAATGGGCAAGCGGGATGGGCTGGGCAGGAGCATTGTGAGACCATCCCCTGGGAAGGCTTTGGAAATAGTGAATGTTAAAGAGTGGTATTATTATTATTATTTAGAGAGAGAGAGAGAGAGAGAGAGACATGGAGGAAGGTTAGGAGGGAGAGAGAATGTTAGACAGGTTCCACTGAGTATAGAACCTGATGAGGGGCTTGATCCCACAACCCTGAGATCATGACCTGAACCGAAATTAAGAGTCAGAGACCTAACCCTGACTGAGCCACCCAGGTGCCCCAAGAGTTCTTGTGTTGCTGAGTAGTGGGTGTGGTCCCAGCCAGAGGTGAGCTGCTCAGGAACATAAGAGAGTTGAGGGAGGCCCTGGGTGGCTCAGTTGGTTAAGAGGCTGTCTCTTGGTTTCAGCTTGGGTCATGATCTCAGAGTTGTGGGACTGAGCCCCGTGTTGGGCTCTGCTCTCCACAGGGAGTGTGCTTGAGTCTCTCTCTCCCTTTGCCCCTCCCCCTTCTCTTACTCTCTCTAAAATAAAATTAATAAATCTTAAAAAAAAGAAAAGACACTGAGGACCCCCCCTCCCATGTGTCTTCCCTCTCGGTTTCCCCTGATGTAGCACATAGTCTGTCCTCTAAGTCAGGCAAGTACTTGAAGAGTATTGGTTTAAGGGGGTGGCCGTTACTAGCTGTCCAAATTCCTGATTCCATGTTTAGCCATACTCTTCTAGTTTCTCTGGGACCTAAACCATTTGAGTGCTTTGAAAGGACATCAGAAAGCAGCATGAGGGCCTGAAGGGTGTTTGGAAATCGAGGTGAACTCCCACCCAATTTCAACCCCTGCCCCTCTCCCAGCTAAGCCGCGCAGGCTCTTTCAAGATGTGAGGTGAGTGAATATGTCCTCGGTCATTGCGCTTTTCCTCTGTAGCCCCCGCCGCCTTCAGGCACCAGTGCTATGGGAGTGCGCCCTGACACTTTAGGTCTCCCTGGTGGCTCCAGACACTCTGCTTGCCCACCTGCATCACAACTTAATTGTGAGGTGTTCAACACCCTTGGAGCTTCACCAGTGACTTTTACCATAGTATCATATTCTAAAATAGTAGTTGATTATGGCTCCATGTTGAACTTCTTCCCCAGAAGAAGACACCTTTTAACAGAGGTTAAAAGTAAAGCGTGAGAGAGAGAGAGTGTATTTCAGAGGAATGCATGTGGCATGGTAGGCTGTGGGGACAGATAGTGATTTGGAGGCTTATGCCACCTGATAGTGTACCCCGGAAACCACAGCTCCTGTGGTATGAAAACTTCCCCATCCATGACTCAGCCCTGCTCTCTTTCTTTGTCCTCAGCAGATCAGTTCCAAGTTGTTTTCAGGTGCCATGCAAACCGGAGGACACCAGGTCTTATTATGTCTTTTCCCCATTTTCCTTTCTAAATTTCCTCATCCATTTGTGACTCAGCATTTCTTAGTAGCACAGAAGAATTTTTCAGCCTCTTTTCATTTCAGGGTGTGACACAGTCGTGAGTTTTCTCTCTACTGTGAACAACAGGTGCATGGAAATCGTAGTTGGAGAGAACAGGCTGTAGCGATCAGACTCTGCAGGAAGTAGGGGCACCGAGCACTCCAACAGAGTCCTGTACTTGGGATCTAAAATCATTTCAAAAATCAGTCTGTACTAGAACAATCGTCAGCTTTCATTTGGAAAGAAGTTTGTAAGTGTTTTTCATTAGTTTCTTATGATTATGTATTAGAATTCAAATGTATTTGTTTTAAGGCCTAAATCCTGTGGACAGTTTTTACCTGAAAGAGACTTGAACAAAATGGCTCTTACGTGATATTATTTATTTGGATCAGCAAGCTCTGCTGCAATTTGAAACCAAAATCATCTTGGCTCTAGAGTTCTTCCTTCGCAGTAGTGATTTATTTTTTAAAATTTTTAATAGCCAATATCCTTGATTTTCTCAATTTTCTTTTCCTTTGTTTTTTTCCTGAGTAGAGAAGCGGAAATATTGAGAATGATAGGCAGTAATGGAGAGCAGAGGGTTTCATGCTTTGTTCCCGACAAAGAAATTTAGCTGAAAAGACTTGTGAGGAGTAGACACCTTTATGCGCTGAGGCTCTCCATGAGCATATTCTGACATAGACCATCTCCTCAGACAGGGAACATAGTTTTTTCTCGAATCTGCATTTTGAAGGAACTTGTGAAAACTGTTAGCAACTCCGTTAAAAGCTTAGAGGCAAAGCCTTCAAGTGAAGACTAGGAAGTAAACAGTATGGCTCCAATTTATTTACGTGGGTTACTTGCCTAAGTTTTTTTCCCCCTTCATGCTACTTTACTCTGTCCTTGTTTTCTGATGAGATAATTGATGAACACTGCATTGACTCCAACCAGAAAATTCCAGTCTCTAAAAGAGATCTTAGAGTAAGAAGGACCTGGCATTTACTGAGTGAGCAAAGAGGACAAAAATTCTATTATTCAAGAAATTTTTTAAGATGACATTTTATTTGCTGCTATCATATGTGAATATGGAATTTGGAAAAGGGTGGCAGTCAGAGCAGATAGTATTACTGGTCGTGAGCTATTAAAATTCATCGGGGGACACTCTAAGGAATATATGCATGGAATATCCTTCATTTTATAGCAACCTGAGTTGATTAATTGATTTTTTTTTCCTATAGAATTTATAAACCAAGGAGGATTGCTTAATATTTAAATCAACTTTAATGATGAGTGAAATTCCTCAGTCAGATGCTAGAAAAGAAGGAGCTTGGGGACAGAATCCACTTGGGCTATGCTGAAGGCATATTAAGGAATATGAATTGAATGTGGACTATCAGAGGAAATGATTAAAATGAATTAACAAATAGTGCTTGGGGAGAAAACAGTTACTACTCTTTACCAAGGACAGTGCTTTACACTACAACATTTTATTGAGTCTAGGAGGACACTGTTATTCCCATTTCATAGGCCTGAAGTATAGGTACAATGAAATGTAAATATATGACCCAGTGGTCCTGGCCCACACTTCTTCTAACAAGAAATCATGTGTTCTTTTTTCTAACCCACAAGACCTTCCATGGAAATGTCCTGCCATTCTGCAGTGGATAATTCATCTTCTAGCTACAGAAATATAGGGATAGGGTTAAGGTTGCCAGATTTAGCAAATACAAACATAGGAGGTCCCAAATATTGTATGGGACAATTTTTTCCACTTAAAAGTTACCTTAATTGTGGTAAGATACATGTAATATAAATTTTGCCATACTAAAAAATTGTTGTTTATCTGAAATTGAAAGATTACTGACGTCCTATATTTTATCTGGCAATGTTACGTGGGGGACATGGGAGATGGTGAGCATTTGCCGAAAGGGAGGAACCTGAAGGAAAAAGCAGGCAAGAAATTGGAACCCAACAGTGAACCTAGAGTCCAATGAACAGCAAGGAATCTTCCTAAGGAAAAAAAGATGCACCTTACTGAGTCCATTTGCACAGGAAGCTGTGGGAGAAAGTATGATGACAGAGACACCAGAATGTGGTAAGCTTGGAAAAAGTTCACTTGTTGTAAACATTAAATAAACAGTGACAGAATTAAGGGCTGCTGTTATCGAGAATGGACTCACTTCTTTGTCTAGAATAAGACCGACCATATTATCCCTGATGGCTCATGCTCTGGACACCAACCGTACCCATTCATTGCAGAGGTGTGGAGCTACTAAGTTAAGAGCACAAACTTTGGAATGATACTAGCTGCCATCATTATCTCCATCACTTTGATCAGGTTATAAAAAGTCCGTGGGCTCCAATGCTTTTATTTGTGTAATAGAGTTGATATTACTCTCTTTAAAATCTATTTTTACTCGATAAACAGCAGAAGTGGCTTTTCTTCATCACCACCACCACCACCACCATCATCATCTAGAATGGGAATTGGTAAACATTTTCTGTAAAGCCTCAGATGGCAAATATTTTAGGTGTGATGGATCATAATGTCCCTGTCACAGTTACTCAACTCTGCTATTGTAGTGAGAAAGCAGCCACAAACAATATAACGGATACGGCTGTGGCTGTGTTCCAGTGAAACTTCATTTATAAACGAGGCGTTGGGTCAGATTTGGCCTGTGGGCCGCAGTGTGCCAATTCCTGATTTAAAGCAGGGTCCTCAGTCTCCTCCCAAATCTCATTATCATGAGGAGGGAAGGAAAGAGGTGCTTCGGGAACTGCTGGATAAATAGGAATTTATCTGTCAGGACATCAGCTCTATGTGGCGAATGGCAAGTGTGGTAAATGGCAAGTGTGTGTGTGTGTGTGTGTGTGTGTGTGTGTCTGTGATCTTATATTTTTACAGCAGTTTTAAGTTCACAGCAAAAATGAGGAGAAGCTACAGAGATTTCCCATATGTTCCCTGCACTACTCACGCATCACCTCCCCCTTACCAGCATCCCTCACCAGAGTGGCACATGTGTTAAAATTGGTGAACCTACTGACTCATCGTAATATCATAACAGCCCAAAGTCCATAGTGTGCATTAGGGTTCACTCTTGGTGTTGTATATTCTGTGGGTTTGGACAGGTGTATGATGACATGTACCCATCATCATGGTATCATACAGAGCATCTTCACTGCCCTAAAAAGTCTCTGTGCTCCACCTGTTCATTCTGCCCCACAAAACCCGACCCCTGGGAACTACTGATCTTTTCACTCTCTCTATAGCTTTGCTTTTTCCAGAATGTCATGTAGTTAGAATCATATAGTATATGTAGCCTTTTCAGATTGGTTTCTTTTGCTTAGTTGTATGTATTTAAGGTTTCTCTATATCTTTTCATGACTTCATAGCTCATTTATTTTTAGTGCTAAATAATATTCCATTGTTTGGATGCACCACAATTAATTAATCCACTCACCTACTGAAGGACCTTTCAGTTGCTTCCAATTTTTTTGGCAATAAAGCTACCATAAACATCCATGTGCAGGTTTTTGTGTGGACATAAGTGTTCAACTCCTTTGGGTAAACAGCAAGGAGTATGATTGCCAGATCGTATAGTAAGAGTGTGTTTAGTTTTGTAAGGAACTGCCAAACTGTCTTCCAAGGAGGCTGTACCATTTTGCATTCTCACCAGCAATGAATGAGAGTTCCTATTGCTCCATATTCTCATCAGCATTTGGTGTTGTCAGTGTTCTGGATTTTGGCCATTCTATTAAGTGTAGAATATCTCATTGCTGTTTTAATTTGCATTTCACTGATAACATATGATGGGAAACATCTTTACATATGCTTATTTGCTATCTCTATATCTTCTTTGGTGAAGTATCAAGGTTTTTGGCCCATTTCTTAATGGGATTGTTTTGTTATTATTCAATTTTAAGTTTCTTTGATATTTTGACAGACAGTCCTTTATTAGATATGTCTTTTGCAAATATTTATTCCCAGTGCCCTGCCTTTTGAGAAGGCCTGATGTGGAGGAGTAAGGAAGAAACATGTACGCTCTCTGTCAAAAAACTCTAAGGAAAAAGTTGAATTTTATGTACTTTTGTGATAATATGTAACATGTACTAGATGCTTATTGTGTGTCAGCAACTCTGTTAAGCATTTTATACACATTATCTTGTTTAGTATAGCTCAAGCTCTAAAAAGAACAGGTAGTATAACTATCTCTACTTTGCAGATGAGGAAACTGAGATTTGGAAAGATTCACAGGATCACACAGTTAGCCAGAGTTTAAATTCAAGCAGTCTTACTCCAGTGTCTGGATGCTCGACTCCTATACCATAATCCTAGTGCCTTGTCCTGGGCTTGGTTCAGTACCATTCTAGAATCAGTTGTAGAAGGAGCAAATGAGTGAGTGAATCTATGAAGCTGTAGATCACATCCTTCCAGGGAATTTGAAGCATTTTACCCACAAGTTGTTGAACTCATTGCCATTCCTTTTGAAGCCCAAGGGATTTATCCACTCTAAGTCAAATGTGGAGAGCTTGGCATAGACAGATTAAGGTCTTCTTAACTGGAGGTAGAAACAAGTAGTGAAGAAAGTAATAAGGAATAACACCCTATTATTATTCCAAAGAAGGTGTTTTGTTTACTAGGTGATATCTGCTGTAAGCATTTGCACAATTTCACTGTGACTTACAAGCAAAATATTAGTAGCTATGTTGAGTAAAGATCTGTACATGTAGGAAAGTCACCAAAGGGAAAAATGCAGATTTGCAAATGATTAATAAGGTTTTACTTTATTTTTTCATGGTGTTGTTTTGTTTTCTTGAAGAAGGGAATTCTTAGAATGTCTGGGAAGGAAATTCAATATTGTATTTCTCTGTGTGCTTTGCAGAATCGTTGGGTCTGCATATTGAGGTTCCTGACAACATGGGATCATGCTGAAATTGCTGTAGTGGGCCATGAAGAAGAGTGAGGTGATCAAAAATGTGAAAACTATTCCCAACCCAATGACTTGTGGGAGTCCAGTGTGTGCTAGGGGCACTTGGGGGACAGGCTCTGCGGCTTTTTCGAAGCCTTCTCCAGAAACATTGCCACTTGTATTTCCGTTGCCTGCTTTCATCCCCATAGGCAATGAATTTCACATTATAGTGAGCTAAGAATTTTGTCCATTAACAATTATTTTAATTGTGGTAAAATACATGTAATGTAAAATTTTCCATCTTAATAATTTTAAAATATTTTATTTATTTATTCATGCGAGACACAGAGAGAGAGGCAGAGACATAAGCAGGGGGAGAGGCAGGCTCCTTGCAGGGAGCCTAATGTGGGACTCGATCCCTGACCTGGGATCATGCCCTGAGCTGAAGGCAGACACTCAATCACTGAGCCATGCAGATGTCCTATTATTTATTTATTTATTTATTTATTTATTTATTTATTTATTTTACTTTAGAGAAGAAAGAGACAGAGAGCATGAGTTGGGAGAGGGGCAGAGAGAGAGGAAGCGTTCCAAGTGGACTTCACACTGAGCTCAGAGCCCAATGCGGGGCTTGATCTCACAACCCGGAGATCATGACCTGAGCTGAAACCAGAGTCAGACACTCAACCAACTGAGCCACCCAGGTGCCCTCCATCTTAATGATTTTTAAATGTACAGCTTAGTGGCATTAAGAGCAGTCATAGTGTTGTACAACTATCACCACCATCCATCCCCAGCACAGTTTTCATCTTGCAAAATTGAAATTCTACTTATTCAATAACTGCCCAATCCCACCTCCTCTCGATCCCTGGCAACCACCGTTCTACTTTCTGTTTCTATGCATGCACGCGACTACTCTAAGTACCTTGTGTAAGTGGAATTATGCAATTGTTGCTTTCTTACATCTGGCTTGTTTTCTTTAGTCCCATGTCCTCAGTGTTCATCCATGTTGCAGCAAGTGTCAGAGGGCTGTTCCTTTTTAAGGCTGAATAACAGTCCCTTGTATGTATGCGCCACATTTTGCTTATCCACTTATCTGTCAAGGTACATGTGGGTGGCTTCTGTCTGTTGGCTACTGTGAATAATGCTGCTATGAACATGGGTTGAGCTAATGATTTCTTAACTTTTTTTAAAATTTGAGTATAGTTGACACACAATGTTCCGTTAGTTTGGGGTGTGTATTATAGTGATTCAATTTCTCTGTGTGTTATGCTGTGTTCACCACAAATGTAGCTACCATGCGTCACCATACAACACAATTACAGTATCATTGACTCTATTCCCTAGGCTGTGCCTTTTATTCCCATGACCTCTTCATTTCCTAGCTGAAAGCCTGTATCTCCCACTCTCCTTCACTCATTTTCCCACTCCCTTCCTTCTGGCAACCATCATGAGCTGCTCAAAAATTTTACATCACACTGTGCTAACCTCTGTATTGAGGAAATGCAGAGACAATTCTCTTGGAGTTTCTGTTTTGTTTGTTTTTTTATTTTTCGTTTTTATTTATTTATTTTAAGTAGGCTCCATGCCTGGTAGGGCCCAACATGGGGCCCAAACTCATGACTCTGAGATCAAGACTTTGATGAGATCAAAAGTCAGATGCTTGGAATCCCTGGGTGGCTCAGCAGTTTGGCACCTGCCTTCAGCCTTCAGCCCAGGGTGTGATCCTGGAGTCCTGGGATTGAGTCCCACATGAGGCTTCCTGCATGGAGCCTGCTTCTCCTTCTGCCTGTGTCTCTGCCTCTCTTTCTCTGTCTCTGTCTCTCATGAATAAATAAATAAAATCTTAAAAAAAAAAAAAGTCAGATGTTTAACTGACTGAGTCACCCAGGCACCCCTAGGAGTTTCTTTTTTAAAATAACATCACATTTAGCCAGCAAATATAATACCTAACTCTTAACTCTTTCATTTATTTGACATTTATTGAGAACTTACTATGCACTCTTGTGTACTAAAGAATTTGGCCTTGCCAACGAGAAGTTCTAGCCTTTGCCTTTGACTTCTGGGAGGTAATCTCTGAGCCTTTGGAAAGTTATGCCTAATAGGAGAGCTTTGTTTGCTTGGGGCCTTTAGGTCATACTAGACGTCTAACAATGTATTCAGTCTAACAGTGTATTTATGGTGAGGGCTGCCTGCATTCATTAAACCTTAGGATGGGGCTGACCAGACCAGGAAGATTAATAGTGTAGCCTAGGGTCAAGGAGTGAGGGCAATCTTGGAGACTATATCTCTAACTTTGTACTTGGTCTAACTCCTTATACCTAGGTGTTGTGTTAGGCACTGAGTGTATCCTATTAGATACAATATAGCTTCCTCAAAGCAAGGGAAGGGAGAAGTTAGATTTCCAAGTGCTGAGGACAGACTGTTGGAAGTGCTGAGGCATGAAATAGCATGGTACATTTCAGAAATGGCAAGGAGTTTGGCATGGCTGGTCTTATTTTGCTTTCCCATATTTTTCTGTCTTGGTGGATGACATCTCCATCTATCCAGCTAGTCAAACCAGAAATCTAGAAGTCATCCCTGACTTCCCTTTCTTTATTTTAACTTCATGATGTATCCCATTAATTTGACTTTCTATACCTCTCAAGTATCTACTCCCCATCTCCTTTACCACTGCTACCACCACGTGATCTATGCTACCATCAACCTCCATCTGGATTCCTGCAATAGTCATCTAACTAGTATGCAAGACCCACCTCATCTCTGTCAATCCATTCTCTACACTGTAGCCAGAGTAATATTTTAAAAGTACAAATTTGATGATGATGTTACTCATTCCACCATACAAACGTTTAATCTTTTATAGTTTCTCATTGTTATTAGGGAAAGACCAAATCCTTGGTCTGGTTTCAAGATCCTGTAGGGTCTGGGCTCCAATTTCCTTCTCCAGTCCCTTCCTACATAAAATCACCTCACCCCACCTCACTCAGGAAGATGATAGGAAGAACAGATGTGTAGGCACAATACCCATGAAAAAAGGGAGAAAGGATGTTGCCCAGATCAAGCAAAGATTTCCTGACTAGTGGTCAGAGAAGTGAAGGAGGAGAGATGAGTATAGGGATATAAATGAAGAGGACAGAGGTGCCTGGGTGGCTCAGCGGTTTAGTGCCTGCCTTTGGCTCAGGTTGTAATCCCGGGGTCCTGGGATTGAGTCCCACATCGGGCTCCCTGCAGGGAGCCTGCTTCTCCCTCTGCCTGTGTCTCTGCCTCTCTCTCTGTGTGTCTCTCATGAATAAATAAATAAAATCTTAAAACAAAATAAACGAAGGGGACAAGTACAGAAGGTCCCAAAGTCAGCTGGGGGTTATCAAAGCAAATGGCCCTGTTATTAAGTGAGCTGTTGATTATCAGTCATTGAGGAGATCTTCAATAAACAAAAAAGAAAACCCTGGCTAGTGGTGAGATCATAGATTCCCTCCAAAAGGCCAAGCAAGATGGGAAAACACACGAGAGGGAAACTTTGCACTTACCGAATTTGCTGCCTAGCTCTAGCGATTTAGTGAACTTGACCATCAGGTAACAAACCTGGTGTTCTCAGCCAGCGTCATATTGGACACAAAGCCTATCGATATTTCAATTATAAGGCTATTTGATTGATGGTTAGGATAACTGTGAATTCCTTGGGCTTCTCTTGAGTGTTTTCCCATGTGAGGTCATGTTTTAACATAAGCAATATATCATATCTCGGCAGCAAGGCATGACCAAACTTGAGCACCTGGCTGGCACAAAGACAGGTTTAGTGACTGACTTTGACTGTGCTGGGCAACGGGCAAATGTAGACAAACCTCTTTGAGGGAGGCTTTACACAGAGTACAGATTTTTTAGTTCAAATGTTGGCTATTTACTTGGTATGTAACTTGAGGTATCTTATTCAATAAGATAGCTGTGAAATGCAAGTAAAAAATTCAATAGCTGTGAAATGCGAGTAAAAAATTCTACTTCAAAAGATAATTGTGGGCAAAAACAAAACAAACGAACAAAGGAAGAAAAGAAAGAGACAAACCAAGAGACAGACTCTTAACTATAGAGAACAAACTGATGGTTACCAGAAGGGAGGTGGGGGGGGGGGAGAATGAGTGAAATAGAGGATGGGGATTAAGAAGTGCATTTATCAGTATAAACACTGAGCAATATATGGAATTCTTGAATCACTGTATTGCATGCCTGAAACTGATATAACACTCTATGTTAACTCTACTGGAATAAAAATAAGAAACTTAACAAAAAAATAAAAATGAGAAATTAAGATTTAAAAAAAGATAATTGTGGGGGTAAATGAAATAAAACATTTGTAACATCTTCAGTAGAGTATCCGGCACACAGAGATCTGGAGAGGGCACACCCCACTTTCTGTGGCCATCTTCCTAACTTGGCTTCCTCTTTCTCCTCCATTCTTTTTCTTTCCCTCAAACATTCGTGTCTTTGTCTGAAACCCTAGTTGTTCATGGCTCCTAAATTCAGCCTTCTATTCAGGCCTTTCATCCCACAGTTGTCCCAAACCAAAATAGCTTCTTGCTTGTTAACACTCATCAGAGCCCTATTTCCTGAAATTCTGACCTCAGCCAGATGTTAAGGAAAAAGCACTTTGATTAGTTGGTTAAAGTAGTTCATTACAAAGTGTAAATAGTTTATAGACATTAATACATTAATTAGTACATGTCACTAATTCATGTTATTTTGTTCAAGCATATCTCTGGGGCATGTGTGTGTGTATGTGTGTGTGTGTGTGTGTGTGTGTGTGTGTCTAGGGACTCTCCCATTACTTGTGTCCAACCTGAGGCTGTACAGCATAGGTGATTAGGAGAGTAGGCTCTGGAATTAGTCTGCTAATGAATCATATCCAGACTCAGTGTCATATTAACTATGTGACCTTATGCAAGTTACTTAGGCTTTCCACATATTAGCCTCTTTATCTAGATAATAAGTCTAATAAAATTGCAAGGTGAAATGAGATTATTCATACAACATACTTTGAAGAGTGCCTGGTGCACCGTAAGTTCCCCAGTAAGTGTTAGCCATCGTGATAGTTGATCATCAGGCCAGTCATCCCTACATCATCCCACCTCTGCTTTGAATCTCAGAGAAAGTGGGACTCAATTTGATACTTCCTGCTCATAAGTTTCCTAGTGATAAGAAGAGCTTCTCCTTTTGCTTTGTCCATGACCAGAGAGCAAAATTCCAGGAACTCAGCATCTAAGCATAAAGTCATTTCAAGGTTTGTGTGATGGACAAGGATTCAAGGGTAATTAGGTTCAGATGAGGTCATGAGAGTGGAGACCTCATGACATTAAAAGCCCTTATAAGAAGAGACCCCAGAGAGTGCCCTCTCTTTCTTTTCCTGCCATGTGAGGACATCACCAAAAGGTGCCATCTGCACCCAGGAGGAGGGTCCTCACCTGGAATCAGCCATGCTGTCACCCTGATCTCAGACCTCCAGCCTCTAGAACTGTAAGAAGATAAATGTCTATTGCCTAAGCCACCAGGCTGTGGTATTCTGTTACGGCAGCTCAAGCAGACTAATACACTTTGAGTGATAAGAAGATCTTATAATTATCCAAGTATAAAATGTCACAACTTTTCCGTGCCCTGGTAGAAACTTACTAATAAAGCTAAGACTTTGCTCATTGACCTGTGATCTTGTTCACTACGCTAATGATAGTCACGAGCTAAAACCCCTGTCGGGTGTCTTTTAGATGAATCACAAAATTGTTGTCCGAGTTGGATAAGAACTTCGGAGTCATTGATTTACCTTCTTGTGTGGGTGGTGAGGTAATGAGGCCTAGAGGGGGTAGGAGCTTCAGCAGGAGCCGCACAACGGGGGTCCAGCTTCCTCCCTCCGAGGCCTCTCCTCTCCACACAAGCCCATGGTACACATCATCAGTCACAGGAAGCCCTGGTGAGGTTGTAGAGACGAATTAGCTCAAGCCAGAGCTCCTAGGGCGTGCAAAGATTTCCTTTCCTGCTCTTCATGTGCACAGGAGGAAACACCGGCAGCAGTGTTAACCGTTTACCTGCTCTCTAACTCAGAGATGCAGAGAGACTGGGGCTTGTTTCTTTTCTTTTTTTTTTTTTTAAATTTTATTTATTTATGATAGGCACACAGTGAGAGAGAGAGAAGCAGAGACATAGGCAGAGGGAGAAGCAGGCTCCATGCACCGGGAGCCCGACGTGGGATTCGATCCCGGGTCTCCAGGATCGCGCCCCGGGCCAAAGGCAGGCGCCAAACCGCTGCACCACCCAGGGATCCCTGGGGCTTGTTTCTTATAATAGGTCTAAGCTTCCTCTTGAGCCCCATCCCACCCCTCAGTGTGGGAGGTGGGGTGACAGGGAGTGGTGTATTTGGGACAGTGGGTGGTGACACCTATATTTGCTATCAAATCGCATGGCTGTCTCTTCCACTTAGTCTCTTTTAGATCATTTGGCTTATTTGGGTTTATTATTCCAGTTTCTCCCCCCACCCCCACGCTCCTTCTCAAAATGGAGCGCACCTTAAGTCAGTCTGTGCAAGTCTGTGCGCTGTTCTGCGGTGCTAAGTCTGGTCCTTGGCTAGTGTCTGCTGAGTTGCCCCTGGACCTTCATCATCACCTTTGGGTGCAAGATCAGGTAATTTGGCCCTATCGCAGGGCTTCACAAGCCTGCCAGTTCTTTCTGTGGTTCCTGTCCCTTCTCTGAAGCACATGGGAGCTTTGGATCCTCTGGACCAGGGATGGGCCCACTGTGGCCCTCTGGCCAAAGCCTGTTTTTGTAGATAAAGTTTTATTGGAACATGATCACGCTCATTCATTTTCACACAGACTATGGCTGCTTTCGTGCCAGTATTGAGTGGTTGTGAATAAGACTGCATGGTTCACAATGCCAAAAATGTTACTATCTGGCTCTTTAGAGAAAATGTTTGCTGGCCACTGGTCTAGATCACTAGAGCTGTCCAATAGGGCTTCCTACAATGTTGGGGCCGTTTCTTATTTGTGCTTGGCCAACAGCTGCATACAGTTATTGAGCACTTGAAATGTGACTAGTACAACCAAGGAATCATATTCAAGTTTTATTTGTTTGATAACTTAAAAATTTAATTTAAATAGTCTTATGTGTCTGGTGGCTACTATGTTGGACAGGCAGCTGTAGACACTCCGAACAGGCCCTGGGGAGCCAGGAGTTCTGCCTCAGGATCTGCCCCAGCCACTCCCGGGGTATATGTTCCTACTGAAGGCTTTTCACCAGGTGTACACAGCTTTCCTCAGGGAGTGGGAAGAAATAGGCCATTAGTCCCTGAGGTTCCAGATTCCTTCACTTCTATCAGATATCCTATAGAGTACCACCCACCCATGCTCTAGGTTTTGCCCCAGAGAAAGGTTGCAAAGAGCACTCTAACTCTCTTCCATGGCCCCTGGGTCCAGGAGGGCAGGTGTTTCCTCCTTTGTCCTGTGGCTGAGACTTCCCTTCAGTAAGGGAACTGCTCTGTTTTCCAAGTCCCCGAGATCACATTCATTCTCTTGCCTTCCCAGGGCCATCTGATGGATGAGGTGCAGAGGAAGAAGCCAGCCTCACTATAATAGAGGGCCATCATGGCAGCACTTGAAAATACTGTTCCTAAAGGGCTGCTACATTAACTTGATTTATGTGAGGCTAGAAGCTTGACTGTGCTCAGGTCCAACACACATTTGTTGCGTACCTGATGTTTCAAGCCCTCAACCCATTGCTAGAAAAAAACCCTATCTGCTTTTCTCCCTTGGCTTTTTCTCTTCCACACTCCTAAACTGACAAATACAGTTTCACCACCATCCCTTTGAATCTGCTTCAACAGTTTTAGAGGAAATACCTGCAATACAAGCATAGTCTTTTCTTGAATAATCAACATATATGATCTTGAATAATCAACTGTTAACTTTCCTGGAATGCCTTTCCTGATCCCGTCCCTTAAGGCCTCATCACTCGCCCACCTGTGGCAGTGCCCCCAATCTTTTCCCTGCTTCGCTGTTGTCCACAGCACTCATCATCACCTGCCAAACTCCGTGATTACCTGACTCACTAACCTCCTGTCTCCCCGCTTAGCATATGGCTATAGTCTCTGGTTCACAACTGTATTCCTAGAACACAGAATACTGCCTGAGAGAAGGTAGGCACTCCAATACTTTTTAAAATTTTCATTCCAAAATAGTTAACATATAGCGTTACATTTGCTTCTGGTGTAAAATATAGTGATTCAATGATCCTGTAGATTACTCTGTACTCACCAGGACAAGTGCACCCCTTAATTCCCATCAACAATATATTTCTCTCACCCATCTACTCACCTCCTCTCCGGTAACCATCAGTGTGTTCTTACAGTTAAGAGTCTTTTTGTTTGTTTGTTTGTCTCTTTTTCTCTTTGTTCATTTGTTTTGTTCTTGAATTCTATGTCATGAGTGCAATCATATGGTATTTGTCTTTCTCTTATGGACTTATTTTTCTTAGCATTATACTCTCTAGCTCCATCCATGTTATTCCAAATGGCAAGATTTCTTTTTGATGGCTGAGTGATATTCTATACTACATCTTTTTTATTGTCCTAATTTTATTTTATTTTTTAGAATTTTATTTAAATTCAATTAATCGACATATAGTGTATTACCTTTCAGAGGTAGAGGTGAATGATTCATCAGTCTTATATAATACCCAGTGTTCACTATATCATTAAGGAGGGCTCCTTAATGTCCATCATCCAGTTACCCTATCCCCCCATCCCTGTCCCCTCCAGCAACCCTCAGTTCGTTTCGTATTTTTAAAAAAATATTTATTTATTTATTTATTTATTTATTTATTTATTTATTTATGAGACACATGGAGAGAGAGGCAGAGACAGAGGCAGAGGGAGAAGCCAGCTCCTCACAGGGAGCTGGATGTGGGACTCGATCCCTGACCTGGGATCATGCCCTGAGCTGAAGGCAGATGCTCAACCCCTGAGCCACCCAGGCGTCCCACTTTGTTTCCTATTTATTAATTAAGAGTCTCTTATGGTTTGTCTCCCTCTCTTATTTCACCTTGTTTTATTTTTTCCTCTCTTCCCCTATGATCCTGTTTTGTTTCTTAAATTCCATGTATGAGTAAGTCTTTCTCTGATTGACTTCTTTTGCTTAGCATAATTACCCTCTAGTTCCATCCACATCATTGCAAATGGCAAGATTTCTCTTTTTTCCATGGCTGAGTAGTATTTCATGGTATATATATATGGTATATATATATATATATCATATCTTCTTCATCCATTCATCTGTTGATGGACATCTGGGCTCTTTCCACATTGCTGCTATAAACATTGGGCTGAAGGTGCCCCTTTGGATTATTACAATTGTTATCTTTGGGGCAAATATCCAGTAGTGAAATTGCTAGGTTATAGGATAGCTCTATTTTCCACTTTTGGGGGAACTTTCATACTGTTTTCCAGAGTGGCTGCACCAGCTTGCATTCCCACCAACAGTGCATGAAGATTCCCCTTTCACTGAATGCTCGCCAACATCTGTCATTTCTGGCTTGTCAATTTTAGCCAGTCTGACTGGTGTGAGGTGGTATCTCATTGTGGTCTTGATTTGTATTTCCCTGATGCTGAGTGATGTTGAGTATTTTTTCATGTGTCTGTTGGCCATTTGTAGGTCTTCTCTGGAGAAACCACTGTTCATGTCTTCTGCCCATTTCTTGATTGGATTATTTGTTCTTTGGGTGTTGAGTTTGGTAAGTTCTTTATAGATTTTGGATAGTAGCCCTTTATCTGATAGGTCATTTGCAAATATCTTCTCCCATTCTGTCAGTTGTCTTTTGGTTTTGTCAACTGTTTCCTTTGCTGTGCAAAGCTTCTTATCTTGATGAAGTCCCAATAGTTCATTTTTGCCTGTTTCCCTTGCCGTTGGAGGCATGTCTAGAAAGAAGTTGCTGCCTGTTTCTTCTCTAGGAAGAAGAACAGATTTTGATAGATTCTTGTCTCACATTTAGGTTTTTCATCCATTTTGAGTCTATTTTTGTGTATAGTGTGAGGAAATGGCCCACTTTCATTCTTCTGCATGTGGCTGTCCAATTTTCCAAATACCATTTGTTGAAGAGACTTTTTTCCATTGGACATTCTTTCCTGCTTCATCAAAAATTATGTGACCATAGACATGAGGGTCAATTTCTGGCCTCTCTATTCTGTTCCATTTATCTGTGTGTCTGTTTTTGTGTCAGTACCATACTGTCTTGATGATCACAGCTTTGTAATAGAGCTTAAAATCTGGAATTGTTATGCCACCAGTTTTAGTTTTCTTTTTCAACATTCCTTTGACTATTCAGAGGGCTTTTCTGCTTCCAAACAAATTTTAGGAGTATTTGTTCCATCTTTGTGAAAAAAGTTGCTGGTATTTTGATAGAGATTGCATTGGATACATAGATTGCTCTAGGTAGCAAAGACATTTTAACAATATTTGTTCTTCCAATGAGCATAGAACATTTTTCCATTTCTTTTTTGTCTTCCTCAGTTTCTTTCATGAGTGTTCTATAGTTTTGTGAGTACAGATCTTTTGCCTCTTTGGTTTACCTAGGTTTATTCCTAGGTATCTTATGGTTTTGGATGCTATGCTACACCTTCTTTACCCATTCATCTGTTGATGGATACTTGGGCTGCCTCCATAATTTGGCTATTATAAATACTGCTGCAATAAACATAGGGGTCCATGTATCCCTTTGGATTAGTAATTTTGTATTTTTGGGGTAAATACAGTAATGCAATTACTGGAATGTAAGGTGTTCTATTTTTAACTTTTTGAGGACTCTCCATACTATTTTCCAGAGTAGATGTACCAGTTTGCATTCCCACCAACAGTGCTCAAGAGTTCCTTTTTCTCCACATCGTCACCAACACTTGTTGTTTCTTAAGTTTTTGATTTTAGCCATTCTGACAGGTGTAAGGTGATATCTCTTTATGGTTTTGATTTGCATTCCCCTGATGATGAGTGATGTTGAGCAACTTTTCATGGGTCTGTTGGCCCTCTAAATGTCTTCTTTGGAGAAATGTCTGTTCATATCTTCTGCCATTTTTAAATTGAGTTAGTTATTTTTGGCATTGAGCTGTATAAGGTCTTTATGTATTTTGGATACTAGCACTTTACTGGGTATATCATTTGAAAATATCTTCTCCCATTCAGTAGGTTGTCTTTTAGTTTTGTTAACTGTTTCTTTTGCTATGCAGAAGCTTTTTTTTGTTTTGTTTTGTTTTGTTTTTTGTTTTTGTTTTTTGTTTTTTTTTGCAGAAGCTTTTTATTTTGATTTAGTCCCAATAGTTTACTTTTGCTTTTGTTTGCCTCAGGAGACATAACTAGAAAAATGTTGCTTAAAAAAGAAATGTTGCTAAAGCCCATGTCAGAGACTGCCTGTATTCTCTTCTAGGATTTTTATGGTTTCAGGTCTCACATTAATGTCCTTAGTCTACTTTGAGTTTATTTTTGCGTTTGGCATAAGAAAGTGGTCAGTTCATTCTTTTGCATGTAGCTCTCCAGTTTTCCCAATGCCATTTGTTGAAGAGATTTTCTTTTTCTCATTGCATTTTTTTGTCTCTTTTGTCAAATGTTAACTGACCATATAATTGTGAGTTTATTTCTGGGCTCTTTATTCTGTTCCATTGATTTATATGTCTATTTCGTACATTGATTAATTTTGAATGAATAAAAACATGGGATTATACCTCATAGTGTGACTTTGGTATTTTATTTTATTTTTTATTTAAAGGTTTTATTTATTTATTCATGAGAGAAACAGAGAGAGAGAGAGGCAGAGACATAGGCAGAGGGAGAAGCAGGCTCCATGCAGGGAGCCTGACGTGGGCCTCGATCCCGGGTCTCCAGGATCCTGCCTGGGCTGAAGGTGGGTTAAACCACTGAGCCACCTGAGTTGCCCCTGACTTTGGTATTTTAAAATGAATTAAACTCCTTCCCTTCTGGGAGTAAAGATAGTAAAGGCCAAGGGAGATGAAGACTACAGAGATCTTTCTTTACTGGAGGAGCAAAAATTGTAAAAGAACATGGAATCCCGCTCACATCATGGGTTAAAAAAACAAAACTTTGACAAGTTAAATGATGACTCATTGCTGGCAAAGAAGATGTATAAACCCACCTGCTCTGTTTCCAAAATTCTAATTTTTCAACCATTCTTTACTTAATTATAAATACTTCAATGCAAATTAACTTCTAAAATTCATATTTACATAAAATTACCAACTTCTGGAGGTGTCTGTTCTTTTATAATAAAATAATGAGGTTGTGGAGATTACTTCAGTTTCTATTTGGAATTAACTAGAACATTTTCTGAATTATGTTTCACCTAACATCTTTAAGCTTCAATGTATCCTAAATTAGGTCTCTTTCTTAGAAAATAAAAGGGTACTGGCAAATAAAATTTCTGGAGATTTATTTTAAATTAAATAATGTGTGTAAAAGCATATCATTAACCATGAAGTGTTCTGCATTAGTAAGACGCTGCTACTATCGTCATCATCAGCAATCTCGGGAAAATTTTGTAATACAGTTTCCTTTCTCACCCTGCCAAGAGTGTGAAATTATTTGGGATTAGAAATTGCCTAATGCTTAGATACTTAATGAAAGTAGCATAGATTTCCCATTCTGGTGAAGTGATAGGAATCTGTACAACCTCATCGCATGGAGAGTGATAGCTTTGAAAACACAGGACAAGAGAAAAGGGGGGAATCAATGGAATTGTTTTTGAGTAGTAATTATAGATTATGAGGTGCTGATCTGGTTGTCAGGGATTGTGAGTGAGATTTTACATGAGGGCACACTTAATATCAGGGTAGTTAACCCAAAGAAAAACAAGTCTTGATAAGCCCCTGGGTCTTTTCTTGCCAGAGGATTACCTGAACGCATTTCTTCTAACAATCTCCTGATTTTATGTAAATGAGCAAAATCTATGCAACTTAAGCAGCCCAAATCCAGTGCAAATGTTTGAGAAAAATCACTATTTAAGATAGGTTTATTTATTACTTCCACTTTGCCTTTTGTTTGAATATGAGAGATGGGAGCAGAGGAAGGAGCAGCTAGTTTAAGCAGGCTGTTTCATTTCTCTGAGCCATGGTTTTCTCATCTGTAAGATGAAGCAGATAGATGGTCAGGGATCACAGATGATCACAGGGACCTGGTGTGTATTTGTATGAAGCCTGCCTGCTGCAGCTAAGGTACTAGGGAGTTCCTGAGAATTTGGTAAACCAGAAGGCCTTCCTTAAAGGATTCACAGTCAAAATGCTGTATGAGTTCTAGCAATCTTGGGGTGGAATCTTTTGGGTTTTCTATGTAGAGTATGTCATCAGCGAAGAGGGAGAGTTTGACTTCTTTGCCAATTTGAATGCCTTTTATTTCTTTTTGTTGCCTGATTGCTGAGGCTAGGACTTCCAGTACTATGTTGGATAGCAGTGGCGAGAGTGGACATCCCTGTCTTGTTCCTCATCTTAGGGGAAAGGCTGCCAGTGTTTCCCCATTGAGAATGATATTTGCTGTGGGCTTTTCATAGATGGCTTTTAAGATGCTGAGGAATGTTCCCTCTATCCCTACACCCTGATGAGTTTTGATCAGGAATGGATGCTGTATTTTGTCAAATGCTTTCTCTGCATCCTTTGAGAGGATCATATGGTTCTTGTTTTTTCTCTTGCTGATCTGATCAATCACATTGATTGTTTTACGAGTGTTGAACCAGCCTCACATCCCGGGGATAAATGCCACTTGGTCATGGCGAATAATCTTCTTAATGTATTGTTGGATCCTATTGGCTAGTATCTTGTTGAGGATTTTTACATCCATGTTCATCAGGGATATTGGTCTCTAATTCTCCTTTTTGGTGGGGTCTTTGTCTGGTTTTGGAATTAAGGTGATGCTTGCCTCATAGAAAGAGAGGGAATACTTCCAAACTCGTTCTATCTTTCTGAACAGCTTTAGTAGAATAGGTACGGTTTCTTCTTTAAATGTTTGATAGAATTCCCCAGGGAAGCCATCTGGCCCTGGACTTTTGTGTCTTGGGAGGTTCTTGATGACTGCTTCAATTTCCTCCCTGGTTATTGGCCTGTTTGGGTTTTCTATTTCTTCCTGTTCCAGTTTTGATAGTTTGTGGTTTTCCAGAAATGCGTCCATTTCTTCTAGATTGCCTAATTTATTGGCGTATAGCTGCTCATAATATGTTTTTAAAATCGTTTGTATTTCTTTGGTGTTGGTGGTGATCTCTCCTTTCTCATTCATGATTTTATTAATTTGAGTCTTTTCTCTCTTCTTTTTAATAAGGCTGGCTAATGGTTTATCTTATTAATTCTTTCAAAGAACCAACTCCTGTTGGTTGATCTGTTCCGCAGGTCTTCTGGTCTCTATTTCATTGAGTTCTGCTCGAATCTTTATTAACTCTCTTCCTCTGTTGGGTGTAGGATCTATTTGCTATTTTTCACCCCTTTAGGTGCAGGTTAGCTTTTGTATTTGAGTTCTTTCCAGTTTTTGGATGGATGCTCGTATTGCGATGTATTTCCCCCTCAGGACTGCTTTTGCTGTATCCCAAAGATTTTGAACGGTTGTATCTTCATTCTCATTAGTTTCCATGAATCTTTTTAATTCTTCTCTAATTTCCTGGTTGACCCTTTAATCTTTCAGCAGGATGGTCCTTAACCTCCACGTGTTTGAAATCCTTCCAAACTTCTTGTGATTTAGTTCTAGTTTCAAACCATTATGGCCTGAAAATATGCAGGGGATGATCCCAATCTTTTGGTATCGGTTAAAACCCAATTTGTGACCCAGTATGTGGTCTATTCTGGAGAAGGTTCCATGTGCACTTGAGAAGAATGTGTATTCAGTTGCATTTGGATGCAAAGTTCTGTAAATATTTGTGAAATCCATCTGGTCCAGTGTATCATTTAAAGCTCTTGTTTCTTTGGAGATGTTGTGCTTAGAAAACCTGTCAATTGTAGAAAGTGCTACATTTAAGTCACCAAGGATAAGTGTATTATTATCTCAGTATGTCTTAACTTTGGTTATTAATTGATTGATATACTTGGCAGCTCCCACATTCGGGGCATAAATATTGATGATTGTTAAGTATTGGGACTTAATCAATATAAGCAGCTTTTGCACAGCAAAAGAAACAGTGAGCAAAACTACAAGACAACCTGCAGAATGGGCGAAGATATTTGCAAATGACCTATCAGATAAAGGGCTAGTATTCAATATCTATAAAGAACTTATGAAACTCAGCAGCAAAGAAACAAACAATCCAATCATGAAATGGGCAAAAAACATGAAGAGAAATCTCACAGAGGAAGACATAGACATGGCCAACAAGCACATGAGAAAATGCTCCGCATCACTGGCCATCAGGGAAATGCAAATCAAAACCACAATGAGATACCACCTCACAACAGTGAGAATGGGGAAAAATAACAAGGCAGGAAACAGCAAATGTTGGAGAGGATGTGGAGAAAGGGGAACCCTCTTGCACTGTTGGTGGGAATGTGAACTGGTGCAGCCACTCTGGAAAACTGTGTGGAGGTTCCTCAGAGTTAAAAATAGAGCTGCCCTACGACCCAGCAATTGCACTGGTGGGGATTTACCCCAAGGATACAGATGCAGGGAAATGCTGGGACACCTGCACCCCGATGTTTATAGCAGCAATGTTCACAATAGCCAAACTGTGGAAGGAGCCTCGGTGTCCATTGACAGATGAATGGATAAAGAAGATGTGGTCTACGTATAAAATGGAAATTTACTCAGCCACTAGAAACGACAAATACCCACCATTTGCTTCGACATAGATGGAACTGGAGGGTATTATGCTGAGTGAAATAAGTCAATAAGAGAAGGACAAACATTATATGGTCTCATTCATTTGGGGAATATAAAAAATAGTGAAAGGGAATAAAGGGGAAAGGAGAAAAAATGAGTGGGAAATATCAGAAAAGGAGACAGAACATGAGAGACCCCTAACTCTGGGAAACGAACAAGGGGTGATGGAAAAGGAGGTGGGTGGGGGGTGGGGGTGACTGGGTGATGGGCACTGAGGGGGTACCTGGCAGGATGATCCCTGGGTGTTATTTTATATGTTGGCAAATTGAACTCCAATAAAAAATAAATAAATACAAATGTTTAAATTCTTTCCTGTCCTGGTTTGGTGGGCAAGCCTCTGGCTGGCTGCCTCTGGAGTGAGTGATTGCTAAGATGCAAGAAGTCATGTTCCACCAACCCATATCTTTTCTTGTAGGAGAGTGCTTTTAATGTCCACCTGTGCAAGTTGTTATTGCATCTAGGTTTAAATGTGCCCCTTTTTGCCTGCTCTGTGAAATATAAGCTGGGCCGTTTATTTTTTTAAAGAATCACTTATTTATTTTAGAAATAATGAGAGAGAGAGAGCATGAGAGAGAGGAAGGACAGAGAGAGGGGGGAGAGAGAGAGTCTCCAGCAGACTCACCACTGAGCACAGAGCCTGATGCAGGGCTCAATCCACAACCCTAAGATTAGCAACCAAGCTGAAACCAAGAGTTGGATGCTCAAGTGACAGAGCCACCCAGGTGCTCCCAAGATGGGCCTTTAGATAGTTTTCTTATGTCAGGTGGCATGAGGTTAAGCTATGCTAGTAGGTGGTGCTGGAGAAAGATTATAGAAGAAAGAAGTTTACTTCTTGATTCTAGTGAACTCTCTTGGTGGGCTCCCTCTGTGCAAGCAGCTTCTCCAGTGTCCACGCTTGTAGATGCATATCCTCTCTAGTTCTTGGATTTTGTAGCATGGGTGACTCCTCAAGCATTTGACTCCTGCATTGCGTGCAGCTACTGTAGTGCAGTGACTTCTTCAGTGCCCACTTTTACATGGAGAGTGATTTCTCAAGCATCTGGATTCTGCACCATAGCCATTTCGCCAATGTCCAGTTCCTATAGGGTGTGAAGCTTCTCCAGCACTCAGCTTCTACAGCATGGATGACTGCTTAAGCATCTCTCTACTGTAGTGCATATAACTTCTCTACACCTGGCTCCTGGATGTCTTTGGTCACGTTAGTAGCAGAATACTTCTGACAAGACACCTCCCTGTAAACAGCTTTTCCCAACACCCTAGAGGGAGGATTTCCAGCAAGTTCCACTGGTTTAGCACCACAGTGACTTTTCTGACAATCTGTGAGCCATAGTCATGCACTCCAACAAGATCTGGATTTTAGCCTTAGGTGGAAGAGGTCTTTCTTGGGTGCTCTATCTCAGCCCTAAGTGTAGCACCTGACCTTATAGCTGCTGTTTCTATATTTGTTAGAGTTCTCTTCATTTCTTAGTAGCTAATCTCTTGTGACTTCTTAGATTTAAGAATTATTTATAGTAAATTGTCCCTTGTTTAAATTACTGTGTGGCTTCTGTCTCGTGAATGGATCCAAACTGAACTATCCTGGAGGTCTCAGTAGCTCTCCCATTTATGTTGGTGTCATTCAGATGGGGCATCCCTGCCCATTCCAGGTAAGACACTTCTATCTATCTCTTTCTAGAAATTAGACATGCCTTACAATATATGCTTAAGTCTCTTGTCTTGAGTGAAGACTCTAACCTCATTTAATAGATAAGATCTCTGAGAACAGAAAACTTACATGATTTCTTTATGATCATGAAGCCAGTTAATTATGGAGGTGGCACCAGAACCCATGGCCTGACTCCCAATCTGGTGCTCCTTCCTTTCTGCCCCAGTGACATTATTCACCAAAAATATTGATTAAGCAACTATTCGCACATAACTAAATTTGTAAGTTTTAATTAAAATTTGAAAAATTGATCCAATATCCTTCTTAGGTAGAAGGGCTGGGGGAAGTGTGGAATTTAGGATCAGAGAGACAGGGGCTATTCACCACTTGCAGGAAGTAGGGAAAATGGATGAACATTGTTGTAAAAAGGAAATATCTACATTAAACATTTGTTGTAAAGAAGAAACAAGATAACATACACAAATCACTTGTCATCATTAGACACATTTAGGGAAGCCAGACAACGGAAAAAGCACTTAAATCATGCTGAATCCATTTCATTTCACACAATTCTTTTCCTTGCTTGCTCATTTATTTCATGTATATTTTACTTTTTTTTTTTTTAAAGATTATGAAAGGGTATGATTTTACTTATACTGACACAGGTATATGATTTTACACTAAGATAAAACTAAAGAAGCTAAACATGTCTTCAAGATACAGGGTGCTTTTTGCAACAGTGTATGTTATAAAGCTTCATTTTCTCCCTCATCCCCCAACTTCATTGAGGTAAAATTGACAAATAAAAATTGTATATATTCATGGTGTACAACTTGATGTTGTGATATAAGTATACACTGTGAAAAATTACCACAATTAAACTGATTAACACAATTATTGCCTCATAGAATTATCACTTTCTTTTGTTCTCTCCTTTTTTGTGTGTGGTGAAAAACACATAAGATTTACCTTCTTAGCAAATACCAAGTATACAATATAGTATTGTTAACTATAATGATATTGTTGCACATTGATCTTCAGAGCTTATTCACCTGGCATAATTAAGACTTTGTACCCCTTGACCAGACCAACCTTCTCTCTCTCCCCAGCCCCTGGCAACTACCATTCTACTCTCCCATCTATGAGACTGACTATTTTAGATTCCACATATAAGTGAGATCCTGTCATATTTGTCTTTCTGTGCCTGACTTATCTCAGCATAATGTCCTTTAGGTTCATCCATGTTGACACAAGTGGCAGGATTACTTCATTTTTAAGGCCTAATAATATTCCGGTGTATATATATATGTACCACATTTTCCTCCTGCATTCATCTGTTGACAGATCCTGAGGGTGTTTCCATATCTTGGCTGTTGTGAATAATGCTGACATGAACATAGGAGTACAAATATCTCTTCCAGGTCCTGATTATATCTCCTTTGGATATATACCTAGAATTCCAAGCATATTTTAAGAAAAATAGTTTTAAAAAGGCTTTCCCAATTTTTTATCCTTGGTTTGTAACTATTTCTGCCCTCATATAATGAGTGTACATCTAGCAAAGAATGGTCAAATGAATTAGAGTGAGTCACAATCATTGAGAGAGGGTGAGCTACATGCTGCCTGATTCATCGCTCCTTCATGGAATCAAGGTGGGTAAGTGTAAAGTTAACTGCATTCAGACAAATATATCACAGGAATCACTTTTCTGTCTGTCAGGCACTATTTGCAGAGATATCTGGGCCATTCAGTGTCATCACCACCTGTGGTTGAAGTCTGATTCTCTAGGGCAGATGCCTGCTTAGGTACAATACAGCCACATCAACATGCCTGGCCTTAGCCCCATGGCTCTCCCCTTTTGAAGCATTTTTATTTGACAAATAGATTTGGATTCCATAAACCACACATCATTTCACATTTCTCTAGTCGCATGTTCCACAATTTGTAAAAAAAAAAGGGGGGGGGGGAGGGGGAGGCATAATAAGATAATAGGTGGTATTAAGGTAGTAATTGTCATCCTTTATTAAGTGCTTATTATAATCCAGGTATTTAATATATATTTTCTCATTTTGTCTTCCCAACACTCCTGCGTAGTAATTACTATTATTTCCATTTTACACAAAACAACCAAACTAACTAGAGTTTGAAAAGATGATGAGCTTGCCCAATAATACATGGATCCACTTGACATAAAAAGAATTATCTTGGGGATCCCTGGGTGGCTCAGCGGTTTAGGGCCTGCCTTCAGCCCAGGGCATGGTCCTGGAGTCCCAGGATCAAGTCCCACATCAGGCTCCCTGCATGGAGCCTGTTTCTCCCTCTGCCTATGTCTCTGCCTCTCTCTCTCTCTCTCTCATGAATAAATAAATAAAATCTTAAAAAAAGAATTATCTTTTCAGTACACCATATTGCCTTGGTAGGTGCAATTTGTTAGTCTACCATTATGAAACAAAACACCATTCATATACTGTGATAGAATTGTGCTTACTTTTTCCTTCTGCGTTCAGAGCCAAGAATATGGCTTTTCTCTGAATACAATGACTTTCCATTTATCCACACACTGATTACACTCAAGAACAATTCATCATTTGGTTTGTTGTTGGTCTATTTTTATAAATCTTGGTGTTCTACTCTCTTCAAGCTTATTAAAGCCATAGTTCTCTGTCCTAGCTAGCTTGAATAAGTCAAAACTTGCCAAATTTTGCAAATGTTTTCTCCCCCGCTTTGAAAAAGAATTGTGACGCTTGTACCAAAATCCCAGCCCCTGCCTTTTGTTTCCCAGGGTATGTCCTCATTGGTCTGTGAATGAAGAAGGGATTAAGGCAAAGGTGTAGGGTATTTGAATCAGGGTGGAATATCTATATGGTCCTGTTTCCCTGCCCCTTCTCTCACCCTAAGAATGGAGAAGGGGCCAGGCTCTGACAAGAAGAGAGGGAAAATGTCCATGAATGTGGGTTGTTAGGAAACCACATGTAGCATTTTGAAAGTATTTATTTAAAGGCATGTATTTAAAATTTTTCGAAGAAAATTTAGTATTAAAAATAGTGAGCAATGCCTGTGTCCTATTCTAAATGTTGATTTGCAGTGTTGTCACACCTCAAATGAGTTAGAGACATAAGAATCAAGCATTACCAGGAAAATAAAGGAATAGATATATTCTTATAAAGTAAATCATAGAATATAGCAGAATTATGTGAAATGCTAGTATTAGGAAAAAAAGAACACAAGTCCAAAAGCTGCTTGTGTCAGTTCTTTAGTGCTTAATAGAAACAGACCATTTTTAGTGCTTAACAAAAATCAATCCTATTTTAAGAAAAACTTGTGGCCCTGAATTATATACTCTGTACTGAGCCATGTTTTTCTTTTACCTGAGGACTTAGTTAAAAAAACTCCAGTTTTTATAGTATTATCTTTGCTTATTAAACAAAGCATGTGCAAGAAACATGGAAAAATGAGCCACAGGGACATGTCTCTGAAAGTAAACAAGATTAGTACTGCATAAATGTTAATGAGTGCCCTTTAAGGAATGAAAGGGCTAACCCTAAACTGCAGAAATGAAGACCATCAGCTCATGAGCTGATGCTATCATGGCATAGTGAGGATCAATCTTGGAAGAGACCCTTACGATGCCAAGGTACACAGGTTTTGCAAGATGCACACACGTGGTCCTGGCTGACCAGAGGTGGGACTTGGACCTGAAACCCCTGCCTTAAGTTGAGACCTTGGAAATTCTGTACCTAAATTTTCTAATGACCCGTCTTGAAATGCAAAGGAATTTTGTTTTGTCAGCAAATGTCGATACAAATGCAGTTTCTAGTGAGAGACAAAGTATGATGTGTGGTTGTACATGGTGCTGAAATCCTTGGATAGGAAGTTTATATAAGCCTGGTGCTAGACTAGGGCTACCCTTGGAGCTCCTGGTAGGAACATATACAAAACCACTGCCTAGGGACACCTGGGTGGCTCATTGGTTGAGCATCTGCCTTTGGATCAGGTTGTGATCCTGGGGTCCTACTATCGAGTCCCACATGGGGCTCCCTGTGGGGAGCCTGCTTCTCTCTCTGCCTGTCCCTGCCTCTCTCTATGTGTCTCTCATGAATAAATACATAAAATCTTAAAAAAAAACAAAAAAAATCACAAACCACTGCCTAGGGATACTTTCATAAACCGGTGTGTATTAGGCTCATAGAAAATGGCTCAAAAATAAAATTTATAGGTAAAACTCAGAAACAATCCCTTATGAGGGAGAACAACAGACACAACAAACAGGAAGATTTGCACCTCCAAGGACTTGAGAGAATTAAACAGTCTGAAAGAAGCTATAAAATAGCTCTGTTTAAAATGATCAAATAAACAAAAAAGGTGAGATATAAATATATGGAAACAACAGGACACAACTTAAAAAGAATAGGCAAAGTTGAAAAATTACAATTAGAATATCTATGCATGGAAAACCACTCAGGGGAAGAGACATCTCAGAAGATGGTGTAGCTGGTATATGTTGCCACAGTAATGCTATGGCCTAGGACTTGAATGATTCACAATAAGCGTATGGTGCCCATGTGCCTGGGGTCAGCTGGGGCTGGCAAGGTGGCTCTGCTATCCTTGGCTGGGTCTGCTTACTTTTGAGGCATTAACTGGCTGTTGGCAGACCTAGGCTGGCCTCAGTTGGAGTTCCTGGGGTGATTGGGCTCTGATTTTCATGCTTTTCATCCTCCAGCAGACTAGAGTGTGCATGTTCTTATGACAGTGATGGAGGTGTAGGGGCAGGAAGAGCTGGCATGCTGCCTCATTTTTTTGATCAAAATAGTGACATGGCTAAGCCTGGTTAAGAGGCAGGGTAGGTCACTCCACTTGTGGTGAAAGGGAGGTCACGGAAGAGGGTGCAGATTCGGGAGACAGGAGGAATGGAGGATGTTGCTATAGGAGATGACAATTGGGTGAAAAAGCTGGTTTAAGGACACCTACAGAGAGAATGAGTGAAGAGAGACCTGAGAAAATTTCTCAGTTCGTAGCAGAGAAGTCAAGAGATAGAATATGTGAACAAGGTAAGATATTGGGACAGACTGAGATGGCCCAACATATATCTGATCGGAGTGCCAGACAAGACAGTGCATTCAAGGAAGAAATAGTGAGAAGTTTAGAGTCTATAACAGATCTGCTGTCTCTAATTTGGAAGCACAATGAGTCCTGAGAAGAACTTTATTTTTTTCAAATGACACCTAAAATATACTTCAGAAGACTTGAGACTATAAAGAGAAAATTCAAAAGACAGCAGAAAGAATAGTCAGGTAAGTTACTAAGATAAAACAAGTAAATGAAAGCAAAATTTTCATTAGCAACAACAGGTACCAGAAGACAACAAACTAATACCCTCTGAGTGCTGAGGGAAAATAACCATCCATCCAGAACTTCATCCTCCTAAATAGTCACTCTAAAATGAGGGCAAAAATAAAGACATTTTTCAGATAAAATCCATGCTGAAGAACTATTATGTAATGTGTTTTAAATGAAAGAAATGAAACTCAGAAGGAAAGAATAGAAATGAGAAGCAACAGGAATCAAAGACATGGATAATTTAAAGTATTATTAACTGCAAATAAAACAGTAACCATAATAATGACAGGCACATAATAATGACTAATGGGGGTGGAGAGGCATGAAAACAGGATGCAAGAACTAGGATTAGAGTTCTAAGTCCTTGTGCTATTCAGAAAAGTAGAGGTATTAGTTAACCATAAATTTTGTTAAGTCAGGTATGCTTGTTAAAATGTAAGAATAACCATTAACAGAACAGACATAGAATATATAACTTCAAAAACAACACAGAGAAATGGAGTCTACAGATAACCTATTCGAGAGAAGGCAAGAACAAGTGAAAAGACGTACTGTCTCTGTCTCTCCGTAAGCACACACACACAGAAACACAAAATAAGGTAAGAAATGAATTAAAATATATCAGCGATCACAGCATTTGTAAATGCATTAACTCAGGTATAAAATTCTTAACCTTGGAACCCCTGGGTGGCTCAGTTGGTTAAGCGTCTGCCTTCGGCTCAGGTCATGATCCCAGGGTCCTGGGATGGAACCCCTCATCGGGCTCCCTGCTGAGCAGGGAGCCTGCTTCTCCCACTGCCCCTCACCCTACTTGTGATCTCTCACTCTCACTCTTTCTCAAATAAATAAATGAAATATTTAAGGAAAAAAGGAAAATGTTTAAACTCACTAATATTTAGGGAAATATAAAATGAAGCAAAGAAACACCATTTTAGGACTGCCACCTTGTTAAAAGAATTATGGTTAATAAATAACACCTGATTTATTGCCAAGGCTATTGGGAAATGGGGCACATTATACACTATTGACGCAAGTATGACTTGGTAAAACTACTTTGTAGGGCCGTGTAACAACAGCTGGTGAAATTGTTGAACATGTACAAACATATGACCAGAATTAGAGCTCATGTGCATACACAAGCAGATATTCATAAGGAATCCAGAGAGAAAAATTGGAAGCAGCCTAAGAAAAAGGTAAGCTGTAAAGAATATTTATATAGTACATACACTCTCTCACGTTATCTCTCCCCCCAGTAGCTTCTATTACCACACACACACACACACACACACACACGAGCACAGGCAGGTTTAAGGTACAGATATACATGTAACTTGCTCATGTAGATACAAACACAGACTTATAATAAAAGTTTTAAAATGTGCCCTAGAACAATATCCACCAACTTCAGGGGAGTGGCTGCCTCTGGATAGAAAACAAAAGTAATGCAAAGGTAAGGAAGGTGGAAATCACTTTAATGGGTTCTTTAAAAAAAATTGTATTAAATGTGGCAAATATTAGTAATTGGTAAATTTGTGTGTTAACTACACAGGCATCTGTTATAGCTGCACGTTTTACGTGATTGAAATGTTTCATAATGAAAACTTCAAAGAAATTGACAACATAAAATACTGAGAGAAAAACCGACAATCATCACAATAGAAAATGAGATGCAAAGCCAAGGTGAAGTGTTCAAAAAAATCACTTTAGAAAAATCATGACATTTCCAAGGATGGCATTAATAGAAATGTGAATGTGACCATGATGATGTACTCAAGATTTTCTACTGCTTTAGAAAAAATGTGAGTTCAACTCAGTGTATTGCACTTAGTAGGTTAGGAGAGTTACCCATGGAACACGCTGTTCGCTGGCACTCAGCTAAACCCAAATTAGAATCACTCAGCTTTGAAATTTCATGACTTTCTGGGCCTGGAATTCATCACCTCCACGATGTATTAGCATTATTTTCCCATCTGAGCCTTCTTGGGCAGCAGCAGTAATAACCTCGGATTTTGTTAGAAGTTTGGGCTGCACATGCCTTGAGTTTCAAGGCAAATAGCGTCCTCTCTCATTTCAGGGTGAGATCTGTCAAACTCACAGAGCTTCTTCCCAACTGAAAGTCTGATTTCCTGATGAACTTCACTTTCCAGGTGGGGCATTTTCTTTTTTGAAAAGTAAACTCTACACCCAATATGGGGCTCGAACTCACAACTCTGAGGTCAAGGGTCACATGCTCTGCCGGCTGAGCCAGCCAGACACCCCACAGGTGGCACATTTTCATCTGGGGCTGTGAAACAAACTCGGGGCTTTAATCTCCAAGGCCTCAAATCTCCATAATGGGCAAGCCACAGGGAGCTAAGAGCCTCTCAAGCCCAGGGCCTTTTAACTCCCTTTATAGAAACTGCTCAGGAGCACACAGAACTGGCTACAGGTAGGGTGTTAAATTGGACCAAACTTTTTTTATGGCTGAATAATATCCCATTGCATATACACCACATGCAAGAGGGTTCCTTTTAATCCACATCCTTGCAACACTCATGGTTTCTTAAGTTTTTGAGTTTAGCCATTCCGACAGGTGTGAGGCAATATCTCCTTATGGTTTTGATTTTCATTTCCCTGATGATGAGTGATGTTGAGCATCTTTTCATGTGTCTATTGGCCATCTGGATGTCCTCTTTGGAGAAATGTCTGTTCATGTCTTCTGCCCATCTTTAATTGGATTATTTGGGAGGCGCTTGGTGTTGAGTTATATCAGTTTTTTATATATTTTGTATACTAACTCTTATTGGACATATCATTTGCAAATATCTTCTCCCATTCAGTAGGTTGTCTTTTAGTTTTGTTCATTGTTTCCTTTGCTGTGCAGAAGCCTTTTATTTTGATGTAGTCTCAATAGTTTATTTTTGCTTTTGTTTCCCTTGCCTCAGGAGACATATCTAGAAAGGCATTGTTTTGGCCAATGTCAGAGAAATTACTGCCTATGCTCTCTTCTAGGATTTTTATGCTTTCAGATCTCACATTAGGTCCCTAATCCATTTTGAGTTCATTTTGGTGTATGGTGTAAAAAAGTGGTCCAGTTTCAATCTTTTGCATGTTGCTGTCCAGGTTTCCCAATACTATTTGTTGAAGAGACTGTCTTCTTCCCATTGCATATTCTTGTCTCCTTTGTCAAAGATTGATTGACCATAGAGTCATAGGTTTATTTCCAGGCTCTCTATTGTGTTTCAAAGAGCAGTTATTTTCTTACAGCAAATCTCAACTTTATAAAGATTCCAGATGTCAGAGCTCTGTGGATCCTGGAAAATATGTCATTTTTAATGTATTTTTAATCTCATACACAATTACTGAACTTTAAAAACCTAACTAGAGTAACTCTAGCATCCCATGGGACTGAACGCAGGAGCCTCGGTCCTCTGCAAGGATTGGGGGATGCTGGCATCCTCCCCGTGGTCTCAGTGTGGGTCAGTCTCCACTAGAATCCCCTTCAAGTGACCCCGCTCATGGCAAAGGCTTCATCCACTGCCCCTCTGCATGGCCCCATCTAGAAGAGGATCATATAGTTCAGGTACAGAATTCTAACAGAACTGTAGAGGGATAAGTACTCCAAAGAACAATATAAATACTGGTATTCCTGGTCTATGTGCTAAGGCTTTAATTCTTATTGCTTAGAAGTGTTATGGAGATAGTGGCTTTGAAACATATTGCCAAGCTCTTCTTTCCTTTCTGGGCACAAGACCATTTTCATAGTCCATATTCCTATCTACTTGCTGAGGTAGGTAGTACCTTAGGGAATTAGGACTTTTTTTTTAGGATTTTACTTATTTATGAGAGTGAGCAAGCAAGCATGAGCAGGGGGAGGGGCAGAGGGAGAGGGAGAAGCAGACTCCCCCCCTCAGCAGGGGCTCAATCCCAGGATCCGAGATCATAATCTGAGCCAAAGGTAGATGCTTAACCAACTGAGCCACCCAGGTGCCCTGACTTAGGAGTCTTTTCACAAGAAGTCTGAGTCCCTAAGGAGGCAGTGTGAGGAACAATAAGATTTTAAGAATATTTGTTTTCATTAACTGTTAGAAGCTAGGTCCTGTGAACTTGAAGATGGGGATTTCCAGAAGCCAGGGAAATTTCAATATATGATACAAGGGTATTTTACTTTGGTCAGGTAGAAAAGATACAAAGAGGACCTCATCTCCCTGTGATAAGAGAGGTGGGGTTGGAAGCAGGGAGAAGTAGGGCAAGATGTTCAGACAGGGTTCCTGGCCATCATCTACCCCCTGGGGATGAAATTCAAGGGAGACAGTATCATATAAGTATCCAATTAGGCATAGGTCAGCCTGAGATCACAGGAGCCGGAAGTGTGCATTCTTCGATGTAGCCTGGGAGAGATTGCAAGTCTATAGGAAAATCTCCATTTAGCATGGTGTGGGGCTCCAAGTGGGCAGAGAGGAATCGAGAGAGACAGCTCAAGACAACACCAAAGCCTACATCTAGCATGCAGAGTGCTCTTGCAAGGAAGCAGAAGTTCTCAGAAGCCAGTGGGCTGTCAGGGGCCTTGGGACTAAACGAAGAGGCCACCAGAAAAGGGAGCTTTGAGATAAATAGGCCTCAGACTTCAGAGGTGGGTGCCAGCATCATGTTCCATGTGCCAGATGGGCCCAGCTACATTTCCGTCACCCCATTCAGAGACCTATAGACCAACCCAAATAGCTATAGGTTCTTCCCCAGAACACAACGGATAGAACCTGACCTGCCACCTCCCAGTGGAGCCAAAAGATAGGGACCTAAGAACATGGATCCCAGAGCCCTGATCTTCCTTCCTGTCAAGTAACCAAGTAAGCCTCTCCCCACCCATCCCATTCAGTGTGCGTCATCTCACATGGGAGCGGTGGGCAGAGGGAGGAAAATATGTACTTGAAAGAGATCAAGCCATTTAAATGAGACTGTCTAAAGCAAAGACCTGGGACACCTGGCTGGCTCGGTGGTCAAGAGTCTGCCTTTGGCTCAGGGCATGATCCTGGGGTCCTGGGATCAAGTCCCACATCCCTGCAGGGAGCCTGATTCTCTTTCTACCTATGTCTCTGCCTCTGTCTCTCATGAATAAACAAAATCTCAAAAAAAAAAAAAGCTTAAAAAGTAAAGCAAAGACATGAAGATGTTCTTGATTGGCAAGTTTAAAGTCACCATGCCTTGCCCTAACTTCCAGGATGGTGGGCATATTGGGAAAGATTGGATGGCTAATAGAAAATAAGATACATTTTCCTGTACATATGATTAAAAATGTCAGGCTGCAACATGTCTATTCCATAAAGGAAACAATTGTGTGTTTTTTAATACCTCCCCTCTTCATTAAAGGATTTAAGGCAGCTGCCATCTATGTATTGGAGAGTAAACACTTAAGGAAAGATCCAAAGTTTCAATGAGCTTTAGTTATTAGGTATGAAGAAGAGAATATAATGCTGTATGTTAACTATACGAGAATTAAAAATAAATAAAAATAGAATGTTGAATCACTTAGTACAAGTGATTCAACATACAGGTTTGCATGACCAGTGTGGTAACTTGTATCTTTTCTGTTTATGAAATGTCAATATTTTTGTGGAAGAAATCAGAGAAGCAAGAGCTCTCTTAATCATACCTGTAGCTCCAGCACTTCCTAGACTTCCTAGAGCGCAGTGTGTGCTCAGTAAATATTTATTCTATGAATAAATGAAAAAATACACTGCTTAGCATCAGAATGGGTAACTTAAAACACTCGTGAGCTCTTTCAAGCCATGGATGGTAGCATGGGCCAAATGGTGGAGCAGAGGAAACTGGGGTGCCAGGAGGTAGGCATTACCCAAAGAGTTACCCCATCATCACCATGAAAGACCAGCTTCAGAGAGAGGGACAAAAGAAAGGAGTAGAGGTGGGGCTTTGCTGTGCATTGCCACCCCTGTCTCTCACAGGGTATGTGTGTGTGTGTGTGTGTGTGTGTGTGTGTGCGTGATTGTTTCCTGGGCAAGAGTGCTTGTTGCAGCCTTAGGAGAACTATAGGATCCTCTGTAGGCACCTCGTGGAGAGGCACTCTCAAGACAGAGACTCTGGGCCCAGAGCAGAAGGGGTTGGTCCGGAGAAAGGAAAAGAGCACCAAGCATGGCCTCAGGGAGGCAGGCCCGGCCTGAAGGTGGGACAGTAGTTGTTCTAAAATTAGACTCAACTTCTAAACTTTGTTCTATTAAACTTACAATGTGTGATGAATTAAGAAATATTTTTATAAGCCCTGCAATGTCTTGTGATGTAATTCGACTATATTCTTTATTAAAAGAGTTAAGATGCCAATTTGTTAAGTATAAAATTTTTTTATGAAAGATTTTATTTATCTATGTGAGAGAGAGATAGTGAGAGAGAGCACGGGCAGTGGGGCGAGGGAGAAGCAGGCCCTCACGTGGAGCTCGATCCCAGGACCCGGGGACCATGACCTGAGCTGAGGGCAGATGCTTAACTGACTGAGCACCCAGGGCCCCCATTAAGTGTAAACTTTTAATGTATGACCACAACCACCCTATTTTGGCCTTTCTTTATTTTTTAAAATGCCAGAATTTTAAAAACTGAAAGCCACCATGCCCTGTCGGAGATGTTCTGCTGCCTATAAGTGGAAGCAGAAGCACATACTGCTACAAACAGCTCCCTAAGTGAGACGCTTGCTCTATCACCTCTGTGCATCTCACACACTGGCCCCTGGGCCCTGAGCACAGGCCGCTCATATTCACCCCTGACCCCCAGGAATAGTTTTTGGGACTACATCTTTCCTCAAGACACAGCCCAGGAGTCACATCCTCCCAGAAGGGCCTGCCCCTCCCCGACCTCCCTACCCCCCCACCCCACCCCCCCGCCGCTGGGCTCAAGGCCTCACTGAAGGGTTTTCATAGATCCTGACATATTCTTTACTGCTCATCTCTCTTCTCTCCAGAGTGTAAATGCCTTTAGGGCAGAGGCCACCCATCTCATCCTCTTTATGTCCTCAGAATTCAGCACAGGGGCTGGCATGAGGTAGCTGCCCAGGCCTCAGAGCATGTTTCTGGGAGCCCCAATTCCTAGCCATGCTCCTCCCCAGAATGATAGGAGCACTGTTTTCGGGGGTGGGGACGTTTCTACATCTACACAAGTACATCTCACCAATTAAGCAGAAAGCGTAATGATCTTGGAGAGAGACCCAAGGTCATCTGGCTGCACACTGAGACTGATTTCTTTTCTCCAACACTAAAGAGACAGGGGCAAAATTGAGCCAGGTAGAGCATTGCCATGGGAGTGAGAATAGGAGAATGCTGGCACCGCGGAGCCAGCCGGAGGGAAGTAAAGGCCTTTGTCCTGGGCCGGGCCCTGTGAAGCGTGGATCTGGCAGAGCGGACGCAGGCCCACCGACCTCGAGGCTGCACGGGGTCACAGGGCTCTGCCTGGCATGCGGCCTTCATTTACAAAAGGCCCAGTGCTGGCCCTTGGTTGCCCCGTGCAGCCTGTGCACCTGCTTTCTACAAACGAAAGCTTTGCCCTTTGCCATTCAAGTGGTTGGCCTTTTGCAACACAAAAAATTAATACCATCCAGGAACAAGCTACCATAAGAGTAGGATGGAGTCTGGGAAGATTGAAAACTAGGGAAAATCATTTAAGTCCAGCTAGAAGACATTAATCAGTACTCTGCTTTCAAGGATTCCACAAAGCTATTGTGCAATTCACCCCAATGATGTCCACTTGCCTTAATGTCCTGGGGTCTTGTTCTATGGGGCCCATGAATCTTGGCTGGCACGACCTGGCACTACTGGTGATGGAGACCATGGCTGACGGGATTTGCACTGGAAACAGGCTTGTTAATTAGTCTAATGAAGTCACAGGAGTCATTAATTAGCTAACACGTATCTAATTAGCTCGCAGTGTCACCTGTCAGAGCCAGGGGTAAATGCCAGACCGGAATTCGGTGGTCCTCCTCATTATCCCCTAAAATAAATTGAGACATGCAGCATGGAATACCAGGTAAAGGGTGGAGACGGCCTGGTGGTGAGTGGGCATGCTGCAGCTCCCACGCTCAGGTGGAGCAGTGGGAGGTGGGTCACCAGGTGAGACATGGATGTATCATTGTAAACTACCAACAGGTACTTCTGTCTCAAGTCACAGAAGCAACACCCCTGTTCAGGCTTATGTTGCCTCAAGGTTGTTATGACCCATGTGAAGATCAGTTTCTTCAAGGACTTCTGAGTACTTTGGGCAAAGTTACACACATCTATTTGGTGGTGGCAGCAACAAGGTTTAGGCTGCTACTATGTTAGTTCTCCAGTCTCTTCCTGTCTCATTCTGTAAGCTCTGTTAGCTGGGCAAGTTGGACTGAAGGAGCCCAGCACGGAATTTGAGGAGTTTTTCCAGAGTGACTATCACCACAAAGAGGAGCATCCTCAACATGGAGATCCCAGGTAGGATATGAACACTTGATTATTGACTGTCGTGCACATTCTTAGAAATCCGTTCACAGTATGCCGTGCTTTGTATTTGCTGTTGTTTGGGCACTTATGGGCATTTTGAACTCTGATTTGCTTGAAAGTGATGAGACTAATGTTCTCAAAGCTCTTACCAGCATAGGATTTTTTTTTTCCAGCATAGGATTTTAACTATCATAGTTGATTGCCATGAAATCTGAGGCAAAAAAGGATCAAGGTGAATTTCCTCTAAAATCTTTTAGATTTTCTATTCCTAAAGTATAAAGTGAGAAGCAGCAGCAAGGTAGTATATTCATGGATTTCTTTTTCTTTTTTTGAAACAGTGAGAGAGAGAGCTCATGTGCATGTGCAAGCATGCAAGCTGTGGCAGAGGGGCATAGGGAGAGAGAGAGAGAGAGAGAATCTTAAGCAGCCTGATGGAGCCCGATGCGGGGCTCGATCTTGCAACCCTGAGATCATGACCTGAGCTGAAATCAAGAGTTGGATGCTTAAACCCACTGAGCCACCAGGTGCCCTAGGAATTCACAGATTTCTTAACACTGTGTTTTCTAAAAATATTGGACTATAGTTCATTTTTCTACCTGGATTAACCTCTGACAGGTAGTTCACTGGATTTTAGCTAGGATTTCGCTAAGTGAAGAGCCCCTGGGAAATGGATTGTGTTTAATTATCAGAACTTCCATGTGATTTTGAATGGGCAAGGTTCACATGAAGTCCTGACTTTGAATGTTCTCCTCACTTCTGTTTATAAAGAATGAGACCAAGTTGGTGAGAGGTAGGGATGGGGGGTAAGAAAATGAAATGTTTGGAAAGGGAGACATTTTTGGGACACATTTTTGAGATAACCCAGTGGAGTTGCTATGGAAATCAATGGAGAACTCATATCCATGTATAGTTGTCTCAAAATAAATAAGTCAGTATGCTACACCAGACCCACACTGGGACTAAGGCCAGATGTGAGAGAAAGGCTCACTGGTTAACAGTTGACAAGCTAACCAACTTGGTCAAGAAGACAGGATGCCACACTTTCAAAGAGAGCCTATCACCTTGGGGAAGTGCTTTTCTGAGAGCTGGGTTGGAGTATAAAAGGCCATGTCAGGGAGGATATTTTTGAATTGATAAGGGACTTTAGAATGCCAAGGGAAAAGCTCCATTAGCAATTTTAGAAGAAAACATAGCTTATAAGGGAGGGTATCATTCTAACTTGGAGCTGAACTACTATGATTTCATCTATAATTTAATAGCAAATCACAATATTTTTCTTTTCTGACATCAACTTAAAAATGATGTAGTAAAAACTATGGCTTCAAATTTACTTGCTCACAATAAACCCACAAAATCTGACAGGAATACATATATTGAGTGAGTAATTTTGATTTTTTTTATTTGTTCTGATGAGATGGATATTCTTTGGATTTTATATTAAGTGTTATAAGATGGACCTCTGCAGTTACGGTTCTTAAATTTATTTATTTATTTATTTATTTATTTATTTATTTATTTATTTATTTAGGTTCTTAAATTTAGAGATAATACAGTTGGAACACAGCTCATAATACAAAACAAAATAAAAACAATGCATGTTTGCTTCCCAATGGCATTTTAATTTTTTTGGTTCTTGATGGTATTTGGCTCATCTAAGAAAGTGGAGGAGTCTATCAATTATATCTCACTTAAAAAAAAAAGAAAATCGGGCAGAAAAAAATGTCATAAAAAACATGCAAAAGTTTAACCAACCTGCATGAGTGAACAAACTCAAAGTTCAGCCTGGGATTCAGCCTTTAATTCCAGGACCCTGGGCTGAACCTAAGAAATAATTAAAGGAGCTTCCCAATGCCTAAAGGAGATTTAACTGTGTTGCAGCCTATTATGAAGTGATTTCATGTGCTTTGTGATGGACTTTACATAGAATTCACTTCTAAAATATCATGTATGTTATTCATCTCAGGGGTAGACATAAATCTGCCAAAGCTGTCTACAAATTTAGCTCCAATTCTTGCCCCAGGTTCACAGAACATAATAGAGCATTAATCTTCATGAGGCTTAAGGAATTCTTGCGAGTTCCCTCTGATTCGCTGAGAGTTGTGTGAAACCTCTTGCTAACAGCCTTTATCATGTCAGCATTTCAGAAAATGCTCCACTTACTCATCCCAAACAGAGGTAGCCTCCTAGGTGTTCATTTCTTTAGGGAAGCCAAGGAGAGGGATAGGAAATATTATGAAGATGAAAGCAAGGGTAAAATGAAAGACCTCTCAGCCAGCACTTTCCTTTGGTTACCAATATTTAATACTGACCATTCTGTGTAACTTCTTATGGTTTGCTAAAAGACTTTATTCCTAATCCCACCTTTGACCCATGTTTTAGGAAAAGAAAATACAAAACAAGATTGAGGAGGAAGTGGTAAAAGCAATTCTACTCAGTAAAAATATATTTTAGAAAGATCAAAGTAGGGGTACCTGGGTGGCTCGGTCAGTTAAGTGTCTGCCTTCAGCTCAGGTCATGAGCCCAGGGTCGTGGAATCGAGCCTCACGTTCGGCTCCTTGCTCAGCAGAGGAGTCTACTTCTCTCTCTCCCTCTGCCTCTGCTCGTGCACTCTCTCTCTCTCTTTCTCTCCAATAAATAAATAAAATCTTTAAAAAAGGAAAGGTCAAAGTACTACCGTTGCCAGATTCATACTGGGTGGAATTTGGTGGGATACCCAAACGAGTCTTTCCTTTGATCATTAATAAAGTGATCATCTTAGGAGTGCCTCTTGGTGAGCTCAATGGGATAAAACTCTTCTATGGATGTGTCCTCCAATAACTGACCAAGGGATTATCAGACATTGGGGCAGACATCAAGGAAAACTAAAGAGCAAAGTAAATGGTTGGCTGGCTTGAGAATTCTTGCTTCTTGAAGATAGGAAACACAGAGTAGATGGGTGATTTTAAAAATACCAAAGCCCAGATCTCCTTGACCAACTGAATCAGAATTTCTGGGGTTGGGGGCCCAGGTATCAATACCTTTTAAAGCACCCCAGGTGACTCTGAAATGTTGTTGGAGTTTAGAATCACCAGAGAAGATGAATGGTTCCTCTTTAATAGAATAATGATTCATAGATTCTATTGGGAAATCTCTAGATAGTGAAAGCAGTTTTGCGGAGTAAAGCAGAAAGTGTAAAAGTTGGAAGAGAAAGTGGATGGCAGTGTTCCTCAAACTTTGATGTACATGAGAACAGCAGAAGAGTTGGTTAAAATCAGATTTTGATTTGGTAGATCTAGGGTGGGGATTGAGATTTTACGTTTCTGACTCAATACCCAGACAATGCAGCTGCTGCTGCTAGTTCATTGACCACACTTTGTGTAACAAGAGACTATGGGTAAATGTCCTCTTGCGCTTCACCAAGAGAAGAAAGGAGGTGTCCTTTTGCCTTGAGGCTTTGAGGCTTATTCTGAAATAGGAGAGTGTACTAACATCATGGAATGCTTTATTTTTGAAACCAGCTATGATCCACTAACTAATTAAGAATCTGTTACCCTAAATGTTTTTGAGGAGGAAGTTAATAGTACTTCTGTTCCACTTCCTGAACAGTTAAATTTAATTCAACAAATAGAATTTGTTAAGCCTTAGGGATTAAAAAAAGATATATGAGACAGCTTGTATGAGGGAATTCACAATCTTTCTGGGGAAACAGAAAATTAACATGTAAAATGCTAAATCAGTGCTCTAGGAGCACAGCGGGGAGGAATCCGTATTGACCAGGGAGGAAAGATTCTTGGAAAAGCCTTCATGGAGGAGGTGATATTTGAATATGAGGTTGAAGAACAAGTAGGATTCTAATACGTGAAAAAAGGAAGGGAAAGGGAAGGATGCTTCAGGAACAAAGGCATAAAGCAGGGGTTCCTAACTTTGGCTGCGCATCAGACCATCTGGGAAGATCTAAAAAGTACTTTCAGAATCTAAATTAATTGGGGCCCGAGAACCAGTATTTTAAAAAGCTCCATGGTGATTTTAATGGGCAATTAGGTTGAGGATCACTGGAAATATATAAAGATACTGGCTTTTTGTTAAGATTTTTTGAGGTATTTGGAGGAAAATGGGAGTAATGCAGAGCAAAGAGGTCCCAGATGGTTCTTGGCAAAGATGGCTTGACCCACTGCAGTGTAGGGAAGAAAACTTGTTATCACTAATAATTAAGGCAGTATATAATTATTACTGAAATAACCGAAGGCTGTGAATGATGTGCTTCATAAATATGGATTAAATTGAATTAAGGTCATTCCCATAGCAGCAGTCAGCTCCCTGTCTTGCATACATGGCTGACATTGTTTTCCTGAGAGAGGAGAAGGGCTAGTGGCCCAGCTAGCACCACTGTGCTGGAGGCCTGGGCTGGGTCAGTGGCCACCAGGGAGGAAAGGAGGTAGATTTAGCACAGGCAATAGAGGGAGTCCTCCATGGCAGTGCTCCTCAAAGCATGCTGCTTGGGCCAGCAAAATCAACACCGATGAGAACTTATCAGAAATTCAAATTCTGACAGATACACCCCCAAGCTGTTGAATCATAACTTCTGGAAGAGGAGCCCACAAAGAATCCAGTAATTTTTACATCAGCTAAATTTTGAGAAGCACTGAGCTACAGGGCTGAGGGACTACAGGACTCACAGATGACATGAACTTACACACAGAATTTCTATACACATAACTTCTATGTATAGAACCCCATGGAAACCCAAGAAGGAGGCAAAGAAGTGGAGATGGAGATGCAGGAGTGAGAAATGCCCCTCGGCAGGGCATATGGAAGAATTGCCATGGGAGCATCAAGCTGCCAGTTCAGGACGCACTGCTCATGGAGTGGGGGAGGGGACAGGAGGACTGGCGGCATGGCAAGGCTAGGATGGATGCTGCGGCGTGCTGGGCCATCACAACCAGGGTGAGCCCGAGTGAACAGGTCACCACTGAACACACTGGGTGACGGAGTGATGGGCTGGCCTCGTGAGTGGCTATAGTCCTTTCTTTCTGGCAAGCCTGCTTTCCTTTGCTAAAATTTCCCACATTCTTTCCTGGGAATCTGGTGGAAGAACGCTGCTGGACAAATATTTTCTATATTAGAATGTCCTTCTTTTTCTCTTACCTTCTGTTTTTCAGTTTCACTTACCTTATGACAATAATTTTGTGTTATGCTGTCACATGTTTGCTAAACTGAGGTTTTTGAGTCTCCAAGCTCTTTAGCCCTCGTGTCTTCTTCATGCTTTTTCTTGAGCATTCCTTTTCTTGATAAACTCTAAATCCTGTTTCTTCAGAACTTTGTGCCCATTCATTCTTTCTTTGCCCCTGTTATAACCAAATCTAGTCTCTCTGGTTCCTTCTCAGCTCTATGCTTCTACCCCATTTCATTTATTTCCCACTTAAATCTTCCAATGGCACAAAGATCATTTCCAAGTTGACAAAACCAAAAACCTCTTGTTGTTCAGGTAGGCTAATGCTATTTACAAATATCAGTGGCTTCTGGGGTACCTGGGTGGCTCAGTCGCTTAGGTGTCTGACTCTTGATTTTGGCTCAGGTTGTGATCTCTGGGCTGTGGGATAGAGCACCATGTTGGGCTCTGGGCTTACCACAGAGTTTGTTTGAGATTCTCTGTCCCTCTGCCTCTCCCCCTCCTTGCTGGCTCTCTCTCTCTCTCTCTCTCTCTCTCTCTATTTCTCAAATAAGTAAATAAAATCTTAAAAAAAAAAAATCAGTGGCTTCTTGCTCAATCTAAAATAGTGATGTCTACCCCGCAGCCATTTGAGATCCAGGGCCTTCCATCTCCTGCATTTTGGCCAGAAGGCAAAGGATTGGGTGAGATACTAGAAGATAAGTGTGTCATTTCCACTGACATATCATTGGCCAGAACTCAGTCAGATGACTTCACCTTACTGCAGGGAAGTTGGAACTGTGGTCTAGCAGTGGAAAAAGAATTGGTATTTGATGAACGCACTTTGCCACACCCTGCTTTCTCAAGGTCAGTCTCTGCTGCTATCTTTCAGATTCTTCATGTGAGAGGTGTAATAATGAGAGCTAACAGAGTTAGTCTCTGTTTCCTGTACATCAGGTATGTCACAGACATTATCTCAGGCCTTACGGCAATCTTGCAAAGCAATTATTTTCATTCTACCCATTTTTACAGATGAGGAATCTAACAAACCAAAATAAAGTAACTTACCCCAGAACCCAGGCAGTCTGCTTCCAGACCCCAGTAGCTTATATTATGCAGTCCCCCTGCAAAGAAAGAAAATGACCACTAGGGCCTGACAAAATTGGAGAAATGACTGTTCTGTAATCTACTGGTTGTATAACCATGCATGAGTTTCTCAGCATCTGTAAGCCTTGGCCTCATCATTTGTAAATTGGATTATTAATATTACTTACTTAATAGAATGAATATAATATTAAAATGTAACCTACTAGCAAAGCTTGGGTATGTAAGGCTAAAACTATTTCTAACTTTAGGAAAAACAACTGAGTTTCCTCTGCTGCTGTTTCTTCTTATTTTCCTAAGAGAAAGTTTATACCTTTGGCTAGAGAAATGTCCGAGATCCCAATAGGAATCAAGCTATGTTCATACTCTGAAACCATTTAGAATGTACACATCATGAACAATTGTCTCCATCCCAACAAGACATAAATTTTCCTAAACTAAATTGAATACAAATACGATTATTTGGCTGCTCTGGTCCCTAGAGATAAATACATTTTTATTGACGATACTGCTGGGTATTCGGAATTCGTTATGATTCAGTTAGTGAACTTAACATCTACATTCAGAGCTGAACCTCATTAATTCTCATTTTATTAAATCATACACTAACTCAACAAAACTAACAATACTATCTTATTCCACTTCTTGAAAGTAACCATTATCCAATATTTCCTATTATTAAGATTTGTGTTATTTCATAAGAAATATGAGAAAATTGTTTATGTAAGACTGCTAGGAAAATTGTACTTCTGTATTATTCATTTTATCATATATATTTAAATATAAGAGCAACTCATGTTGCTTATTTTAAAATTGAGAAAATACAAACAAGAACAAAACACACCTAAAATATACCCCTGACTATTTAAACACAGATACCATCAATTTATTTTCTTTTCTCTCAATCGTTTTTAATAAATATTTTAAATAGTTGGAATTATATAACTTTGCATTCTGCATTTTTCACTTAACTTTATGTCGTTAATATCTCCCCATATTACAACATTTTCTTTGAAACATATGTATGAATGTCAAGTGGCTGTACCATCCACTCTCTAGTCTATGTTGATTTTTATGTTGAAGCATTTTCTATGATAAACAGCACTCAAATGGATATTTTTATACCTAAAGATTTTTCCCACTTTCTTAGGATGATTCATAGAAATGGTCAAGGGAATAAACTTTTTAAAGAACTTTTGTTTTCCAAAAATCTGCACCTATTCATAGTACTGCCAGTAGAAAGTTGTGTGGTTTTCCTTTTTCTTCTCAGTTATTGTTATTATTTTTATTTATTTTGTACTTATTGACGTATAGTTGACACACAGTGTACGTTAGTTCCAAGTGTAGTACAACATCATGTTTCAACAAGTCTATAGGTTATGCTGTGCTCACAGCACATGAGAATTGTGTGAGAACGATCTGTGAGAATTGTGCAGTGTTCATCTGACTTTTATTCACTTCTTTAGCAGAAGGGAGCAAAAGTCAAGTTCTTACATTCACTATCTTGCTAAAGCTTCACATTAGGTCTTGTAGGTGAATTTAGCAGGTATTAATTTCCTCCATAAAACAAGGTAATTGTTCTGAAAGGTTAAAGGAGGTAAATAAGTTACACCATATAGTGGCAAAGCTAGGGCTGGGACCAAGATCCTCTAAGTCCCATTTCCAGACTTCTTGCCCACTCTACTGGGTATATTCTGAGTCATAGTAACTGAGAACAGTCCATTAAATGGGAAAGGGTATTGAAGAAAAGGAAGAGGTTAGCTAGAGGAAGAAATGGAGAAGAAAAGAAGATGAAGGAAGAAAGGGAGAGAAGGAAGGAGGGGGGAGGAAGAGAAGAAATAAATCTGTGATGTTCATTAATATTGGTGCTAAATTGCTTCCTCTCCTCCCATCTCTCCAAGGGCATCTGTGACAGGCATAACACAACTGGTAAATAAAAAAGCTGGGATTAAACCTTAAGTTTCTCTGGTGAAAAAGGTCATGGCTCTTTCTCTATTTGAAAGAAAAAAGTACTCTACTTTGATATTCTAAAGGTAGTTTCTGGGAAACCATTGGGATGGAAAGCTTTATTTTAGACATGAAAATTATGAGACTCACCCCCTACACACACACACACACACACACACACACACACACACACACACACACACACAGTTGTCTCATCTTTGCTACAATTCCAGGAATCAGGCCTTTACCTTTCTACCCAAATAGATTTTCATTATCACTTATTCTCACACTTTGTCATAACCACTATCCAACCTTATAAACTTACATCTACTTGGTTATGGATGGACCTTTTCAGTAGATTGTCTTTTGGACGAAACAAAAAGGAAAACATGCTGTATGGTCCCACCAGAGAACAACTCTTATTGACTGGGCCATTTTGATGGATAGGAGGCAAAAAGTGTGTGTGTGCGTGTGTGTGTGTGTGTGTGTGTGTGTGTGTGTGTGTGTGGTGTGGCTTGGGGAAGTATAGTCCGGTATGATCAGAATTGGCTGTTTAACCTCTAGCAGGATTCTTTAGAGGTAGCAGGTAAAGTAAAGTCTGTTTTACACACACAGAAGGTTTTCTCAGAAACTTGTCTTCTTCCAGCCACATTTTTATCTTTGAAAGAGAACATGCCAGGTTCAATCTCGACTCCCTTGAATTCCTTAAATCTTCTTCTAGCTAAGAAGAAAGGATAAAATGCATCAGTACCTGAAAATTCAGCCTTGTCTTCATAAAGATGATAATCATTATTAATAGTATTATCTACAAAGGAAAGGAAAACTCTGGGTGTGTAAAATTTAAACCTCAAAGTTTCTAATAAACATTCTTATGTCCTTCATTTCCTTGCTTACTAGATTTTAAAAGGGGTTGCTAGCTGCTGCTGAAAAATATTACTTGCTTAACACAATGTAAATTTATTTCTTGCTCTCATAGATAAAAAGTAAATGTTCCTGGTGGCTTTCCCCCAACTAGTGATTCAGGGACCTAGGCTCCTTCCATCTGGTTGTTCTGTCACCTTCAAGGAGAGGCTTAGGAAGTTTCCCTGGGTGTCAATACTCATTCAGCAGACAGAAGAAGTCAATCTATTAAAGCACCAGTGGGAGATTTCTGTAGGCTAGGATGGAAGTGGTACTCATCAAATTTGTTCACATTCTAGTTGCTGGAATTCAGGCATATGGCTTCATCCAACTGGAAAGGAGGCTGAGAAGTTGAATTGAGTTGTGTGCCTGGAAAGAAGGGAGATAGCTGTGGTGAATAGCTTAATCAGTTTTTATCAAACTGACTAGAAATAAGACCAGATTAATGCAACATGGACAACATGGCAAAGTTAAGTTCTTTAAGACACTGAGTAGGGGCGCCTGGGTGGCTCAGTTGGTTGTCTGCCTTCAGCTTAGGTCCTCAGGTCATGATCCCTGGGTCCTGAGATGGAGCCCCATGCAGGACTTCTTGCTCAGTGGGGAGCCTGCTTCTTCCTCTCCCTCTGCCTGCCACTCCCTCTGCTTGTGCACTCATTCTCTCTGTCAAATAAATAAAATCTTAAAAAAAAAAAAAGACACTGGGTATATTTGAAAGTGAGTTCATTCTGGTAGTCATTACTCAAAGTCCATAACATATTTTTGTAATTCTTCAGAAGGACTCCTTCCCGATTTATTTCCTCTTTGATAAAACCAGGAAAAATGATAATTTTGCTTAGGACATAAATCACAGAAGGTGCCACTTAAGGTCAATGTTGATTGGTGGTCTTCAGCCATATTTTACTTCTCATTAAAGCAGGCAGACTGAAAATTGTGTCTAGAGGTGATATTTAGTAAGTCTGAGTTAGGAATAAGTCCTCAAGAATGAAAATGTTTCTGTCTGTACATATTATCTTTGTGTCTCCAGAAAGATTCAGAAATTCCTGTTGATTACAGCAGTATCTATAGTTCAAAGAAGAATTCAAACCACAAGCTATTCTAACATCTGTTTTGGTTATATGGTCAATCTGAAGAGTTGTAATTTATATTCACTGGCACCACATAATGAGGTTATTTTCAAACTACTGTATTTTGTAAAAAGAAAACAACAACAAAAATGACCTCTTTGTACTTAGATGTTGAGCCGAGTCCTAACTCTCCAGACCAACAGAAGGAAAAATGTCATGAGTTATGAATAATAACTTAAGACTCACCTTAGACCACAATCTTACCCACTTTGCTACCCAGCCTTTATGGCTAACTTTCATTGTAATTCATTACCAACCTTAGGCCCATCAGAGAAACCCGTAACAGGGCACTGAAAAGACAATAATGAGGGTAGAAGACTAGCAGAGGCCTTGGATAAAAGGATAATTATATCCTATAGTTGAAAATGAATGTGGAACAGGAATTATTGTTAAATGGAAACAGAACGCATCATATAATCAGACCACCCAATAGTCCTAGTAAATCTTTTGTGAATGAGGGGACCTACTCTGTAACCTCAGTTAGGTGTGTCCTTGGACAGATAGTCTTCATCGCTGGGAGGAAGCTCACCAGCAGTCCTTCTGATCCTGTGCCTAATGCTGCCCACACTGGTAGGCGCCACCAACTGCCTTTTCCTTACTGGATTCCAACCAGCTTCATTTGTACTAAATTCTACAAATACAGCAACAATAAGCAAGCTCAAAAGCAAGGCCAGGAAATTGCTACATGATGTGAAAACTAGTAGTTGCCATTTGTTGGATACTCAGAAGTTACCTGGCTTTGTGCAATGTCCTCTGCCATATTGGATCCCATTTTATCCTTACCAAAACCCCCCGAAGGGTTCTGCGTTTTTCTATCTTGGTGACAATGATCTGAGGCACATGGAGATTATGTACGTAACACTAAGCAAGTCACTAATCAGCGATAGGGTTGGGGTGCAAAGCCAGGTTTATGTAACCTCAGAAGGCAGGCCCTGAAACACTACATCCGTTGCCTTCCCCCTCTGACTTGGACCTTCTTTAGACTCTGTGCTCCTCACTGCTTAGCTCAGATTTCCAAGGGGCTTCACTTCTGGTGCCCTTGTATGGGCAACTTCCCGGGGTCTCTGACATCTGCTACTGCTCATCTACTCCACTGCTGGCCCGGCCGCTCACGCTGTTAGGCTGCTACCCACCCTCCCTCTGGCCTCCGCCTCACCCATCCCTGAGGTGGGCTGCACCCTGATAGGCCGCTGCACACGCAACCACAAGACAGTTTTATCACCACGTGTTTATTAGATTCGACACCCTTGACTGCAGCACCTATGATAATTTCAGAGACGTTAAAATGTGAATAAAACCAAGACAAAAACAAATCATTGGAATTGATGAAATATCATAGTGAGATTTCCAGTCTACAATGATAAGCTTATTTCACGAGAATTTCTTCTGAAGGAGAAGTTGAAAACTCTTGATGTGATTTCTTTAAAGATTTAAGCTAACATAGCACATTTTACAATAAAGACTTCTGTTGGGGACTGTGGAATGAGAAGACACATCTAAAACTCACTGTTCTTTTTTTTCTCCCCTCATGTTACTTATATTCCACATCCATGGTAAGCATATGGCCTGCTAATGCCCCCAAATGAGCTGTCTGTAGCAACTCAAGATGCTGGCTGGTGTTCACTGTAAACAAAATCACCAGGAAACACCTACCTGAGCAAAATCAACACTTACTTTGATTTGGTGATTATCTTTTTCTTTACTGATTAAGTACATCAAACTTGGAGTCTGGTTGCCTTATTTACAGGTCAGTGACGCAAGTTAGCTAACTCATGAACATGACCCCTAGCATCTCTGGGCACCCACAAGGAAATTACTGAAAAAATAAAGTAAAAACATTAAAGTTGAAAGCTGACCCTTGGTGCTTATACCACTTATAAGGTGGAGGTGTTTATTTTTATTCAGTTTGTCTGTGTTGGTGGGAGCCCGGACACAATGAAAGAGTTTGCAGTGTTTATGCCCAAGAGGCTGGGATTGGAGGAAGGTGGAGAGGACCTAAAGGACGTCTGAGCTGGAACGGACAGATGCTGCGTGCCCAGAACCAGTGCTATGTCCTCCCCCGGCCTAGGTCCTCAGTGGCTGCCCTCTGTAGTCCTCACAGGCTAGCAGAAAAAGGTGCAAAATCCTGAACACAGAGTTCTTTCTCCTCGCCTGCTTTGTGTTTTCACACAAGCAAATTAAGAGTCCAGCTGTGGCATTCATTGTTGGAAGAAGTCCTAGGGGCAGGACATGGTTTTGGATCACTTTAGTTGAGTTTGTTAGCTACCACTTAGCCATTCAAGTTAGGGGGGACAAACCCCTCAAAGCACACCTCCTCTCTTTAGTTTATTACTGATTAAGCCGCCAGCAATTTTCTCTCTTCTCCCCCTTATCCAGCTCTGGGAATGTTGTATTCCGAAACAGTAGCTCCATGTTGTCGTGTGTCTGGACGTGGGAGCCCTCCCAAGGGGCCCAGGTCGGCGAGGGGGGTGTCCATGCAGAGGTGTGACACTTCTGAGGAGCTGGTGCCATGCAGGCCCTGCACTGGGGAAGAGCCCTCATCTGTCAAGCACCTGATGGCACCTGTGATGGACCGATGGTGACTGGGGCGGGAGGCCTGGGCAGCAGAGGTGGGCTCCCCTCTGGGCCAGGAAGACCTCACACCTGCTTTTGGGGCTCAGATGGAAAAATCCATTCATTTAACCATTTGCTCATTCAACTATTACAGAACGTCTGCCTTAGAAGGAAACTGAATATTCTCTGATCTCGGCAGGTTTTGTTTTGCTAAACCTGTTTTTGCTTGACTTTTAGACTACGACTGTTTATGCACAGTAAATGGGTAAGAACAATAAAGTGACATTTATATAAATGTGAAACTATCATAGACAAGCAGTAAAGCTTCCGAGTAAGAAATAAAAACAGCACTGGACTGATCCGCTGTCCTGTCTGCGAAAAAGACCTAAAACATGTGTCATGGCCAGGGCTCGGCCCATTAAAAGCAGCCTCCACTGGGCAGACAGAGGATTTCCAATGGGGACCCCTTCTTTAAAAATTCCTTCTCTCCAACAGCTGCTGAGGGTGTGTGTGTGTGTGTGTGTGTGTGTGTGAGAGAGAGAGAGAGAGACTTTAGCAGGAATACATTAGCCCATTTGTCATTTTATCATCATGTTGCATAATAAGTGATAATCATAAACCTATCAAATATCTGATTTAGAAGGAACCTAATAGATCAAATAATAGTTCCTTCTCTTAATTTATAGTTGAGGAGAATGAGATTTAGAGAGTCTACCCATTAGTGGCAGAGCCAGTGCCAAAGCCCAGGCTTGTTAATCTTGGACATGCAAATTAATACAGGTTTGATTCATGTCTCCAGGAGTCTTACAATGCATTTGGAAGCCAGGACCTGTTCAATGGGAACCAAAAATGGCAACCTAGGGGTTCAAACTTTCCATAGTTTAATACTCTTGATGGCAAGAGAGGGGGACCTCAGCTGAGCCCACGATGGTCAGGTTGCAATAGTTTTCCAGATACGTTAATGAGAGAACTAGTGGCAGGTATCACCTCATTGCCAAGATGCTTCTGGTGCTTTTCCACACACACAGTCTTTGTACCCAAGAGGAGAACACACTGAAGAACACGTTTGACTCTCAATTGTTATGTTAGGCACGAAATAGCCACCGATTCAAAACTCAGCTCCAGCTGCTACCAATTCCAGCACAGAGGATCTTTCTGGAGAGTTATTAGAACATACTGTAACCACCAGGAGTCACTAAATGCTCTTACCTTTGGGGACCCCTATTCTGGTGACATTGATTTTATTGTAGCAAATGCTGAGGAAAATACGGGCTGTGGTCATGAAGTATGGCGACCTAGGCTCACTGTGCCCTGAAGGCCCAGGTGTGGGTGTAGGCCGCTCCTCTACCCTCCCTCAGCCCACGCTGAGTTAGCAGCAAACGCATGAGCACAACGAAGCGGATTTACTATTCCATTTCGTACGTGGAAGAGGACAAATGACACGACAGCCAGATCTATATTTCCTCGGAATCAAGTCAATCTTGCGAAAGGCTCTTTTCCAAAGGCCCACCGCGAAGAGCCCAGCAGGGCGAGGAGAAATGGCCGGGCCCCGACCCCAGGACGCCTCGCCGGCCCCGTCTTCCGCTCTTGACAGTGAGCGAGCTCCGTGTAGCGGGCGGGGACACGGCTCTGTCTGGTCCTCACAGATGGACACATCTATCAGCATGTCAGGTAGGCGTCAGTTCGAGCTGACTTACGTTTTCCTCAGCTTTGGCAAAGTCATGATGATTATGTAAATTTATCTGAGGGCTGCTAACTTGTAATGAAGGAAGAAAATATGTCCTGTTCATGTACCAGTTTGCAGGATGTATAATGACTTTCTCTTTTCTCTCGACAGCATGGCCCTGGCAGCCCCTCCACTCCTGGCGTGCTTATGCTCCACAGCTCTTCCAATTAGAGCACCAGGCCTGGTGCTGTGAAGTCACCGCTATCAGGATCGGTACATGGAGGAGAATAGGTGAGACGGGCTGATTTCTATCATTAAATCCAAGTGACTGCTCCAGACAGGGAGCTGCCAACGTACAGCAGCATGCTCCGGGCCCAGCAGATACCCAGATGGGCTAGAGAGTGTCAGGAGGCTGGGCCTGAGGAAATGTAAAGAAATTTAAATTAAAGAAAACTAAATCTAGTGGAATATTTCCTTTTTGTCTTCCTCCTTTTTTTTCCCCTCCATGGAAACCTGGTGTGAGAGATCACACTGCGTCTTGCCCAGATGGACTTAGGTAGTCTTACGGGGGAGGCTGAAAGAATTGCTAGCGAATATGCATGAGGATAAGTATAAGTTTTGGAGATAAGTATGAGTAAATGTTGAGGCTGAGGAATTTTGTAAGTGACAGAAATAAGTGCTTTGAAGGAAAAATTAATCACGAAGATTTGCCTTGTTTGTTAGCTAAGGAAGCAGATTTCAGAGCTTTTAGGAAAACGTTGTTTTAGCTCATGTCAGTGACTACAGCCCTTTTCCTGACTGGCTCTTTTCCTCATCAACACACCAGAAGAGATCAGGCTGGGCTTTTGGGGAAGGGCCAGATGAGGTTTCCTAAGGTTTGGCCAGGGCCCCTCCTCCTCCCTTCTTCCTTCTTCCTCAGCTGGTCAGGGGCTGTGCCTCTGCTTCCATCCTGGGTTGACACCAAGTTCTGAGGAAATCTCCTTATTTTCCAATCTTTTCTCCAGGAGCAGACCGTGTGAGGAGGCGATTTTACTATGTCACCAAATTCAAATATAGACAGGACATCCCAACTGAGAAGGTCCGGTTGACAGAAGGTTTGGTTGACAGAGTGACTGGATTGCATGGGAATTGTCAGAAGGCCTGTGACTCTGGTCTCAGAATTACACAGTAATTCTGGAGTAAGTTTGGACCTTAGAAAACTTCAGACAAAGACCTAGAGAAGCGATTTGTCCAGTTGCACAGAGCCACAGGTGGCTAAGCCATGCTTCACCAGAAACAGACATCATGCCCTTTCCACTGCTGTGGTACAGGGCAAAGTCAAGCCATGGCCCCCACAGGTGGGATAGAGAACATCTGTGGGTGGCCATTCAGAAAGAGGAGGACAATGTTAGCAATCACTGTTAAATCAAGCACCCTTCCGGACTGTTGTTCATCCAATGTTACTCCAAATAACCAGTAACAGTGCATTTGGAGATGAAATGGGTAATACTGTTATTAAGATTGCTTACAGTTTGTGGTTGTGAGATACAAGGACCTGCTTGCATAGCCCACGCCCATGCAATGTACCATCCTTGCCGCTGTGGCTGCCACTTGATATGAACAAGTGTCCAGCATGAGCAAGGCACTCTGCTGACCGCTCAGCTCATGGTCATGGATTCTAGTTCTTTAATTCTGTAACATGATACATCTGGTCCACAGGCAGTACCAGTATCACAATGAACGTCTGTGAATGGTGGGAAATGAAACCATCGTGCTGTTGTGTATACTTTCATTTCGAAGTTTTATCCTCATTAAGAACACTTTACTTATTGATAGGATGCAAATGTTTGTTTTGTTTTAGGCAGCATTGCATTCAGAGATGAAGGAGGTGAAACTCATTCCTTTGCTGATGTTCCCACTCCTGAGATGAGCCAATGAAACTTGATGAGGATAAAATACCCAATTAAATGGTACTTTGACCTTTGAGTGACTCTGACCAAGACGTAAATGTTCTAACATATCTAAATTTTAGGATGGCATGTGAATAATATCACTTTTTTAAAAAAAGATTTTATTTATTCGTGAGAGACACAGAGAGAAGCAGAGATACAGGCACAGGGAGAAGCAGGCTCGCTGTGGGAGCCGATGCAGGACTCAATCCTGGGATTCCAGGATCACGAGCTGAGCCAAAGGCAGACACTCAACGACTGAGCCACCCAGGCATCTCCTCCCTTTTTTATTTTTTATAAGATAATAACACTTTTGATGCCCACATTTTCAAATTCCTTCTCAATCACTTTCCTGTTTCTAGGATATTATGTATAATTCAAGGAGCCTTTTGTTTCTTATTTTATTTTATTTTTTGTTTTGTTTTACTTATTTTAAAAGTGTCTGACCCACCAAGGCTCTTTCACCGGAGCCCACTGTGGGTCTCTCCCTGTACCTTCTAAATTAATCCCATGTTGATCAATTTTGGAGTTCATAAAAACCCAGAAGGTTATGGCTATGCTCTGTGGCACTGTGAGATAAGCTTCTGTAAAGAGCCAAATAGTAATTATTTTAGGCTTTTCAGATTGTATGATTTCTGTTGCAACATCTCAACTCTGCCATTGTAGTGTGTAAGCAACCAGAGGTAATGTCTATGTAAATGAATGAATGTGGCTGTGTTGCAATAAAACTTTATTTATAAAGACAGAATTGAATTTGGCCCATGGATTGTAGTTTGCAGATCTCTGCTCTATGGCATCTCTGTGGAAGCATTCACTCATCCAACAAATTTTTATTGAGTACCTATAATGTAATAGGCAAAATGCTAGGCTTGCAGGGACAATGGTAAACAGACATTGCTCTTATCTTTATAGAGCTCACATGTTATCCGGGCAATAGACAATGAGCGATTACTAAGGATGATAAATGTTTTTTTTTTTTTTTTTTTTTTTTTTAGGATGATAAATGTTAAGACAGAGAGTCTAGGGCACTATTGGTATATGTCCCCTTATCCAGGCTCTAAACAGAAATCAGAATGGATCAAAAATTAGATCCAAAGCCAGGCTGGGGAAATTTAACATAACCTATCCATGTTGCCTCAACACGGATAATTTTTCCCCCATTTCCCCCATTTTTCCCCCATCTTCCCCCATCATTTTTCCCCCTCCATGGATGCAGATGTTTTGAAAGAAGTGACTTACTTGCACACCTGAAGAATGAGTTGGAGGTAGTCTGATGAAAGACTATGGGGGAGGACAAGAGAGCATTCCAGGCGGGGAGAGTAAGAGTTGACATAAAACGGTTTCTTGAGTCCCTAAGTCTTGAGTTCCTGAGTTCCATGAACAAGCCAGGCTTTGCAGCAATGGAAGGTCAGCCAAGAGGCCTAATTTACATGAGGTGGGGTGGGGTGGGGGAATGATGTGACAAGAATCAGAAGGAAGAGAGGATAGAGATGCACAGAAATTACAGTAATCAAGGAGCTGCAGAGAAGATTAAATATCAAGCAGTCACATCACTTTATGAAAACTACTTGCTGGCAGGCTCATTTGGTTTATTCCTGACCTAATTTACTCAAATTTGAGCCTGAAGGCCGATCCTAATTTGCATGTCCAAGAGTCATGTTTGTCTTGAAATCTAAACCTGATCACATTGTAAATGTGAATCTGGAAAGACAGCAAATGTAAATGCCTGTTCTGAATGTGATCATTTAATTGCATTTGGAAAAGAAAATAATGTAAAAGATGAAAATAGGGAGAATCATTAGCAACCAGCACTAATTAATGTTGGCAGAATAGATTACATATTGCATGTCAAAAGTAAACTCTAAGTGACATTCTTCCGTAAGCACTTTTGGAATCCCACATTGCAGCACTGCACCGGGTCGGGTGTACCAGCAGATGCGGCCAACTGCTTCCCAGAGCCCCAGTTTGAGTAGGTCACGTTGGACAACATCACCACCTGAAGTACTAAGCTTGACAAGGAACCGGCTGAGGAGCGCCTCAGCTGTGGGAATTCCCACTTCCCAGCCCCCATCAGACATGTGATGTGTACCTAGGATTTTTTATAAAGGTGACAAGAAGTTATAAACTGAGAGAGGGACAGAAAATTGTCAGTAACTCTTTGTTATTCAAAGCCATAATTTATATTAAAAACTCTGCTTTAGAAAGTTAAATAGTTGGGGATTAAAAAAAAGAACTGAAACAGCCTTTTTAACTTATTAGAGCGTAGGACTGTAAGGACATAATAAGCAGCAGAGAAACATCCATAATGAATTTATATTGAGAGTGGGTTTAATCCTCCAAGAACAAATCAAATACTAAAATACAATTAGCCATGTTAGCAAAATCTTATCTCTGTTTATGCCTTTAATTTAAATTGGTGACTCTGGGAAAAGAGGAAATGCTGATTCTATGTTTCTGCCATTTTGTTTTGCCAAATGTACCTCACAAAGGATCTGGTACCCAGGGAAGAATGGGGACCCGGAAACAGGGACAATTATTTGGGAGAGGGAGAAATCTAAAGGGATGGGTGGTCTCAGAATTTTTTGTTTTTAAATCTCTCAACCATGAAGAGTCCCCAAATCAGGTTTAGGGACAAACTGAAGGTGATTGCCAAGTAGTAGCTCTTGCTACTACTTGGTGAGGGAGGGGCCAGGGGAAAACATGCTCAGAGGCAGACCTTGCTCATTCCTGAAGAAAGAACCTAAGCAAGATTGCTACTATTCCTTAAAGGGCCTTCTAGAAATTTTGTGGTGTTGTTGTTTTTGTGTATGTTCATCAAACTATCTCATTTTAAATTATGTTTCTTTTCTTTTCCCTTGGATCAAACTTAGGGTATGATATAGAATTTTTTTAAAAATTATGTATGGAGACAGGTTATACTATCTGTAAATCTGTAAATGTTACTTCAGATTAGTAGAAGTGGTGTCAGTACATATGTGTCATAAAATAGGAGGCATGTTGTGTCTGATAGGGTGGAGACTCTGTCATAGGCCCCTTCGCGGGGAGGGTCATCGATAGGTTTCAGCCAGAGCCTGTAAATGGCAGCCTGTTGGAGCTGACGTTTTCTTTGGCCTGCACGGGTAGTTTTTTTTAATGTGAATTATTTTTGCCAACATCGAACATTTCTGGAGGTTTCGCATGAAAGTCCAGAGTTTTGGCTTCTTGAGATAACATAAAAAATATAAAATAATCTATGCATGGCAGCCCTGGCAAGCCCCAGCCGAGAGCCAGGCTCCATTTGCTGAAGGCGAGGCAAGGCTGATCCATTCAGACCACGCAGACCTCATCGATGTTACCTGCTTGGCTTCTGGGACATCAGGGTTTGAATTGGCTCAAGTAACACCATAGTAGAGGTGTTGGCAGACAGCAGGGAGGAGGGAGAAACAAGGAGAAGCAGACAGCCCGGGTGGAAGTAGTGTGCAAGAGGAATGGAATGGGAGGAAAAAAGGAGAAAGGAAGCCAAGATGGAGGCTGTGTGAATAATGGATGGTGACAGAGTGTATCGGCCTCCCTGCTTCGATCCCCCCCTTAATCGGGAGCAGTACACACACGGTGGAGGAGGCACAATAGCATCAGGCTTTTCCAATTCCTTCTGGCTTCACTAGTTGGCACAGGTGAAATTAAGTGCTAAATGAACACTGAGAGCAGCCTAGAAGGGAAAAAGGGATCACGGAAGGGTGGCATGCTGCCTGAGACATGTGGGGCCGGGAAGAAGGTGGATGAGTGTTGGTTGTATACAGCTAGCACCGTCCTAATGGACATGGGGAACTACAATGTCCCAACCCCCCCTTCCTGATCCACAAGTAGCTTCAGGAGACTTGAAGCTGCCTGCTGCTTCTCCGCCAGCGCCCGTCCCTGAACCATCACCTAGTCACGGAAGCAACCTGAGATTTTCCTCAAAGGGTAGATCTCCTGGCAATCCTCGAGGTTATGCTGTCCCAGTCCAGTGCTAGCTGCTGTGGCCACTCAAGAATTACTTGCCCCAGAGCTGGAGTGCTCAACACCATGGAGACTCCTCTCTACAAGAGACTCTTGAGACAGGCACAGCCTTGCCCCAGGTCCCTTGATAGGATAAACCCAGCCATCTGAATTGTCCTATCAGGAGCGCAGACCCAAGCATTAGAGGTAGCCATAGAGCGCTTGGGTCCCCAACAAGCCCCTTAGTGATACTACTGTCGTGCTGGTAGGACGTCAAGTTGCTACATGTTCTCCATTCTCTTTCAGGCCCGGGTTGACTAGATGGAACACTGTGGTCCTCTTCCAGAGAAGAAAAGTTACAGCGCTTGAAGAGAGCATGTAAAGCCAGTGTTAGAAATACTGAAATGGAATCAACAGTGTTCGTGGCTGAGTGTAGATTTTGTGGCTAAAAGGTAAGCTATTCATGAAAACCTCAGGTCCAATTCTTTTTCATGCAGTTATTTTCACTTTATAGGAGAAGAAAAAAGAATCCAGCCATATATTACTTGGGGCTGAAGGCATGCCTTGTGATTGTTTATAATAGGATAATGTCTTGTGGGAGGGCAGGACGTTATTCTCACTATGAGATGAGAAAACCAAGCCTCAAGAGTCAAAAGTGAGTTGCCCAAAGTCATGAAGGTTATGTAGTCAAGACTTGACAGCAAGTTCCACTTTTTTGATCCTGGCAGTGGCTGCTATTTTCTGTTACAATTCAATTTATCAAGATATGAAACAAAATATTCCTAAGACAGTTTATCAAAGGACAAAACATTAGTGGAGTAGTATGTTTTTAAAGTTAATTTACATGCATTTTTGCTTTTCCCAGCTTTTTATTTTGAAAAATTTTCAGAATTCAGAAAAATTTAAAAATAGAATACCTGTGTGCACTTTACCAAGATAAAACAATTTTTAATATTTTGCCACATTTACGAATGCTTCCTAAATATTTATACATACCTATTATATGTATATATATTTATACTGGCATGTGTAAATTTAAGTATCTTTTTTTAAAATTTTTATTTATTTATGATAGTCACAGAGAGAGAAGCAGAGACATAGGCAGAAGGAGAAGCAGGCTCCATGCCCCGGGAGCCCGACGTGGGACTCGATCCCGGGTCTCCAGGACCGCGCCCTGGGTCAAAGGCAGGCGCCAAACCACTGTGCCACCCAGGGATCCATTTTATAATTTACTTAAAGTAGACAAGTGTTTATTTTTATTTTTATTTTTTTAATTTAAGTATCTATACATCTATTTGCTCTTTTTCCTGATTCATTTATAAATGAATTGCAAACATGCCACTTAACTCTTGTACCTCAGCATCATTTCCTTTTTTTTTTTTAAGATTTTATTTTTATTTACTCATGAGAGAGAGAGAGAGAGAGAGAGAGAGAGAGAGAGAGAGAGGCAGAGGGAGAAGCAGGCTCCATGCAGGGAGCCTGATGTGGGACTTGATCCCGGGTCTCCAGGATCAGGCCCTTGGCTGAAGGCAGCGCTAAACCGCTGAGCCCCCTGGGCTGCCCCTCAGTATCATTTCCTAAGGATAAAGATACTCTCCTAATAACCAAAATACCATTATGAAACCAAAAACAAAACAAAAGAAACTAAGGAAAGTAAAAACAGCTTCATAACATCACTTAATACCTATTCCATATTTAAATTTCCCTAGTTTTCCTAAAGTACCTTTATAGATTTTTTTCTTACTCAACATCAAAATAATGTCATACATTATATTACTTGGCTATTATATCTCTGTACTTTTTACATCTAGAATAGTCCCTCTACTTTTCTTTTTTTTTTTCCTATGACAATGGATTTTTTTTTTTAAAGAGTCAAGGCTGTTATCTTGTTGAATATACCATGTTCTAGATTTGTCTGTGTTTCATCAGAGGTTCACTTGTTCATCTATACTGCAGATTTCCTATAAGTGGAAGTGAAGTCTAGTGGCCTCCCTCAATCAGCTACATGGCAAGAATACTTTATAGCAATGTAAGCTTTTGATCGCACTGCCTCAGGGAGATGTAACATGAAGATGTCTCACTATTAGTAATTTAAAATTGGATTACATGGTTTAAGGGGTAACTGCTATTGTTTTCCACCAAAAAGTTAAAATTTTCCCTTTGCCTGGAATAAATAATCTCTGCAGGACACTTTGGCACTGCGTCAACACCGTGTAACCCAACCATCTTTTACCAATTATTTTAGCATGGGCTGCAAAATGGCTATTTTTATTTATTTTATTTTATTATTTTATTTTATTTTTATTTTTTTAATGGCGATTTTTAATTCCATAATTCCCCCTATGTTTAATATCTGGCATTCTTAAGAAAAGTTTTTCTTTCTCACACTTCTCTTTCTTTTGGTAGTGGGGGGTGTAGTTATTTATGGCTTTCTGGATTTTGTTCAAATCAATGTGTTGGAAAGGGTTTCTGTCATTGATATTGATATTGATATTCAAATTATCCCAGTATTGACCAGGAAGAGCTCCTTCTAGTGTACTCTGTTGTCCTTTTGACATAATCCTTTCAACTCTTGAGAATTTTCTTGCTTTCAAACACAACAGGATTCTCAGGCACAGCTTGCACTTTCCTTGCCTTGGGTCTGGAATGAGCCATTTCTCCAAGAAGCTCTAGTTCCTTTTGGTAGAGAATGGTAACAAGAAATCAAATATGGGTGTGCCATGCATTTTAATTTTTGGTGAAATTATTCCAATAGATTTATCTCAATTATTATCTTCTTAAATAAAGGAATTTCTTTTTAAATTAATTTATTCATTTTAGAGAGAGAGAGAGAGAGAGAGAGAAGACACACCCATGAGGGAGGGGTTGGGGAAGAGGGAGAGAGAGAATCTCAAGCAGACTCCCCATCGAGTACAGAACCCAATGCTGGGCTTGATCCTAGAACCCTAAGATCATGATCTGAGCCAAAGTCAAGAGTCAGACACTCAACCAGCTGAGACACCCAGGCCCCAAGAAGGACTTTCTTCTGTGCACCAAATAGTGGCCTGAGTGCCCAGGATTTAGTAGAGGACAACACAGACAGTCTCTGCCTCTGTGGTGTCTAATGAGGGAGACAAACAACAGCAAAGAGTAATGTGTAGTGACAGTAATATATTGGATGCTGAAGAGTGCTATGGCAAAAATTGCAGCAGGGAGAGGGAACATGGACAAACAAGTTGGGAAGGAAAACCATAATTTTAAATTGCATGGTCAGGGAAGGGTGCATGGAGAAGGTACTATTCAGGACAATGGCACATGGATCTGGGGAAGAGCCTGGGACATGCAGATCAAAGGCTGCCAGGCAGGAGCACACAAGCTATGTTATAGGAACAAGGCCAGTGTGACTGGAGGAGAGAGAGCAGTGCAGAGTGGGAGGAGCTAGTGGGTGCAGATTGTGTGGTCACTGTGAGAACTGTGACTTTCACTCTGAGGGACATGGGCAGCCATTGGAGGGCTGTGAATAGAGAAGTGACCAGATCTGACTTGCATTTTAACAGGAGCACACGGACTGCTGACATGGGGAAAGCCTACTGGGTGGTTTGAAGCAGAAGCAGGGAGAGGGGTAGGAGGGTAGAACAGTGGTCCAGGGGGAGATGATGGACCAGGGTGATAGTAGGGAAGGGAGTAAGAAGTAGTCAGATGCAAGGTACATTTTGAAGGCATATCCAACAAGATTTGTTGACAGTTTGATGTGGATTTTGAAAGAAGGCAAGAGTTAAGAATAACTTAGGGTTTGGTCCTGAACAACGAGAAGGATGAAGTTAACATAATTGGATTGGAGAAAATTAGGGTTAGTAGACATCAAACGGAGGCTAAGTAAGCAGGTGGACTTAAGAACCTAGAGTTTAGATGAGAAGTTTGGGCTGGAGAAGCAAAATGTAAGTTGACAACATATAAATAGCATTTATTTTATTTTATTTTAATTCAATTTGCCAACATATAGCATAACACTCAGTGCTCATCTCATCGTACACCCTCCTTAATGAAAAATATGGAGTGTTTCACGAATTTGCGTGTCATCCTTACTCAGGGGCCATGCTAATCTCCTCTGTATTGTTCTAATTTTAGTACACGTGCTGCCGAAGAGAGTACTATATGTGGCATTTAAAGCCATGCAGTGGGGACACCTGGGTGGCTCAGCAGTTGAACATCTGCCTTTGACTCAGGGTGTGATCCTGGGGTCCAGGATCGAGTCCCACATCTGGCTCCTGCATGGAGCCTGCTTCTCCTTCTGCCTGTGTCTCTGCCTCTCTCTCTCTCTGTCTCTCATGAATAAATAAATAAAATCTTTAAAAAAAATAAAGGCATGCAGTGGATGAGATAACAAAGCAAATAAGTCTAAAAGCAGATGAGAAAAAGTCTTTGGTTAGATCTGAAAGCTAGGGGAGGTGAGGGAGATCCAGCCAGGACCAAGGAGGAGGGGCCAGTCGGATGGGCAGTACACCTGGAGAGTCTAGTGTCCTGGTCCCCAGAAACCTCCAAAGAAGTCAATAATTACAGCATGTTAATGTGACTTTTAAACACAGGTAGAATTTTAATTCCAATATTTGACCTTATAGTCAATCAGCTTCAATATATAAAACCACAAACAAAATATATGGGGTAACATTTCTAAAAAGACATTTTAGAAAGAAGTTATAGTTCCTAAGAGATTAATTGCAAAACCACTGTGCCTAATACTCCCATCTCTCAGAATACAGCACATGCAGATCCCCGCAGTATGTGGGGGACGAGTGCAAAAGCACCGCACCCTCTCTAGAAGGTCAGCAGTAACGCTCTTTTGTCTCCACAAGCTAGTGAGGGTAAGAGCCACAGGCAGGGGCCAGATGCCCAGGAAACCACTCTGGCTTCACATGAAGGTGATGATGGTTAACGGCTTCACTTATACATAACTTTTTTTCTTAAAGATTTTACTTATTCATCCCCAAGATGCACAGAGAGAGGCAGAGACACAGGCAGAGTGAGAAGCAGGCCCCCGCGGGACTGGATCCCTGGACCTGGGGAGCACGGCCAGAGCCCAAGGCAGACGCCCAACCACTGAGGCACCCAGGCGCCGCCCATACATGACTTTTTATGTAAACAAGGGTCTCTAGGAGCCATTGTACTACCTCAAAGGAGTGACTCACTGAATTTGGACTGATGCAAAGTCGATCTTCCTGCATCCCCCCGGGACAAGGAGGACAACCTTGTGTCCACGTGGATGGCCGCTTCCTATCTCTGTGATGAGCATCAGCTCTTGCCACAAATCTCACTTCACCAGGAAGACTTCCTTGTATGATGACCTCGACTCACCCACTGTACTTCATTTCCCTGCAGCACATTGACCACACTATAAATTAGATTTCTGGTTTCTTTACGTATTAACATATGTATTATTTTACAGATATTAATGAGTGGAGGTACATACTGAGCATCTCTCTCCATTAGTACTGTAAGCACCGTAAGAACAGAGACCTTGTTTGTGGTTTTCTTGCTGTTTCTCCAGCACTGAGGCTAGGACCTGCCATAGGGGCGGTCCAGACGTATTTGCCACATCAATAAACGAATGAATGAAAGCAATGGCCATTAACTCTCATTTACCATGAAAAATGGCTACAGCAAATTCCTCTGGTTCTCTCATTCCCCGGCCCCACTAATGGCTTGGAATTCCTAAAGGCCCTTAGAGCATCTTGAACTGTCCAAATGGGAAAAGGTAAAGCCTTAGAGGCAGGCCTTCCTTCACTGTGAGGCTCATGCCCTACCTCTGCTGGATCTCCAGCCCCTGGACCCTTCTGTGCAATAGGTGTACAATAGGTGTGCAAGCTGCTCGGAGTGTGGCCACGGACACCCGGACGTCGCTGTTGTTATGCTGATCTCGTTATCCTGAAAAAGAACAGCGGAAATCCAATGTTGCTTTAACAAAGATTACAGCAAAGGGAAATAGTGGCATTCACAGAATTATTCTCCACTGGAAGGCTAAACCTTCAGAATAATGTAAATCCACTGTACAATGCAGCATGAATGAATTCTTCTATGGTTCTGTAATCTGCATACATCTGTCCCTCCCTTAAAGCAGAATTACTTTAATTAAAGCCCTAACACTCTGATTAAAGATGATAATCCTTTTGCACTGTGAACTTGTGATAAGTATGTTCAATTTGTATCCATTTAAAAGACAGTTGCTGCCTTTTGACCCACGCTTGCTTGCATGGCTGTCTGTGAAAACTAATATTTATCTAAGATTAAGTTCTGCTTAAATCCTCTTCTCTGTCTTTAGCTGTTTGCAGCACTCACAGTGTGGGGTTTTTTTTTTTGTTTTTTGCGCTTTTTTTGGGGGGGGGTAAAGGAAGAAACCAGTGTTATTTCTTTTGATAGATGCTGGTAACTTTGGGGATATAGTCGATCTTCATAATATTATTTTATTACAATTCAATGAAAAGGAGCAGAATCTTGATTTTAACTCAGTTTTATATTCTGCTGGTCCCAGCCATGAAGGATAGTGGGCTCTGGGAACTGCACAGAGATCACTGATAAAGTAGATATTACAGCGATTAAAGATTACATCTGGTCTAGAGCTGGAGCATTTCTTAACTGCAAAATGGAGAAAAACAGGGTTTTAAAATATTATTACACAAAGTATGAGGCAACCAATTGCAATTCTCTTCATCCTCCCAAGAGACAAACTGTGGCTCAGAGAGGTTCAATAACTTTCCCAATTCTCCCAGTTAACAAGCAGCTGAGCTGGGTTTGGAACCCAGCTCTGATTCGAGACCCTTTTGCTCCACACTCTGCTACGTCATCCCAGCAGCTCCCCATGGATACGCAAGGTTCATAGTCTGTTCAGAACAGCAACGACAACAAAAATGCAAATTTCCCTATTTTAAAGGCTGTGAGCAGATAGCTGTTCTACTTTGCCAAGAAAATCAGTGTATCCAGGAAATTAGGCATCAATGGCAGGTAAATCATTTATTACTTTTACAAAAACTAGATTTTTAAAAATTGCTTCTGTGTTGGTTTTTACATACTTTTAATCAATGTGAGCCTCTATAGTTTTATTTAATTTATTCTAGTTCTCCTCTCCTACCCTCTATCCAAACTCCCCCCCTCCCACCATACCAATACATTCGCGTATAAGGGGATCATTTAGGGTCAATGACTCAACCATTTGCCTGGTTGGTATTGCTTGTGAACTGTTTTGCCCTCACTGTGACCCCAGTGAGTATTCCTGGGTGTCCCTCCTGGAGTCTCCCACCTGCAGCACATCAGGTACCATCCTCTACCCATCCTGATGCCTCTGTAGTTGGGGGTCCAGCATCCAGCAGACACTCAAATACTCAAGGCTGCAGGTGGACCTCTTGGAGATGACAGCATGGTCCTCACACTGACAAAATGATGGGAAGCACATAAGCTGAGGGTGTAGACTTGGGACACGCCTCTGAGATCCAACTTGCTCCCTTCTCAGAGGGTGAAATGAGGCAACCTGCCTAAGGAAACTGCTAGACAGAGAAAGACATATGGACAAGAACCAAGATTTCCTGTCTCCTGATCTTCACTCTCTCCACTATTCCATAAGGTGTAAAAGAATAACATTTATCTATTAACAGGTTGCTTATATTCTTTTTTTTTTTGAATAGGTATTAGCGGCAGCCTTCTTTTAAAAAAATATTTTATTTATTTATTCATGAGAGACACACAGAGAGAGAGGCAGAGACACAGGCAGGGGGAGAGGCAGGCTCCTTGTGGGACTCAGGTTCCCTGATGTGGGACTGGATCCCGGATCCCGGGATCACAGCCTGAGCCGAAGGCAGGTAGATGCTCAACCCCTGAGCCACCCAGGTGTCCCAGCAGCAGCTTTCAATAAAGGATGAATGTTTAATGTAATTTAAGCAAAGGTAAAGAGAATTGAGGCATATATTTAAGGAAGTAGGTGAGCAGTTCTCAGTATGAAAGAGGCCACAAGGGAATACAGTACTAAATCTAAATACTTAGATTTAGATCTGAGTTTCCTGGAGGCCAAGTTGAAAATGGAAAGACTCTGGGTTATTTAGCACTCATCATCTAATAAAAGAAATATCCAAGGTTTATCATAAAAGCTTCATCCCAACGTTAACCTTGAGTGAAGTTGTCAGCTATATTATAAGAGATAGTGTCTTCAATAAACACTTTTATAAATGATATGGGGCAATTCTTGATGGAATTCATTCTAAGTCTTGGTTCTGTCTAAAATCAGCATTTCTTTGGGAGCCTAAAGCACTAGGGTTCAGATATGTTGTTGTAACTTTATTTGATTCAGGATAAAGTTTAAAGTCTTAAAAGCAAATGTGCTCAAATATCAATGTGAAAATAATTTACTGATAAGGTTTTCTTTTTTAATGATATAAATCTATATTTTATTTATTTTTTAAGGACAATGATGACCGTTTTTTTAATGATTCTTGTTCAAAACATTGCCGATCCCCTCATGTTTGCTCCTCCAGATTGAAGGAAACTTTGTCTCTAGAGATATCTGTAACTTACAGAACTTTTATGAAATGTTGTTTTGTAAACAAATTAAAATATTTATCTTTTCTCCCTACTTGTAACCCTCCAGAGTCCAGAAACTCTCAGTGAGTATTCTTTCTTTTATAGCAATTGTAAATCATCTGTGTAGGTTGGGTGGGAATCTGTTCTCATTGTAACCAGATACCATTGGAAGGATTGGTGTGTATTATTTCTTTTTTTTTTCTTTTCTAATGTAGACTCACTGCCCTCTCTCACCCTCATCCTTCATTGTCTAGGCCTAAGAATCTGTATTATTAACAAGTACTGGGGGCACCTGGGTGGCTCAGTTGGTTAAACCTCTTACTCTTGGTTTCAGCTCAGGTCATGATCTCAGGGTCATGAGATTGGCCCCTGTGTCGGGCTCTGCACTCAGCATGGAGTCTGCTTGAGATTTTCTGCCTCTGCCTATCCCTCTTCCTCTCCCTCTGCCCCTCCTCCTGCTCACATTCAATCTCTCTCTCTAAAATAAGTAAATTAATAAAATCTTTAAAAATACAAAAAAACAAAAAATAAGCTCTGGTTCTGATCCAGGTGGCCAGGGGGGCACATTTGAAGAAATACCAATCTAGAAGAAAATTATTCCTATGTTCCTTAGCTTTGATCCGCCTCTTTGAATATAAATTTTCCCCACTTGGTTTTGATTAGCAGCCAATAGCCTGAAATTGATGTTTCAGGGAAGACAGAGGAAATGCATAGGCTCTGGGTTGTTGAGCCTCCTATGCTTTGTATTCCAGGCACACACGAAGTAAAGATGGGGTCTGCTTAATGGACTCAAAGCTTGAGGAGTGAAGGGGGCCATGAGAAAGGCTGAGGGTAAGTGAAAGAAGAGCAGTCATAAGAGCCAGCCTGGAAACTCCAAAGCTGATCTTTGCTGCTTTGCTATTTTCCAAGGCCCAGTCGTGCCTGGCTTCTGCAGTGCACAGGGCAATCTGTGCCTCACCTTGCTGTCTCTGTCTATGGTTTATGCAAAACCCTTCCGGGAAGTCCATTCTGAATCAGAGAGGTAGGGCTAAAGTGGGGGTCCACTGGGGTCTGCGGATTCCTAAGGATTCATGGTGGATTCCAGGGGCATGAATCATACATGAATATTTTGTGTGTATGTGTATATGTGTATTTTTGTGAAAAGAGTTTCCAGTTACAACTTTCATCAGATGCTCAAAGGGATTAGAGAGGATCCCAAAGAATGGAGAATCGCTGCAAATTCCTGGTGCAGCAGAGGGTATATCGAGCTCCATGTTCATGTTGGTGTGTTCCATCATGCTGCAGCCTCAGGTCAGTTAGCTGACAACCTCCTTGGTGACAGCTAGGTCACCAAGTCTCTCTATATAGAAGCCACTCTCCCTGCCCAATCTGAGGATTATGGTAGCAAAGCTGTCAGCCTTAATTTTGACAAATTGTTTTGGGTAATTAGTCCCTTTTAATTGCTCATGGAAATAGTAATTTTAGGTGACAAGATTATTATATGCTGCTTGTTAATGGGTCCTCCAGGGTCAAGAAAACACCTCTGGGATTGCTATGACCTGTTCTCTTCCATCTTTGGCATTGCCCCTTGAAATCACCAGAAAAGACGTTTAGTAAAGTCAGTTCCCACTCTGTGAAAGGTATAGAGCACGAGTTTCCTTTTATCCATTTGCCAAGTGAAGGATTAGAGGACTTTCAACTTTTCCCTGCTACTCACTGCCAGCCCATGCCAGGCTTCACAGACCAGCTGATCATTAACTCGAAGGGCTGAGGAAGTTTCTGGCTCTTCTCTTTGCTTGTTTACCCACTCAACCAAGTTGCTTTACAAGCGAGTGAGTTTTAAATAAATAGAGTCCTAGGTGATAAAATATTTGGCTCTCAGCTCAAGTTGAGTATTTTCATTGCTTTTCACTTCACTGAACAGGAGGGTCGGTCTGACCAGTAGGTCAGGGCAGATCCAGGTAATGGCTCACCATGTGCCTGCTCAGGGGAGCAGTGGATGGAAGGCAGAGAACTCTTCTTGGCACTTTAGGAGCCTGGGAATTGACTGCCTGTTTACTAACTGTGTCATTCTGGGCCAGTTGTTTGACCTCCTTAAGCCCTCATTTCATCATCTGTCAAAGGGGATAAAAATAATAGCTAGCTCATAGTTCAACCGTAAGGACTAAATGATATCATAAATCCCCAGCATATAACACGAACTGAAGCAAACAAAAAAGATAGCATCTATTATCATTACAGTCCATTTCTCCTTCCCAAATCCAGATCTTATTAAGAAGTCTGAATTAGTGGGGAGGTCAAAAAAAAAAAACAAACAAACATTACACTCATACCCAACTTGATCTCCATGTCTTCCAAGCTTGTTAAGGTAGGCACACCTAATCCCATGTATACTGAAATGTATAACGATCTAAAATGATGCAGATGAAGGGCACCTGGCTGGCTTAGCTGGTGAGCATGTGACTCTTGATCTTGAGGTCATGAGTTCAAGCCCCAAGGTGGGCATAGAGCTTACTTACAAAAAATAAAATGATGCATATGAAGATAGAAATGACCACATTGCTATCTATTCAAGGCAGTTAACACGGATTTCAGTGTGTATAACCACGTTCCCTGAAATCAAATATTTCTTGTGAAACTGACAATAAAGAATTTGCAGAGAACCCAATTTTTCTCTCTGGTTTTTCTTGATGGAAAAAACCCAAAGACACTACCTTCATGATGACTTTTCACTTTTCTTTTCTTTTTTAAAAGATTTTATTTATTTATTCATGAAATACACAGAGGAGAGAGAGAGGCAGAGACACAGGCAGAGGGAGAAGCAGGCTCCATGCAGGGAGCCCGACGTGGGACTCGATCCTGGGACTCCAGGATCACGCCCTGGGCTGAAGGCAGGCGCCAAACCGCTGAGCCACCCAGGGATTCCCCAGGGTGACTTTTCAAAACAGTTTCTTTCTTAGAAAAATATGTTTGTTCTTCTCCCCTGGTTTCATATTTATCTTAAAAATTTTATTCCTAGTCTTTAGAAACTAAATTTTAACAAATTTGCTCCTTCACGGAGCTGGTTCTTAGGTTTATGCATTTCATTTCGTATTTTCCTGATCAAATTTCATAAGGGTCAGGGATCACACTTATGGGTATTTCCTGATGTCTGCAATCATACCTCTTCTCTATTTACTCTTCAGCAAGGGCTGCAGCAGCAAACTCAAATATTGCATGACAGAGTAAAATGTCATCTCAAGAGTAATGGCTAGCTCTCCAGTAATACCCTCAAGTAAGAAGCTCCTGCTCTAAGAACTGGCAATAGGATAGAGAGCTGGAGCTTTGTGTGTCTAGGATGGCAAAGATCTCTCCTTTTCTTGTCCTGAACACTAAGCTTCCCCAAGCCTTAAAAAAGGGAAGGGAGAGTGCTTAAAATGATCCCAGCTAACTTATTTAGATAGAGTGCTTGCTAGAGTCTCCAGAAATATGAATTATATGGAAGGCTAGAGGGTTCAGCAGTTTGCATCTATGTAACGGAAAATAACACAAAGCACATATGCTACGGAGATTGGAATATTTGTCTGGTTTCTTTTTTTTATTATTATTTATTTATGATAGTCATATATATAGAGAGAGGCAGAGACAAGGCAGAGATAAAGGCAGAGGGAGAAGCAGGCTCCATGCACCGGGAGCCCGATGTGGGATTCGATCCCGGGTCTCCAGGATCGCGCCCTGGGCCAAAGGCAGGCGCCAAACCGCTGCGCCACCCAGGGATCCCTTGTCTGGTTTCTACACAAAAGATAAACCCACTTATTCAGGAGTGATATTACCTGCTCTTCTAGCTCCTGTGATCCACGTGACACATCTTGACCAGATCAGCTTGCCCCATGTATTCCGATGGAATGCCAGCAATGGCCTCAGCCTCTAATCTCCAACTTCATCCAACAGCAGCTTGGATTTCATGGCCAGATATCAGAACTGTGCAGCCCAATCCTTCCCTGAAAATTTGCAGTTCAGGTTGTAATGTTGAAATCATATATTATTTGTGACATTTTTATATAGTTCTTATCCATGTGCTAAAAGAGTAAATAGAGAGTGGTTCTATAAAACCCCTTTCTCTTGAAAAATGAATTTGTTGTAAAGGAATTTAATACTTAACATTAAATTAAATTAAAATTTCATCTTGGAATAAGTTAGCTAAGTTAGTCTAATAATTAAAATTTTAGAACTCCTGGATTGTAACATTTGGAGTTTCATATGCAGCATTAATTAAGCTCACATCAAAATAGATTAGCCACTTGTAGATACAGTTACCAGTCACTCTGTTTCTGGAACCAATCCAGAAATGTTGGAACATTGTCAGGCACTTACTAGGTGTTGGACAAGTGACAGAAATTGATGATGCACATTTAGAATATCTACAGAAAAGAAAGTGTCAGTGTAAAGTAGGTGTATACGAGAAAGCCACCCTCCAGGAAATTTGACCATACTTTTCTACCCCCTGCATGATTTCAGTGCACCATAGAATAGGATTAGAGGCCTATTTCTGTCTATGTTCATGATTTTATCATGGAACATAACAATTCTAGACCACACATTTATATTCAGATGCAAAAAAGGATCCTGATTTTTTTCAGAACTCACAAATGACTAAATTGCCTTCTAGCATTTTTCTTGTCTTTTGAGGAAATGTTCTGAGGAGGCTATATTTTTAAATCTCATTTCAATATTCACCCAATAGGCTGAGGAATTAGTAGCAAGTGAGTTTATTTTTTTTTATTATTTTTATTTTTATTTTTTGTTAGCAAGTGAGTTTAGACTTGAGTTCAAGATGTAAAAATCATCCTTTTGTGTGACTGTGCTCTGGTGGAGTTACTGCCTCCTGGGGGGTTTCTAAAGCCGTGGGCTTGGAAGTTGGGAAGCAGGGGTGGGTGGGGGTGGAGGATGGCTGACATGCTTGTGTAGTGTGTAACGTTGTGTACAGATATTTATATGGTTGTGGCTCAAATAAAGTTTAAGTCCAACCATAATAAAGGTTCTTTGCATCCTGAAACCACTGCCACATGAGTGAGGCGCAGGGTGGGGTTCCCTGTTGGTGGTCAACAGGGTCTAGTCTGGTTGAGTCTGAAGGGGCCTGCTTCTGCTTAGAAAAGGATTTTATCTTTTAATCAGTGACAATAGACAACTCCCCGAGAGGTGCATCCATTTGAGGACTTCTTTTGACAGTAGATATGCTTGGAATATGATTTTTAAGGTACCCCTATAACTGACCATCAAATACACAGATCAGAGCTAAAAGTAATGTAGAATAACACTGCAGTCACTAGTGAGGTTTTCACTTTGTTTCATATCCTTTTAGACCATGTGGAACACTTCATAGTGCTCTCCATAAGACTCTCAGCTCCTGGAAAATCTCCTTTTTTTCCCTTTTTATGGGAGAAGAAGAGGTTATGAAAGAGGGAGAAGAATGAAATAATTGCAGTTAATCATCCTCTCAGTTCCTGACTAGGAGTGTGTATGTGCCTGCCCACCTAAGTTTGTAAATGTGTATTTTCCCCAGTAGTTATTTCCCATCTCAGAAAATGGTATCAGCCGAACAACCCAGAAACCTATTTTTTAAAAAAATATTTTATTTATTTATTCATGAGAGACACACAGAGAGAGGGAGAGACACAGGCAGAGGGAGAAGCAGACTCCCTGTGGGGAGCCCAATGTGGGACTCGATCCCAGGACCCTGGGATCACAACCTGAGCCAAAGGCAGATTCTCAACCACTGAGCCACGCAGGGACCCCTCTTTGGTGATCTGTCTCCTTCCAGTCAATCACCAAATCCTATTAATTGATTTTCCTAAATATTTCTCCAGGTCCCTTCGAACTAGGGTTACACTAGGAAGATACCAATTTGTTCTCATTCCTATATTATGTTGAGAACATTCATCATTTTTCATGAACTTGGGTTATGACCTCCCAGCTTGTCTTCATTTGAAAGACCATGTCTCCCATCTACCCACAGACTGCCATGGAGTAGTCCTCTGTAGGTAATCTGCTCACCCGTGCCTGCCCTATGTTGGGGTATTGGCTTTCACTTCACTTCTAATTCCACCTTTCCCACTCATTTCATCTTGCCCTCCTTAAGCACTCTGCAAGAATCAGGCTCAAAAAACTCTCTCCCGGTTATTCCTAAGTATGGCTGTTTGTGTACAACTTTTCATATGTTTGTTCCTTTGTTCATTCATTCATTATACATACATATCCCTCCTTCTTCCCTAAAATAGAGTAGAGACAGGTTATAAGGATAATACAAGCACATCAAAATAGTATAGATTAAAATAAGTGGGAAAAATAGGGAAGTGTGAAGGGAGGGGGCATCACTGGCACAGAGCCTGGAGCTGATCCCAAGATGCATAGATGATGCATCCCATACAGTCTATTCTGCATAGGGCCTGGAAGATGGCAGGCCCTAAACTGGCTTTGGGCTAGCTAGCACTGCTCCTTAATGAGAAAAGTTTAGTGTCTCTAAGATAAAATGTGAACTAATAATTAGGAGAAGAACAACTAGTCCCGATTCTAAGAGGTCACACTGTGTGGTATGGTGAGGAACATGGGCCCTGGAGCAGATGGCCTGGGCATGGGAGGTGGGGTGAGTGGTGGTCAGCAGTGGTACCCATTAGGATCACCAGGGAAGCCTTTAAAAAACATCATCTGGGGCCCTTCCTCAGGACAACTAAGTACGAATCTCTGGGAATGGGACTGGGAAGCCCTATTTAAAAAATTTCCCCTGATGATTTGCTGCCAAGGTCAATGATTTAGAAGGATGGATAGTCTGTGAATTATGACAGGACATTCCTCCCGGAGAACTTCTACAAGTCTTTAGGTGTGTCTCCGCTGGAATAGTTCTATAAAGATCAAGCTCTTTCATTTGAGTCTTATGCCTCAATGTCAGGAACAGTGTGTATACACACACACACACACAGACACACATATTTTAATTGAAGTATAATTGACAAATAAAACTATATATTTACAGTGTACAGTGTGATATTTGATATACATATACATTGTGAAATGATTAACACAATCAAGTGAATTGACACCATCCACTACCTTACATAGTTCCCCCCCCCCTTTTTTTTTTACAATAGTCAAGATATGGAAAGAAATCCTAAGTGTTGATCAATGAATGAATAAAGAGAATGTGGCATATGCACACAATAGACTATTATTCACCCATAAAAAGGAGGAAATCCTGTCATTGTTAACAACAGGGATGAAACTGGAGGGCATTATGCTTGGTAAAATAAACCAGACAAAGAAAGACAAATACTACATAGTAATACTTATATGTGGAATAGTTAAACAAAAAGAAGTCAAGCTCCTAGACACAAAGAATAGAATGGTGGCTACCAGGGGCTGGGGTGAGGGAAATACAGATATGTTGGTTAAATTGATCTGAGGATACAAATTTTAGTTACAAGATGAATACACTCTGGGAATCACAGCATGGTGATTATATTCAATAATGCTATATTACATACTTGAAATTTGCTCTAAGAGTAAACCTTAAGTACCCTTACCACGGAATAAAATTTTTTAAGAGAAATTTTTTTATCCCTTCTGAAATGTATGTGTTGAATTTCTGATCCTCAGTGTGGCTGTATTTGGAGATGGGGCCTGTAAGAAATTATGAAGGTAAAGGAGATCATAGGGTGGGGCCTTGTTTGGCTAGCAGTAGTGTTACTTATAAGAAGGGATTCTAGGGAGCTCACTCCATAATTGTGAGAAAATAGATTTCTGTTGCTTAAGCAACCTAATATTTTGTCAGCTTGAGCTGATTAAGACATGATTTATATGTATATAATTGTACATATATGAATTATATATGTGTGTGTATATATGTAATTTATGTGTATAACTCATTCACTCTTAGAATATACCAGGCACAGTGCAACTGTGTGTGTGTGTGTGTGTGTGTGTATGTAGTATATAATGGTATATATACAAAAATAAACACCAAACAAAACCATCATAGATAGATGATAGATGGATAGATAAAAGCTAATGTATAGCTAACTGCCTGTCAACTTAATCTTGCCCAAATGTTGTTCCTTTTTTTTTTTTTTTTAAGATTTATTTATTTATTCATGATAGACATAGAGAGAGAGAGAGAGAAGCAGGCTCCATGCCGGGAGCCCGACGTGGGACTCGATCCCGGGACTCCAGGATCACACCCTGGGCCAAAGGCAGGCGCTAAACCACTGAACCACCCAAATGTTGTTCTTAACCAACCTTTCAGAGTAATATGTGTATATTATTCAATGTAATGTGCTATGTGAATTCATTAACAATCATGAGCAGCTCGTTAGTTCCATGTTTCACTTCTAAGCAATAACAAACTCAGTAATTGACACACTTAACAAATGCTTAGTAAAACTGAATCTTTGGTCCAAAATACACCAAATAACCTCCTGGCTTATTTGTATAGAATGTTACTTAGTGCTTTGTACCCTGTAGATCCTTAACAAGGGCTATAAACCATCAAGCTCAGGGATTATAACAAAGTCAGCTTGATTTTATTTCCATCTCTTAAAAATATAGCTCTTAACATTTGGGACTCATTTTGGAGATTGTTGATAAAATCTATGGGCCCATTCTGCAGGAGAAGGCACATCACACATATATTCCCAAATTTGTATTAAACTTCATGGATCCAGACACTTGCCTCTGGCTGTTCATGGCAGGATACCTCGTGTCCCCCATTCCAGACTTCCTGTCGGTGGCCCTTGCCATATTTCTGTCCTCTCCAGGTTCTGGCAATTGCTCCCCCCTACCCAGCTGTTCCCAGCTCACTATCCTTTCTTGTTCCTACATCCTGACCACCCCCTTTGTAAATAGTAATTCTCCCAGTACCTCGGTTCCATTGTGCCACCTGATTCCTGGAATACAGCCTCCAAAATATATCTGGGGACCCCAAACCATTTTGAAAAACATGGACTTACAACTCCATTCCACATGAAGATCTTTCAGTTACTTTTTTTTTTTTTTTTACTGCAAAACAGAAGTTAGTTTTTTTCTTAACTGGTGGAACACTTTTAAAAAGATAATCTTCTATACAAGGATATTTACTCTTACATGTAAAAATTCTCATGGAATTACCAGGGCTTAGCTTGAGAAACATGGTGCTTGACTTATTTTCTTGACTGGCTGCTGGGCATCACATGTATGAAAGAATTGAAAGCTTGAGTAAAAGACAGATAAATGACCTCTGTTGCTTGCCTCTAAGCTACTGTCTGGTCATCCTGTCATGGAAGGAAATTAAAATTGTCTGACACATATTGAGTTTCATAAAGCCACACTGTTCCTCTACAGAATCCTGTGTGCCTGTAGAAGTCAGTACCACAAGTAGGTTTTTTGAGGATTTGATCTACAATCTTCATTTGGGAATTAGAGCTAAGTAAATTCATATTTAGTTATCAGGGTCTCTCTTTGTCCCTTTTAAAAAATAAAAGAACTATATAAATGTTTCTTTCCTCAGTCCTTCAGGACTTTTTCTATCTTCAGAGAATCCAAAAATAATATTCAGTGCCTCCTAAGATGAATAACTGAAATACTTGTAATTTGCAACCTGCTTAATTATTAACTCCTATTTCTCTTCTATTTCTGGTTTGCTTTTTTATTCCCCCCAAATAGGTATTGCTCAATCCAGAATCAATTTATAATTTGTTTTTCTAAGCACTGAGCATGACAGTTTTCACTAGCAAACAAAAGCCCACCTTTAAACCACTTTTTCCCCCAAAACTTTAAACTTGATTTAAATATTATTTTTTATAAGTATAAAAATCAAAGAACCTAGAAACCCATATTACATATTTTGTAGAGGATTAGTAAAGAATTAGCCGCAAAAGGCAGTAATTTAGGATTGTGCCTATTTTTTCTAAATTTCTGAAGTTTCTTAGAAAAGCTGTTACTCTACAGTAGCTTATAATCATTACCATCATGAAACACTGTAGACATTCCAGAGTTAGAGAAACCATCTGAGTAATGTGATTTTTTCTCCATGCCCTATCAGAATAAGATGAATGAATTATTTAAGATTTAGGTTTTTCTGGGACACCTGAGTGGCTCAGTGGTTGACAGTCTGCCTTGGGCTCAGGGTGTGATCCTGGGGTCCCAGGATTGAGTCCCACATCGGGCTCCCTGCAGGGAACCTGCTTCTCCCTCTCCCTGTCTCTGCCTCTCTGTCTCTCACGAATAAATAAATAAAATCTTTAAGAAAAAAAGATTTAGGTTCTTCTTTTTTATATCACTTTATTTTTCATCTGAGTTTAAGATCCTTTGCATTTACATGTCTTCCCAACATGGCAAATAACAAAAACTAATGAAGAGGCAAACAAAATGTTAGTTATGTTTTACTTACTCTGGGTAAATAATCAGCAGTGGAAACTAGTCCACTACTTAGATATATTTCCTACACTTCACTGTCCTGCCTTCCTCTTTCTTCCACTGGGCCTCCGGAGAAGTCACCTCTTAGAGAGCTGGTTCCATGATTGATTTAAGGTTGCAACACCATGGATCTGCTCTAAGTCAACAAGCAAATGATAGAAAAAAATGTATTATAAAGAACTTATTTTGTGCAAGTCACAGTGATAGGTATTGTAGGAGAGCAAAACACAGTAATTTCCTTAAATGACGTGTAACCTACTAGGTTTGAGGCACTAAGACAAATGGGTGCATAGTTATAATTCAAAAGATAATCTGATAGACTCCAAAAGAGACATAGAAATAAAAGTGTTTGAGGAGTCAACAGAGGCAATGATCATATGGAGTGGAAAGGATTTGAAAGGGGTTCTTGGACAAGGTGGATATTTGAGACAAGCTTTATTTAAGAACCACAATTTGAAAGAGACTTTGGGGAGGGTATTTTCATCAAAAATAAAACCATGAAATAAGACAGAAAGAAAATAATAGGACATGGCTATTCTAGTCATATCCTATTTGGCTGAAAAGGTAACTTGGGGTTCTATTATGTGGGACCCTACAAGTCAGGTTAAGGAGATCAGGCCTTGAGCCTAGGCAAAGGGAGGTGGCTGAGAGGCATAGAGTAGGACTGATGAGGAGTCTGTTGGAGGTAAGTGGGAGGAGGGGGAGGAAGGTAGAGATAAGTGCCCGTAGCAAGAAACTGCATCTGGGTGCGAATGACCAAGACTTGACCGCTACCTTCCAGAATATCAAGGTTGCGGGGAGGGCAGAGATGGATTAGAGACAAGTTGAAGCTGCCAAAGACATCATTTTCTTGTTAGACTAGTCAGCTCCCCTACTTGTGAAGGTCAGTGCCTTCACATTTTCACCTAATAAGTTAAGCAGCTTACATATTTCAGAATAAAAATTCCCTTTTCATGTGAAGATGATGTGTTTCCAAAGTCTTTCTTTTGCTAAAAGGCAAAGGAAAGTTCAAGCATAACAGAGACAGGAGCAGCAGCTATGGAAGAGAATGGCATCTAAAGGAAGAGATGTCGGCCATGGTCTCAGTATTTGTGCAGATAAAACACTTTCTGGCTTTGTGACTAATAAAAAATTAGCTTTCCCAGAAAGAAAAAAATGTATGAATTCAATGTTAAAATGTAAGGACTCAATGAAATTCTGACACATTGTACAACATGGATAAAAACCTTGAAAACATTATGCTAGGTGGAGTATGCCAGACACAAAAAGGCAAATATTGCATGATTCTTCTTATTTGAGATACCTAGAGTAGTCAAATATATAGAGAAAGAAAGTAGAATAGTGGTTACCAGGGGCTGATGGAAAGAAGACAAGGGAGTTATTGTTTAATGGGTACAGTTTCAGTTCGGGATGATGAGAAGGTTCTGGAGATGGATGGTGGTGATGGTTACACAGAAATGTGAATGTACATAACGCCACTGAATTGGATACTCGAAAAAAGGTTACAGTGTCAAATGTTATGACATGTATATTTTACTACAATTTTTTTAAGAGCAAAGGTCTAAAAAAAAAAAAAAAGCAAAGGTCTATTTTGTGTTTCTATGATGCCAAATTCCACTTCACTAATTTTTAGAGAGAAAGTTCACACTCTGATCTGATAGGATCATGCCCGCAGGTTGGCCTTTCTACACGGACCTCTGTTCTATAGGAGAAGTCATGTTCTCTAAGAAGTTTGCATGGGGAGTTAGGAATCAGAGCAAAACGAGTTGGGTATAGTATTGGCTACCATAAGAGAGATTGGCCTAACATTCTTGTCCTCAATGTAGAAATAGATCTGCCAAGGAGGTCTGAATCTTTGCATTAGCCAGTCTGAGTACTCTTCCTCAAGATAGTGTAGCCAACCAAGGTTATTTTTCAAAGCACAGTTCATCATAGTCACAAATGCAGTGAGAAAATATGATGAACACATCAATAGCTATCAGAAAGAATGATTAAATCTAAAATACTCACTAGAGAGAATAGGAGTGACATCCGGGAATATTTCTACAGGATCAACGTCTGATTTTAAAGTGAAATTTTCCTGCATCAACCCAATATGCATTGCCCTTGGCATAAATGCTTTGGTGTCTCAGTGACAGTAGAAGACCAATTAATAAGGCTATTTATCTTTGCAGGTTGACATAGCACATACGGGACTCTGTAGGATTGAAATATGCTACCAAAGAAGGAAAGAACATGATGTGAAGTGTAGCTGATAAGAAAAAAATGAAAAGAAATGTTGAGAGGGAAGGGAGACTAGCAAGGAAGGAAAGCAGTTGTGAAATAATGTTATGAGAAGGAAGAGGTCTATTAGGGTTCTGCAAGATGGAGAGCTAACATATCCCCAAGGTGCTGGAAACAGCTACAAAAGCTGTATGAAATAGTTTTAGAAGAGAATTAAAATATGCTTAAAAAAGAAAATTTAAAGTCAGAGTGGTGACCTGAGTGGATACCTGTATATCTGGAGGCTAGGATTTAAAGTTCATGTAGGCATAAGCCTCATTTTGGGTGAGGCAAGGTGTTGGAACTAAGATCCCCAAAATCTAAGGCCCTCAGATCCAAAAAACACATATTTCCCCAAGTAATCCAAATTCCATGCTTGATCCTTATTCAGACTTGGAGCTTAAATTTATATCATATTCCAGGAAGCCTCACTTAAAAATATAAACAGAAAATTCGGTTAGGAAATTGATGCCCTGGCACTCCTTGCATAAATAAATGCAAAACCCACACAGGAGAACACAGACACACCTAGGTGGCAAGGGATCCTCACAAAATGACAAGACTTACTGAAGATGAGCCCATGATAAAAAGTCATAGAATAGCAAGTAACAATTTTTGTGTGAGGTATAGGCAGTGGACACAAGATACAGGAGGATTAGACCCAATAATGTGAGTTACTAGAATGGAATTTAGAAAGTAACAACCAGGGGCACCTGGGGGGGCTCAGTGGTTGAGCGTCTGCCTTTGGCTCAGGTCATGATCCTGGGGTCCTGGGGTCGAGTCCCACATTGGGCTCCCCGCAGGGAGCCTACTTCTCCCTCTGCCTGTGTCTCTCCCTCTCTCTGTGTGTCTCTCATGAATAAATAAATAAAATCTTTAAAAAAAAGTAACCACCAAAGAAAAGATCTTTAACATTATTAAAGCTATCACAGAAGTAATTAAAACACAGGAATGAGAAATGGAAAAAGACAAGGCTGCTTTGAATAATGTTGATGCTGCTGCTAATAATAATAGTACAGTACTGGTCCTTTGCTAGGCCCTTTTCTAAATGTTTTGCAAATATTAACTCATTTAATCCTCACAACATTATTATTATTGTATTATGAGGTATTAGTACTTTTCCATTTTATAGAAAATGCAGCATGACATCATCACCTCCCAGAAGCCCCTTCTCCTAATATCAACACTGTGGGTTTGGATTTTAACACATGACTTTGTGGGGGGTGAGGGGGTGGGGGGATGGATAGGCACAAATTTTCAGTCTATATTCTAGAGTACAGGGTCTTAACCACTACACCAAATCAAAGAGCAAATTTTATTTCCAAATGAAATTCCAGATTCCAAAAACTTTCAAGATTTTAAAATTACAAAAGTGAAAAAACTTATAAAGAAAACTCAATGAATGAATTAAACAGCAGATTAAGCACAGGTGAAGAAAGAATAAGTGTAAAACAACTGAAAAAAAATCTGAAAATATAGCACAGAAAGAAAAAAAGATGGAAAATATAAAAGCAAGAGTAAGAAATATAGAGAATAAAATGAAAAGAACCAACATATTTCTAACAGAAGGTTGTCGTAGGAGAAGGTAGAGAGAACAATAAGTAGGCAATATTTTAAAATGTAATGACAGAAATTTCCAGAATTGGTGAAAGATATGAATATTCAAGAAGTGCAGTGTAAGTAAAGGTAAATCACATGAAGACATTTTTTAGTGAAACTAAGAAAACTAAGAAAATATCAAAAGCAAGCAAAAAAAAAAAAAAAAGAGCGGGATTCCCTATAAATAATTAGATTAATAGCACATATCTCAATAGCAGCCATAAATTCTAGAAGATTCTTTATCTGAAAGATAATATCTTCCGAGTCTTGAGGAAAGATTTTTTAACCCTGAGTTTTATACTCAGGTAGAACATCTTTCAAGCACAAGAACAAAATAAAAATCCTACACTTAGATTCTTGCTGAAAGAACTAATTAAAGGATGTAGTTCCGGGGAAAAAATGAACTCAGAAGAATGTGTAGGATACAAGGAGCAATGGTGAGCAAAGAGGCTGGAAAACACTGAGAAATCAATATAGGGAATTAAAAAACAGGGCTAGGTAACGTTAAATGGAAAACTGAAATGTGACCAATTGAAGGTCCTCAATGCTCCCATCACCAGGGAGGAGAAGAAAGATCTTTGGAATAGTGTTAGGGTCCCCTAAGTTACTTGCGAGTATTAAAACATGAGGGCTTTATCAAAAGAGTTGAGATTGAATGTTGAATTTTCAAATAATTAGAGGGGGGAAATAAAGGAAGATTTGATTACAGTAGTAGAAGGAAAAAAGGAGAAGAAAGAGAAAGAATAGAAATAGCATGGGAAAGTGGGAATAAACATAAGGTGATGGAAATAAACGTAACAGTGCTCACAGGAAGTATGAATGAACTCCTTGGTGATAATCAGGGTCCATGAGACTGAGAAGTAAAGCCAAATCCAGCTATATTCCATATATGGGAGAACTTCTGAAACCTAATGACATAGAAGGTTGACATTAATGAGACAGGGAAAAAAATGTCAGATTTATATTTCCAACAGGATGGAGAAGTAGGTGTAAGAAAACCCTCTGCCACCCCAAAACACCTAGATCTGCATAGATCGCTAAAGGACACTTTCAAATGTTTTATTAAACTCACAAGAAAATAGGGAAAATCCTTGTAAGACAGAAGCAGCAAAGAGGAAGCCCGGACCACAGAAGCAGATGAACACAAACACAGAAACTGGAGCCGCTCTAGATCCGGGGTCAGCGGCTCCAGCTCAGGGGTCAGCGGCTCTAGATCGGGGGTCAGCGGCTCTAGATCGGGGGTCAGCAGCTGTAGATCAGGGTCTGCAGCTCTAGCCTCGGAGCCAAACCCAGCCTGCCCTCCGTGTTGTCAAGGGCTAGTGAACCGGGCCAGGCCCAGCGTTCACATGCTGTCTCTGGCTCCCCGTGCAGAACTGCGTGGTATGGACAGAAACCACATGACCCGAAAACGCTGAACTATATCTATCCCTCTAGAGGAAAAATTTGCTGACCCTTGCTCCCGGGGTCCAGAGATCTGAGGATTCATGGCTGCCGGGGTTGGCGTGAGGTGAGGAGTGAGAGTGGGAGCCCAGGCCTTCCGTCTGAGCACCGGGAGGACGATTACGGGGAGACTCCTCCAAAAGACACCATCGAAATGAATCTCCTCTCTGTAAAGGGGGAGTTGAGGGGACATCTGACTGTTTGCAAAGGGTGCAGGCCAGGAAGCCTTTCAGCACGCTGGGCGTTACTCTGGGGCTGGTGCTCATTGCCCACCAGGCCCACCAGGCCCACCAGGCCCCCCAGGCCTGCCAGGCCACCACCAAAGCAGCCCGCTGGCTCCGAGGTCCACTTCCATGGGCGTTTTCTCTGCATCTGCCAGCTGTATTCTAAAGAAGGTGTTACCAGCATTTCCTCTCTGTTGCTTCTGTGCATTTTTAAAAAAGAGTTTATTTATTTATTTGAGAGTGAGAGAGAGAGAGAGAGCAGCAGGAGGAGCAGGGGCAGAGGGAGAAGCAGACTCCCTGCCGAGTGGGGAGCCCTGTACAGGGCTGGATCCTGGGACCCCGGGACCATGACCTGAGCCGAAGGCAGGTGCTTAACTGACTGAGCCACCCAGGCGCCCCATTTCCGTACATTTTTTCATTCGCTGTGGAAGACTGACTAGTCTCAAGGGAATAGTTTCATCCCTCGGGGTCTGACAGAGCTGGCGGCTGCCTGCAGGCAGAGGACACGTCGGGTTCTCTCCCAGAAGTAGGCCACTATGACATCATGGCACGACTACCTTGGGGCAAGCCACCAGTGGCCGGTGGGAGACCTCCTGTGGAAGCCAGGGCCTGTGATCCCATCTCATATATTAGTCCTTTATTTCTCTGCTCATAATCCCCCTTTAATCTCCATGCCGTCAATAAATCTTGTGACTTACTGCAGGCTGATCACAGCTATTAGGGTGCGGAATTAAGGAAATTCCCTGTTTTTATGCTTGTAGCCAAGCTTAGAGAGAGAACAGCAACTGCCTCTGGAAGGCCAAATGTGAGATGGCAAAAGATGGTCTTCAGAGCACGGGGCTGTGGTTGGAGCCACAGGACCGGCTAAGATGACGGGCTGCCACCAGGACACGTGTGTGTGACATGTAGCCATTGCCAGAAACCTGGAGAGGAATAGCAGGTGAAGATACAAGCTGACGGTTATGGCAAAACTATTGATATATAAAAAAAGAGGTGAAACTTTATAGTCACTAGTTGGGAAGTCATTTGGTGCTTGAATAAATCTTAGGAAACGAGGTTCTATAGGATAGACAGATGGAAACAATGGCTTCAGGCAGCGGCCCTCACAGAGGATTCACATCTTCATAAATGCTTCACTACTGAAAGGGATTCAGCATCCATTGCAGATAATGAGAGATCACTGAAGGACACGGCGATTGCTGGGGGACTTTCTCAGCACCTCTTAAATCACATTACTATGATACGTTTGATTCCATATCCAGGTAAAAACCCAAAGAAGAGTCGCCACTACCTGACTTGTGGTTATGTCCCATCATTTTCAACTGAGGCCCAACATAGTTCTAGATATCTGGGACAACAGAAGGATGGCCAGGTTGGCATATCCTGAGAGTAGGAGGCAATAGTGTTTGGGGCTCAGAGGCCAGGTTACCTGCCTCTAAATCTAGGTTCTGATGAGATTAGGAAGGCAAGCCACCTCACTGTACCTATTTCCCCATTAAGGGTAGCCTGGGTGGCTCAGCAGTTGAGTGCCTGCCTTTAGCCCAGAGCATGATCCTGGAGTCCTGAGATTGAGTCCCATGTCGGGTTCCCTGCAGGGAGCCTGCCTCTCCCTCTGCCTGTGTCTCTGCCTCTCTCTGTGTGTCTCTCATGAATGAACAAATGAATAAATAAATAAATTCTATTAAAAATATATTTCCCCATTATGTAAGATGGCTCCTGTTACTGCGTAGCTCATAGATTTGTTGCTGATCAAATGACTTCATACACGTAAAGCCCCTAGAAGAGTGTCTGGGGTGTAGTTAGTGCTCAGTGCATGTCGGCTGATCCTACTAGGTGTTCAGGCAAAGGCCTGAACAGAGTCAAGTCCAGGATCTGTTGTTCAAGAGCTTAGATTCAGGTGTCGGTGTCTGTGCAATGAACCACCTTAAAGCAATAAGGTACTGCCATGTCTCATGATTCCGTGGGAGGAGTGGCCTCAGAGGAGCGGTTTTCCTGTGGGTCTCACTGGGGTTTCTTATATGGCCACAGTCATACCGTGGCTGGGGCTGGAGTCACTTGGAGACCAGAACCTACTGGAGTGTCCCAGATGCCTTCTTCCCTCCGGCGTGTGGTGCTTTAGTGCTTGTCACCTGGCGTCTCTCTCCACAGAGCCTCCCATCCTCCGCGCTCTCCGTGTGGCCTGCCTTCCAGCAGGGGGCTGACGTCTCCCACGGTAACTTTCTTCTCAGAACACCACAGCAGCAGCTGCCCAGGCCTTCCCTCATGCTTAGGTCCAGGGCTGGCATAGAGTCGTAGGGGAGACAGCAGCCACAAGGTCACCTAGAGCCAGGGTGGAGGGAAGGGACTGCAGGCTCACTGGGTATGGCCTCATGGGGCTTTGTAGAGGGGAAAGGAGCGAAGGCCTTCAGTTCGATTTCCCCCCTCATTTGACAAGGATCAGACTCCACTCCTCTTTATTTTCACATCACCTCACACCTAACTGATCATAAATGGTTCTCCCCAGTCCCAGTCTTCTCCCCACTTTCATCCAGCGTGTACCAACTCTCATGTTAGCCTTCCAGAAGCACAGTTTTTGCTTCCATGCCCAAGAAAGGTTAACTATCTAGTACTGTCTACATGATAAAGTGTGGACATCTTAGGCTGTTATTCAAAGGTCCACGGGCTTGTGTCTGAGAAGATGAGATTGGGATTAGGTTGGAGAATGCCGGAAGCGAAACTCACATCCCAATAATTACTGCCTTCTAGCTTTATCAAGCCTAACAGGTGCACAAACAGCACAAAGGAAACATATGAATAATGTATCATTTCTTTTCATCATGAAAACAGACCACAGAGGCGACAACGGTCAGCAGCCTGCAGGGATGAAGAAACGGCCAGATTTTAACAAAAGGGCACCCGGAAATTCATTCCTTCCTCCTGGGAAGGGTCTCATTATCACCCCAAAGCAAACTGCTACCTCGTAAAGCCACTCAGCAAGCCACATCACCTAGGACAGTCATCTATGCCCAATGTTGGAGTTCTGGGCCCCAATATTCTTGTGGCACTATTTTCCTGTGCCTGTGCTATAGGTTATGCAGTTGCCTCTATTTAGACCTGTGTAGGAGATTAGGGGGGCTTTCATTTCTCCAGGAGGGAAGTTTGGGTCCTAGTCAAACGATAGAATTCCTCTGCGATGGTGTCCCAGCTTCATGTTTTAACTTCAGACTTATCTGTGTGCCACACAATGTTTACTATAACACTCCCTTTTGCCTCTTGACACAAACTTTTGCAGCCATTCATACCGGTCTACCCTCTGTTTCTCCAATTCCTAGTCCTTTCTTATCTCTCTGCATAAGATAGGAAGGGACTGCAGGGAAAAAACGGAGAAAACTCAAGCTGTTCCAATGTCCCACAAGCCATGAAGGTAGCAAGAAGGATAAGAATGTCTTGTTCTATAGCCCTATCATATTTACTGCCTTTTACTTATATTTTTTTCTTAAATATAGATGTTTTATTTCCTCAGCCATATGCTGAACATGTTCTAGGAAAAGAAGGGATTTATTTTATTAATTTCTTAAGGATTTATTTATTATAAATCAGAGGGAGAGGACAGAGAGAATCTTAAGCAGACTCCACAGAGACTGACATGTGGCTCAACCCCACGACCCTGAGATCATGACTTGAGCTGAAATCAAGAGTCAGATGCTTAACCAACCATGCCACGCAGGCACCCTAAGAAGGGCTTTATTTTAGACTATGTCTTTCTACATTATATATTTATATTTATTCAGAGCAGCAATATAAATAGTTATCTGCTAGTTGATTATCCCATATAAAGACAAAGTTCTTACAGTTCACCTATCCATCCATCAACCCATTCTGTCATTGAGTCAATAATCATTTACTGACTGCTATCCACCTCAAATCTCTGCCGGGTGGTGCCCATCACAGGGCAGTTTATGCAGGTTCTGGAACTCTTCGATTCCTCAGTATCTGATACATAGCACCAAATAAAATATTCAGCTTTAACATTATAAAAATAAGGGGATGAAATTATGAAAATAATACAAGCTCATGGTAAACATTAAAACAGCATAGGAGGGCATAAGGGCAAAAGTAAGACTCCGGTTGCCACTCCACACAAACTTCCTATTCTAATAGCCTAAAAGTAATAGTTGTTGAAGGATTCTCCTCTATCCTTCAGAAACTTGTATCTTTTTTTTACAAAAATATCATTCTATATGTATTTTTCTGTTGTCCACACCTCTCATCTATACAATGTATTTTGGTTATTTTTTCATATAAGGTCATGTAACTCTCCTTGTTCTTTTTTTTTTTTTTTAAACAGTTTGATTGAGGAGGGGCACCTGGGTATCCCAATTGGTTAAGCATCTGACTTTGGCTCAGGTCATGATCTCAGGGTCCTGGGATCAAGCCCCGCCCGCATCAGGCTCCTTGCTCAGATGAGAGTCTGCTTGTCCATCTCCCTCTGCCCCTTACCCACTTATGCTCTCTCTCTCTCTCAAATACATACATACATACATACTTACATACATAAATACATAAAATCTTTAAAAAAAGAATCCATCCAGTTTCATTGAAGGGCACCTGGGTGGCTCAGTTGGTTAAGTATTTGACTCTTGATTTCAGCTCAGGTCACGATTCTCAGGGCTGCACGATTGAGCCTACATCATTGGGCTCCACACTAGACAAGGAGCCTGTGTAAAACTCTCTCTTTCCCTCTCTGCCCTCTCCCCCAACTTGCACACTCTGTGTCTCAACAAAACAAAACAGTTTTATTGAGCTATAATTCATATACCATGCAATCACCTATTTAAAAGTATATTATTCAGGGGTGCCTGGGTAGCTCAGTGGGTTAAGTGTTGGACTTTTGATTTCAGCTCAGGTCATGATCTCAGGGTCCTGGGATGGAGCTGCATCCCAAGCCTGTGTGGGCTCTGGGCTCAGCAAGGAGTCTGCTTGAGGATTTTCTCTCTCCCTCTGCAAACCCTCCCATACCCCCCACTGCTGCTCATGCTCTCTCTCTAAAATAAAGACATAAACCTCTAGAAAAATAGTGTATCATTCAATGATTTTTAGAATATTCAGAGCTGTGCAGCCACCACCATAATCCTCATTCATTCTTCTTAATTGTTGCAGAGATTTTGTTTTATCTTATGCCACAATCTCAGTAAATATTTGTTGAATGAATTTAAACAGATTTGGATTGAGAAAGTGGGGGGAAAAAGAAAATTAGAAACATAAAAATAAAAAGCTCCAAGGCTTCTGCTAGTCCTTTAAGACAGTTTTAAACAACTATGTCATAGTGATATAACAATATAAATGAAAAAATATTTTCACATTATCTGAATCTTTTCTTTCCAAATAGCAGAGTCCTAATCCATGTGTACATAAATTCATTTTGCATTGTGCTGGATTTCCTTTAGCAAGTCAATTATTTTTGCTTTCAAGTAATGTTTTATTTCATTTTGTAAGCTTAAAAATAAATATTACTTGCAATAATCTTCCAAATTAAGTTAGCTTATAATATTTCAACAGTAACAGGACAATTTTTCCAGCATTTGCTTCATATGTACTGTGAAGGTAAGCATTTCAGATTAATACAATATTTATAAAACGTCTAAAGAAATGTAAGCAAATTGTTTTTGAAATTATAAATATTAGGAGCTTTAAGCATATGTGGTGCTAAGTAATATTGACATGTCTGGGAAAATGTGCAAAACAGAGGGAAATAACACAACTACTCTTTCCCCACACTTACGTTCCCACATACAAAATAATACATTCTGAGTGGGAAAAAAGGCACTTGGTAAATTAGTAAGGCCTCCAGTGACATTAAAACATGCCCTTAAATCCAAACCTGAATCAAGGTAAGAATGAAAAATTTAGACTCAAATGCTGTTGAAGATAGGAAAGAAAAGAACACAGGCTCTTGTTTGTGTAAAAAGAGGAATTGCTGTCTCTACAGAATGTTGGAAAACATCTTTCTGGAGATTTTAAAAACATGACAAGAACACGACAGATATGATGCCACATTCCTCTCTAAGGATTGAGATTTGATTCCAGGAGGTCATACAGCTCATGGATTCTATTATTATAATCCAGGCCACACTGAGGCTCAAAGTGCAATATTCATTGTTCCTAAACGCTTCGTGTCTAAATTCCTGAAAGCTCTCCCCCTCAGGATGGCTCTGGTGCTCAGCAGTAATCTAGCAAGTGCTCAACTTCAAATGCATCAGCAAGCATATACCATTTTTCCAAAAACAAATCAATCAGATGTCAGAAACAGATTTCTCAGATCTTTTTCTCTCCTTAGATTAAACTTAATCATTCCTGGGATTTGACAGAGATCTGAGAAGAATTCTCTATCTTAGATTCTTCAGGCAAACAGTCTTGATCTTAAAAAGTTTCTAATTTCTCCAAGTTTCCTTAAAAATGTCTCTTACCTTTAGAATGACTTTATACTTTGCCCCTGTGTCTTGGACTTAAAATCTAGCACAGGTAAGGAGATAATGGATCTGTTTAATGAGGGCAAAATAAAACCCAAGAAAATACAGTCTCCATAGAAAATATCCAAATATATACCAGGCATAGGAAGCTCCAGCCTCTTCATGCTTTTTAAAAATACTGTACAGGACTTTGAATACGGGGAATTGGCTGAACTCTTTGAAAGTAATTTTTACTTGGCCCATCCTCAGAGTGAAATCATTGTTGTGAAAAACAGTACTCAGGAGTTAAGGTGACCAAAAAGACGCCTGAAACGTTCTCTTCTTCCTACTTTCTGAAGAGAGGGGAGAGGGTAATAGGACAGATTACAGAGTCAGAGAAATTATCAGCGGAGGGAATGAGACTGTGCTTGGTGCATAACAGAAACCGCAAAAGATCAGTGTATCCCTGCAGCCACAGTAGCAAACCGACTTAAGGCAGTTTACATAGAAAAGCAATTTATTAAAGAGTGTTAGGTATTTCTGGGACACCAGAGAGTCTGTCTTTGAGGTTATCCAACTAGGGAAGATGCTCAACCTTCATTAGGAAGCTTCCTCAGGAGCCCCACTGTTGCTCTGGTAGTTCCAGCTCTACTTGCCTCACCTACCCTGAATGCTAGATACTAACAGCTATGCACCTATATTACCTCCTAAGCTTGAAAGCCCCCACTGCCAGCCTTGCCAGAAAATGGATTCTTGCCTTCTCACATAGCTCTCTTATAACAAAATCTCAAATAGGTGCATTTGATTGCCATAGAACATATCATGAGAATGGGGAAAATTAAGCAGTTAGCTTCTACTCTGGGAGATGGGTACATGATGTGAGATAATCCCCAAATGTGAGAATGGTGTGGCTGGGAAGCTACAAAGCATGGTACATTATCTTCCATTGGAAGAATGGTTCCAGTATAGAAGCCAGAAAATCAGCAGGTCTTGATAGATTAGATATTACAAGTGAGGGAGAGGGGGCAGTATGAGTGACTCTCAGATTTCAGGTGTGCATATGTGGTGGATGGTGGTGCCATACTAAGTTGGGATGGGCATGTTTAGTGCAAGAAAGGCCATTGGGGTCAAGGATTCAGTTTGGGGGGATTCTGGGAAGACAACAGCAGAAGTGGCATATTGTTTAATCTCCTCAAAGCAGCCTATGAAAAGAAACCAAAAATAGAACAATAAAGCCAAACACTCATGGGGATAATCTTCAACAGTAGGCAATAAGGTGCTTATTTCCATCTACTACAAAATATGAATGGATAAGGAGTAACCACTGACAGCTCTAAGACCTGCTTGTCCCGACACCTTTGCAGGACAGAGGAAAACAAGAGACATCAGAGGGACTAGAGAACCCAAAAGAGCCAAGTACTCCTCAATGGAAACTTCAGAAACCCGAGAGGGGTTTTACATTCTAAAAATGAGTGAGCACACAATTTGCGGTGAGCTCTGAAGGGGCCCCAGAAGTCTGGGTCCCATCAGGTCCCAAGTCGTCAAAACTTACTTCTAGGACAAAGTTCTATCATGATGAGAAAATGCTGCAAGGAGAATGCAAATTGAGCATCACAGAACAGTAGAGTCAAAGGAAATAGCAGGTCAAGATAAAATTACGGGAGGACACAGCTCCAGAAAGTAAACTGCGAGATCTTTCGAACATTGCACAAACACAGCGAAAGAGAGAACTAGAGCTGTGAGTTTAGAAGGATTATCTGGAGCCACACATATTTCTAGAAGTTAAGGAAAACAAAGGAAAGAATGATCTTAATCTTAATGTGAAAAAAACGATTAAGAAGCAGAGTAACGTCTCTACAGAAAAGGAATGAACACTAGAGAGACGTTACCACAATATGTCTTGCCACAGAGAGAGGATGTGCTCTGACACAGCAGGGCTCTCATGGCTTATGGTCTGAAGCTTTGCATCAAATAAACTGAGGACCCGCAAAGGAGCACTGTGACTGTGGGAGACAACCTCAAGAGAGTTGCCAAGGCTCACTGCCCTGAGTCTTGTTAAGGGTTCCTTCTCTTATGAGATGTGATGGTGCAAAAGGATGAACTGGGAGGGCATTTAGTGAATTGCGGATATAGGTAAGGGGTTTTGCCCATGGACATTTTTGTGAAAGTTTATTCTAATGAGCTGGGCTCACTATATTTTTTATTCCCATCATGTTGAGAATAATCACGAAGCCAAATATTCCACCAGTCAGACTGATCTTTGTCTTTTTTTTACATTTTCCAGCAGCTGCAACCCCTGGGCTAGAGCTGGGTAGGAAATGGCAGGGACTTGCAGTGGAGAGAAAAGACTAGGGGCTGGAGGTAGACTTCTGAATAGTAATAACAGCAACTTTCAACAACACTGACTTGTTATTCTGATTAAATAATCAAAAATTTTAAATAGTAAGAAATACATACTTGAGTTTTTTTTTCAAAAGATTTTGAGAGAAAGACATGAGTGCATATGCACACACAATTGAGGAGGTGAGGAGGGGGAGAGGGAGAAGCAGACTCCCCAGAGCAGGGAGCCCAACCTGGGGCTTGATTCAAGGACTCTGAGATTGCAACCTACAGACTGAGTCACCTAGGCGCCTCTATGCTTGGGTTTTATTTATTTATTTTATCTAGTGCGCCTGGGTGGCACAGTTGGTTGAGCGGCTGACTCTTGATTTCAGCTCAGATCATGATCTTGGGGTGGTGGGGTCAAGATCCATGCAGTGAGCTCTGTGCCCATTGGGGAGTCTGCTTGAGATTCACTCTCTCTAAAAGTAGATAAATCCTTTTAAAAAATGCTCCTTATCTATAATACTATCTAGATATTAAATAGATAATTTGGAATTTTTGTTAGCATTTATAGAATTTAAAATATTCCTTCTAAGCAACCACACAAACACATTTTTTCCCAAGCCAAAACACATATTCCCATGCTTGAAATGCTGTTTCTAATTTCTAATTTATTTTTACAGGCTAATTTGCAAAATGAAATTGTTTGGATGATTGGTTTGCAGTAAACATGGTATACCAAATTGGTTTCTAAATTTAGAGAAAGGTTGAATCTCCTCTTATAATAATCAAGAAATAATAAAAGTATTAATGATAATGGAGCTTCCATAATTAAAGTCAAATTCTGAAATAAGCAGAAATGAACTTTAGCAGGTAGTAGCAACATAAATTATAATTCTTGCAAATGGTTATTTTGAGCTCTTTTCATGGGATAATGCAATCTCCAATATGCAATTTACTAAATGATAATACATGTATCATATGTGTCATAATTATGTTCATAGTCTTGTTGAATTTAGTACTATTAGGCATAACAAAGACATAGGAAATAGTACATGAGAGTCTAAGAGTCATAAAACACAAAGTCGTTTTAATGAACGCCTTGATTTCTATGTCTGATATTTAAAAAAATTTTAGAAAGTAGTAATTGTTATCCATAGAAATGTTTTCAAAGACAAATCTTGTTTATATATAATAGGATTTGCAGATGAACTCTAGATTTTAAATATAGTAGACTCCATGTCCTTTCTTGGAGGTTTTTGAGGGTTGATTTTTGGTAAGATCTCTTTGGCATAAAATGTTTTATGAAGTCCAGCTTCTCGAAGTGCTAACTCAAAACGGAGTCTAGGGTCAGAAATTATCTGTGGAAATAAAATACATTTAAATAAGTGGCAATTCATCAAACTAAATTTTACCATTTAGTTCTATATTTCCTCAAGATGTTTAACTTATTTTTTTCTGGGTAGATGACTAGATGAGAATAAACTTGGTGTACACGGTGACTATATTATTGGTTTGCCTTTTTTTTTTTTTTTTAACTGAAAATGTCCAGGGGCACCTGGGTGGCTCAATCGGTTAAGTGGCCAACTCTTAATTTTGGCTCAGGTCATGATCTCAGGGTCCTGAGATAGAGCCCTGAGTTAGGCTCACACTCAGCCAGGGAGTCTGCTTGTGGATTCTCCCTTTCCCTCTCCCCCAAGCTCATTGACATGCTCGCTCGCTCTCTCTCTCTCAAATAAATAAATCTTAAAAGAAAAGGTCCAAATCTTTTTTTTTTTAGCATTTTTTTAAAGATTTTATTTATTCATTTATAGAGACAGAGAGAGAGGCAGAGACACAGGCAGAGGGAGAAGCAGGCTCCATGCAGAGAGCCCGACGTGGGACTCGATCCAGGGTCCCCAGGATCACACCCTGGGCTGCAGGCAGCGCTAAACCGCTGTGCCACTGGGGCTGCCCGAAAAGGTCCAAATCTTGATATCATTTTCCAGTGCATCTGTGGTTTCCAATATAATGTATAGGGAATATCATACTAGATTAGTCAAAATATGACACCTTGAAATTATTAAAAGATGAGGTAAAAAAAAGCTCACTTTCAGTACTATCATTGATTCATAATTGATAGCTAGAATTAGAAAATACAATCATTGATTAAACCACAACCTTGTGCATTGGTCTTTAAACAAACATTCTAATTTCTCCATCATTCAGCAATATGTAAGTTATGTTTAAACACATGGCCCCTACTTTAAAAACAAGAATCAATCGAGTTCTCCTTCCAAGCCTGGATTTCTATTTCAAGCAGAATTAGAAAATGTTTCCACCAATGTGATCCTAAATGGGAATCGAAATATGAATAGCTCAGTTTCTATTTTCATTTATAGCCAATTGGAACTTATTCTTCTTCCCCTCCTTCTATGAACGTTAAATGTCAACAGACATTATTTGCAATGATAAGGTAGCCACATATTGATTTTAGCTAATGGGACATTTAATGTGGACTTGAAGCCCCCCCCCACCAGAGGATAGGATAATAAGCTGTTGAATGCAGCCCCTCCTTCAAGAAACTCTTAAACTAATAGGGGTCATAAGAAAGTATGCAGATAACTACAGCTCATGGCACATGTGACTGATGTTCCAAGAATAGAATACAGAGGTACATCTCCTGGTGCGGGTGAGACTAGGATGACCTCAGGTAAGGCGGAGCACTTGAGCTAACTATAAAGCCCACCCTATTCTTCTATGAAGCAAAGTGAGGAGGAAAAGAGATGGAGCAGAAAAGGAAGTCACGTGCACATTCAGAGGTCAAATAGGTCAACTTGGGAGCAGGGCAGTTTGGGTGGAATGCTGGAGTGGCAGTCTACTACAATTGTCTACACAGGAAGTAATAAATGCTAAACTTGACTGGTCGCAAGGAAGAGAGAACCGTCAGAACCACTATGAAGAGAAGAGTCAAGTGATGAGGTACAGGAATGAGAGGCAGTGATGCGTACAAGTCAAAAATATGACAGAGATTTGTGTCTGAGAAGCAACATATATTTTAGCCTTAGACCTAATTTCTCCTCTTCTGGCTATAGTCTCTGTGCTCACTTCCAAGGATTTATGCCCCACCTGTGTGCTCCCTAATTATGTCCTGGACTCACCTGTCTTCTCTTGCCTTCTGGTTCGTAAGGTTTAAAATGTCTCATTATACTATTTGTAAAATAGAGATCAAATGAAATGGAGACCTCTTTCGAAAACTGACCTCCATTTCCCCAATTCACCTCCCCAGAAGCAGCCCATCAGTTTCTTGTGAATGTGTCCTAGACATCTTCACCCTAAACCTGACAGGAACAAAACAATCTCTCTCTCTCCCTAAGTCTGTTTTTACTTCTGTCTTCTTATATGGCTAATGGCAGCCACACCTAAGGATTATAATTTACTAAATTACTTCAAGGTGTCAGGCAATGGCCTAGGCAATTGACATTATCCTAATCCTCATAAGAACCTTACAAATTATTTTACAGATGAAGTAAACAAGACATAAAGATGTTAATAGCTTACGCCAGTTCACACAGCCAGTATAGATAGCAGATGTGGGTTTGAATCCAAAATGCAGGTTCTCCTCAGTGTCACTTGCTGCCTTGCTTAGGATCATTACTCCCTCCTCCCAGCCAGGGCCATCCGTGACCCGCCCCCCGACCTCCCACGTTCAGGAGAGGGGCACCACCTGAAAAGGATCTGACCCCTGCTGCCAAACCCACCAATTTGCTGTCCAGGACACGTGGCTAAAACACACCTGATTGTATAATTCACCTGCTTCTGAGTCGCCTGTGCTCTCAGGATATCTCCGCAGGCCAAGAGTTACTGTACTTTTCAGTCTGACCCTAACCTGTTCCCAATCTCACCTCCCAGCACCCACCCTTGCCACGTGCCTTACACTGGAGACACGTCAGTAAGGGCCCCTTTCCACCCTCTTCTGCTTGGTGAAACCCTTGTTGCCTTAGCCCAGGTACCGGAGAGCTTTCCAATTTCTGACTTCGACTCTTGGCCAACCCCAGCTGCCCGCCCTGCTGTGGCTTCTGCTGATACATCTTTCTAATGAGCCCCTCTTCTTTCGCCCCATCCCTCCTCCCAACCTATTTTTTTTTTGTTTTAGTTTAAATCACCTGGAATAAATTGTTACTGCTGCTAAGAATCCTCAACTAAGATGCAGCGTGGTTTCCTCTTTGACACTTGGTCTGACTTCCCTAGTCGGCGGTTCCATTGGTTCGCGTCCCCTTGCCACCGCAGCCCCCAGACCTCCACATGGGAGGTGGTCTCACCCCAGGGCATTGTTCCCATATGGGCTAGCTGCCCTCCCAAACCAGCTGCCCTGCTCACTCCTCCAACAAAACAAGTGCATCTTGCTTGAGGAGGCAGCCCTGGTGACATCGCAATGCCAGATAGAGTATACGTTCCATACATATTTGTCCAATTAGTAAATGAGTTGTTCAAGAAGAGGCACACTCGATTTGTTAGTAAGTGATCAAAGTTTCTTACTTTTTAATTAAATATTTAGCTTCTCTCCTTAGATCTGTAAAATTAAACGAGGGAGAACTTTCTCCCTTAATTTCAGCATTGACTATGTTTTAGTGTTTATAAACGTGAACTCAGTTTCTGAAACTAAACTTTTTATTTGCAATTTTCAAAAAAAATTCAGCGACATCCATTCATTCATCTGTCCTCCTTCCCTGCCTTCCATCTGTCCATCCAAAAAGACTTTAAAATCCTTTCTCAGTAACAGGAACAGACTAAGAGGAGTCAGAAGTTCCTAGAAATGGTTAAATGACACCTTAATACTTTTCCACAGAAAATGTTTTATCATTAGCTCTATTATCTTCATTTTAATTTCTGAAAGTTTCACTCTGCTTTGTCTTATCAGTATCATCAGTTGTTGCTTTAATGGGATTTACATTATGAATTTAAACAAATTCTGAATGATAAACATTTAAACAATAAAATACGGTATTAAGACAACCTAAGTTTTAAAAATTATTTTTAACATAAAAATGTAAATTTAAATAATTTTCAATGACAGATTCCTAATACCTTCAGATAAACTGTCCCATGGTCACCTATCAACTATTTTATAACATTAAGAATTGGGCAGTAATTGTGTGCTATCATTTAGCAGTAAAAATTATGCTAATCTATGTGGCATTCAAATGTAAATCTTGAAAATAATCTGAAACCCAAAACACTTCCATAAATCTTAACATCATCATGGCTTTTGCGTCAATCATGCTAATTCCCATAATTACCTGGTGTTCATTGTATGTATTCAGTGTAAAGAGTGGCTTTTGAAGAATAAATTCTTCTTCAATTCCAATACCCATCCTTGCTTTTGACGCCGTTGTGTCTGACATCATTCTAACAGGGTCAAACTGTGCGACAATAGCAACCTAAAAGAAGAAAAAGCATGGCTACTTGGATTAAGATACAAGCTTCCTACATCTGGGGAACCCTGTTAATGTTTAATGTCCATTAAAGATAAAACATCTTTAATAAAATTTCCTAAGGACAGGCAGACAGAACAGTAAAGCAGGCCAATACTAGAGATCCTTTTTTTTTTTTCTTTTTCCAATCCTAGAGACCCACAAAGGAGTTAATGGTTTAAAAACAGAGCGTATTAAAAGGCCATGACATTTATTGTTTGCTACTGACTGAAAATTATAGTTATGATTAAATTTATAATTAAATTTAGATAAAAACTTATCTATCTGGTACTAAGTCACAGGAGATCTGATATAGAAAACCTACACATTGAATTACTTTAAAAGTAAAAAATATTAATGTTTAACCGCTAGCAACTTATGGCCATGGTAACAACCCCACAAAGCTTTTCAGAAAGTTTAATCTGATCAAGCTCAGTCTCGAATATATTATTCATGCCTACAGTTGAGTTGTATTGGCATTATTGGGCAAGATGGGTGAATCCTATTAAGTAACTAGAGTTCCAGGGACTGTTGTAAACCATTGACACCCTTCTACTGAAAAACTGAAGAGTCATTTTAACCTAACTGACCTTGTCCTTTATGATAATTGAAATAATTCAAACTTGTATCCTAATGAAAAGCCACTAATTTTGTAAATTATATGCACCATTAGTAACACCTGCCTGTTAATTCCTAAAGTCAAGAATTAACATTAAGAAAATGGCATTTTTAATGCCATTTAGAAACTGTAATGGCATAACTGGGGGGTTGAACATACTTTAATTATTATAGGTTTCCTAGTCAAAATGTCTTATACTGGTTCTAAACACTGATTACAGGTAATGGGCACCGATATTTCCTCTCTCAAAGAGTTCACAGATGGAAAAAATTCTAGTCATAGGGACTCTGTAAGCTATAAAAGTTACATTGTGATCAAGAATGTGTTTAGTAATAGTGACATTAAAGTTTTGTCCCCAGAAGGCCATGGTATGTGATTATTTGCTAATGATTGAATAATTTAAATTTTGTTGAATCTAGGATGACAAGGACTTACATTCCTGCACTTTGAATTTATTTCTGTCATCTATTTTATTGAAGATGATATAACAGTTGTATGCATTTACATTTCTTCTAAATTATGCCATTTAACTAGACCTCCTTGGTTTGAATCCAGTCTGACAGTTAATAGCTGTGTGACTTTGGGGAACCCCTGTGCCTCCTCAGTTTACTCTTCTATAAAATAAGAATATTGCCATAAAATAGAAATAACACATATGTCATGGGGTTGTTGTAGGTATTAAATGGGATAAAACCTAAGAACATTCAGAATAGTGCTTTATAATTAGTATTTTTTTAAAAATGTGAACACATTACTACAAACCTATGAGGCAGCTACTACTATTCTTATTCTCATTGTTCAGGGGAGGAAATGGAGGAAATGAGCTTAGGGAAATTAAGTAAAAGATCTAAGTTTCCTCTGCTAATAGGAGCAAACCAGGTTGTACCAGGTTTGACAGACACCAGAGGCCAAGTTCTTATCTGAGATTCCATGTTGCCTTCACTGACATGGACGGGAAATCAGAGAGTCATTTCCTGTCAGCCAGAAAATGGTGTCAATGGACTTTGGAGCTTATGAGTTAATCACTTCCAGATAAAATCTCTGAAAAATTATCAAGTAAAACTATTTTAATCACATTTCTCAAATTCTCATATTCCTGCTTTTGCCATCTACTGTCCAAAAACTTTGGTCTACTTTCTATGAGGCAAAGCAATGGGAGGCTCTAATTCTCTCACAAAAAAATAGTACTTTTAAAAAGTGGTTTTTCACGTGTTTGCTGATTGTAGGGTATTTCCAAATAGAGGTTTCTATCCCCAAAGAGGATTACCTGGCTCTAGCTCCACCAGGTTTTTTGAGACCATAAAATCCTTCTGGTAGATGCAAAGTTCCACTCCTGTAAATGGATACTCTTCAGCTAATAAACTAGAGGAAATATGAATGCATTTAAATCTTGGGAGAGCTAAAAAAAAAAAAATCTTGGGAGAGCTTTTTGAAAGGTGCTGATAAAATTATTTTAATATACTAAGAAACTGGAAACTGTTCAACATGAATCTAATTGTTCCCAGGAATGAAGATCGGTGTCCCAATTTGGAAAAGTTACATTTTATAATCACAGATGTTGTGAACTAAGCCTGCTAATGATGTTATTAAGGACACTTACAAACCACCCATGAAACTTTCCAAATTAAAAACACCTGTTTCCTCAGGGCTTCTAGCCTCCTCTCTCTCTCCTCGTCTTCATGTGCTTCTTGAAGGGCCACTTCTTTTTTCTCCACCAAACGCTTTTCCAGTAATTTTTGTCTATATTTCACCCTTTAAAAATAAATCACAAGGAAGTTGGGAAAATAATTATGGAAATTATATGAATAGGAGCACAGGGGCAGAAAGCATGTTGGAGGCGACATCATGGTCATAGTGTATTTTTACTTGTTTTTGGTTGATGTCTCACATCCACACGATAAAATGCACTGGTATAAAATGGAATCTACACTAATTCGAATAGCCAGAGGACTGCAGATCATGAGGCAGGAAAACACAGGGTAAAATCCAATAAATCCAATCCATCTCTTTCTTCCCTAGAATCATTGTATTGACTCTCAAACTGTCTGTCGCCTGCCACAGTTGCAGCTCATCCAACCCAACTGATGACAGTCTCACTCTTTGAGTGATTATTCCAGCAGTTTTCTGAAGACGAGTTTTAACACAATTTGAGTTGTTAAAAGGGCTGTTACCAGTTAAATACACTTGCTTTTAGAAAGAATAGTAAATAAAATACTATATTAATATGCCCAAAAGGTCTCAATTACTAGAACTTAAACCAAACTTTATATTATCACTCATTTTGTCAAGAATACCTTCGGGGGGTAGGGGGGCATGTGTGCATGTGTGTGAAGTTTAAAAATTGCACTTAGACTGTAGATGGCAGCAAAAACATGATTTTCCCATAGCATTATGTTTCCATTCTTTTTAAACTCAGCAGGTACCAAAGCAGAGCACATTTCAATACCTCCAAACTCATTCGGTCCTCTTCTGCTGTTTTTAGACAGCCTCCCTTCCTATCTTTTTGCCCAAGCCACTCTTCTATTGAATTATAGAGATGAGATTTATCTTTTCTAAAAGAGTAGGCACTTGGGTTCTCAAGGGAATAGGAGGCCATTGCCTCTGTCTTCCATTATTGATGGTTTAGATTTAACTTTCTTCAAGACATCAGTCACAAATGTGCTTTGCCCTTAGTGCGCCTACCTGGATTTTCCACAGAGGTACCTTCACTAAACCTTTTAATTCTGGATCTTGAGGTTTATTTACTGAGGTAGGTGTTCACTATGCATTAAGTCCGTTGGTAAGTGCTTTATGGGTTTTAACTCATTTAGACTTCACCACGACCAGATGTTGGGGTACTATAATTGACCCTATTTTAAAGGCAAGGAAATGGAAGTATAGACTGATGATATAACTTGCCCATGTTCTCACGCCCAGCAAGTGGCAGAGCCGGAGATCAAACCCAGGCAGACTGACCCCAGATCTCACGCCAACCCTGACCTTCCCAGCTCCCTGCAATTAGCCACTAAGCTCTTCTCTCTTCCCTCGATTGCTCCCCTCACCTCACTGACATGAATACTTACTGTGTGCTTACCCTGTGCTAGATATTATAAGCACATTGAGAGAAAGATAGCCCTTAGAAGTTTGTAGTTTAATAGAAAGGCAAAAAAAACAAAACAAAAACAAGCCTAAGAACTAATGAAGGTATACAGTGCCTTCAGAGAGGTATAAACAAGGTCCACTAGGATTGACTGGGTTGTGGGAAAAACTGAGCGGATTCAGCAAGAGCTTTGTGGAGGAGGCAGCATGTGAGCGGGGGCTCAAGTATTAGCATTTGGAGAGATGTGGTGGAGGGGAGGCTGGCCTTCCTGGCAGACAGTGCCGGACAAGTGTGACTCAAGAAACGCACTCATACTCAGGCACCTGCAAATGTACGGTTGGCATCTAACAGTGGGCAGCTTTTTAAAAGATCTTATTTATTTATTCATGAGACACAGAGAGGCAGAGACACAGGCAGAGGGAGAAGCAGGCTCCATGCAGGGAGCCCGATGTGGGACTCGATCCCCCGACCGATATCACGCCCTGAGCCAAAGGCAGACACGTTCAACCGCTGAACCACCCAGGTGTCCCAAGAGTGGGCAACTTTTAAGTTTTGCCCCTTGGGCACCTTGCTTGCCTTGCTGGTCACAGTTCTGAGAAGGGAAGAGGCCAAGGGGGCTAGAACAGAGTGAGTGAGGCACTTGAATCTGTGTCATTTGAACAGAGTGAGTGAATGAAAGACAAGCCCAGGGAAGTATCGGCAGGCTAAGCCCAGCAGTCACCTGGCTCCTTCAGGAAGATTTGCTCTTGGGGAGGAAAAGAATCTTTAAAACTGGGCTGCTCCTGAGACTGACATTAAGCAGCACAGGAGAGAAAGGAGGAGGGAAGCATGAAGTAGACGCTCAGAGTACAAAACCCACAATGGGCTTGAGAGGGAGAATCCTGAACTCCTCTCCTGGCCGTGGCTGTCCTCCTCCTCATCTGTGCTATCAGGAGTCCGTCATATACACGGGTTTAAGAAGACCCAGACCAGATCGCTTCCTTTCCTCCAAGGCCTCCACGTCACGGAAACCTATTTCTCATTCTCTCCACTTCCACTAAGGCATGACACAACCTCCCTAATGAGGTTCTACTCGATTTATGTACTGAGTACAAGCTAAGTACACTACTGTGAAGGTTCAATTAAAAGATACCCTGGGATTTTATAATTACCATATGCTAATTCTCAGAACCTTTGAAAAGTTTCTAGTCCTTTGGGATATATAGGTTGCTTTGTCTGCAACTAAGTTTTGTCTCCTGTGGAAGAGTGATACTCGATCCAGTTAGGGGAGCTTGACTAGTGAGGAAGAAGTTGCAAATCAGAGTCGGGCATTTAAACCTGTGTCTGAAGAAGCCCGGCTCACCCTTTACTCTGAGGCTCACTCACTCATGCAACAAATGTTTACCAAGCACCTGCTCTGCACCTACCGCTGTTGCAGGCACTGGAGGTACAGTTTCAACACAGGAGACATGGTCTGTCCTAACAGAACTGACAATCTAGTGGGGATACATAGACCCAGCCAATTCTGTGAAAGGGTGGCCGTTGCTCTGAAGAGGCAATGGGACAGAGGCCTTGGGAGAAGCACTTTGCAGGCTTGGGGCATTCATTCAAGGAAGCATACAAGAGAAAGTGCTCTAAATTTCAGACTTGAAAAACAGAGGGGGTGAGAATAAAAAGAATGTTCCAGGCTGAGAAAAATAGCGTATGAAGTCCTAGAGGTGAGAGAGCACAATATTTTTGAAGAACTGAAAAATATTTGGAATTACCAAGAGTGACGAGTTCCAAGAGCTAAGGCTAGAGAGACCAGAGGCCAGACTGGGGCTCTGCAATAATGAGGGCTTTGATAAGGGAAACGTGGTGATCCGAAAAACCTCTCCAACTCCTAACTCTGGTAAACAAAGGGCTGCAGAGGGGGAGGTGACATAGTCTCGACATAGACCAGCCTTTACAGATTTGGGCTGAAGACATAGACGGGGGAATCTTTATCAACAGCACAGAATCTCTCAGGACTCAGGGGGATGGGGTAACGAGGTGACCGGCATTAAGGAGGGCACATGACGAGATGAGCACTGGGTATTAGACTATATGTTGGCAAACTGAATTTAAATATTAAAAAAGGAAAAATCTCTCCTCTTATATGGATATGGATTGTAAAGAGTCAAGACCAGGGAGGGGTATCCACATGCAAGTTGATGGTTTCCTAACCTAGGGAACTGGTAGGAGGTAAATATTGAGGAGATACTGAAGGAGAAGACCTAGATTTAAATTTTATGTAGGAAATAGAAAAAAATGGAATAGTTTTTTTATGGGAGAGAAGAAATGGAGAAATGAGTTAAGTTTTCCTTCTTGCATAATGAGCTACGGTGTCCCTCACTACAACTGGGAACTTAGAAAAACAAGGAAAAGAAAGAAATTAGTTTCAGTCTTGACATAGACCAGCCTTTACAGATCTGGGCTGAAGATGTAGATGGGGGATCTTTATCAACAGCACGGAATCGAGGCCATGGAGCAGATGGAATCAATCAGGAAGAGAGTGTAGAGCAATACAAAAAGTAGGTCTAGGAGTGATTGCCAAGGAAACATTTCAGAAAGGGACAGAAGAGAAAACCATCGAGGAGACTGAGGAAAAATGGTGCCAAAGCAGTGAAAGAAAATGACATTAACAATGTCAAATGCTACAGGAAAATCTCATATAACACCAAATGGTCACTGGACTAAATAGGAGGGAGTTATTGGTGATCTTGGCAAGAGCAGTTGGGAGAAAGGTGGCTGAACAACTCGTGGAGCAGACTAGGAGGAGGTGGAGGTGGATGAGGGAGTGGAGACAAGCCCTTCAGCAAGACTGGGGCCGCTGTGGGGAGGAGAGAGACGGGGGCACTGCGGAGAGCATGCAGCTGATCACACTTGTGTTGGCTCCAAAGTGATGATCAAGATCCCTCTGGCCACCTTGGGGATTTGCCACGAAAAGTTTAAGCAAACAGGCAACACACTCAAACTCTTCATTTATACGGATGCTAGAGTTTAAACTCAAATAATAATTCCCTTTAAAGGGGGAACTCTCGGTGCCTCTTTCTTCTCTCAGTCTGGATAGAAACTTTTCTTTGCCTAAAGAGAAGTGATGCAGAAAAACTCCTGGGAGAAAGCCAAATACTCACATATTCATGGGGAAAGAAAATAGCAACACAGTAAAGTCAATCATTTGGAAAATTTTCCACATAAATACCTTTAGCTATTTGAGGTAGCAGATTTTCTCCAAATTAAACCGTTGCTATGAAAGTCAATGTCAGGAAGTGGCTAAGCTCAATAGTCTTTAAGTTGTGCACAGAATTCCCAAACAGGAGTCCTAGGTCTATCTCTCAGTCCATTTTATTCTCTCAGAGTCTACAGAAGTGGGAAGTGTGGCAAAATGGGCACTTTCAACTTCTCGTGGGGGAGGAGAAGCATCGTATGGTTCAAAAGCAACAGCTGCTGCAGAATCAGGCTCGGCATTAACAATAATCTGGAAAGGATTTTGTTTAAGCCTCCAGGCCTGAGTGTAGTTGAAGGTACAGGGAGCTTTCATGTCCAAAGGGAGAGTTTAGGTACCTTTAGGAGACTCTTTATTGTGTACCGCACTCTAAGAGATGAATGGACAAAAGCAAATGGCTTGGAAGCACCTGGAACTTCAGTAGCAGGGTCTCTTCAGTAAAACTTCAGTGAAAACTGGACAAAATATTAAGTACTGAACCTTGACCTCCCGCCTGTCTGCAGCCGCAGGTAATTTCAATCTAAATAAACCTACAGCAACCAAGGGGGTTGATAGCTGGTAGTGGCAGGATCTGCAACTTAAAACAACATCAGAAGCTTAGGCAGTAAATAAAACAACATAAGGGGATCCCTGGGTGGCGCAGCAGTTTAGCGCCTGCCTTTGGCCCAGGATGCAATCCTGGAGACCCGGCATCGAATTCCACGTCGGGCTCCCTGCATGGAGCCTGCTTCTCCCTCTGCCTATGTCTTTGCCTCTCTCTCTCTCTCTCTCTCTGTGTGACTATCATAAATAAATAAAATTAAAAAAAATAAAACAACATAAGGACACCTCTTAATTAGGGTACTGGAACCAGTATTGAACTCCCCCCAGAACTGTTTCAGGAAAGTGATTTGCCCTACTGAGTTAAAGGCAGTTTATATGCAAAATTGCTACGTGGGGTTGAGGTCACGTGGCTCACTCACTATTGAATAAGAACTCAGTCAACAGGCACTTGCAGGAGGAGCTGCTGTCAGAGGCTTTGGAGCGGCAGCCTGGTGAGCCTGCTCCTGCCTGTTGGGAAATCCATTTTTGGCTCAAGCCTACTCAGAAAGCCATTCTGCCCACCAAGTGGAGAGAAACCCCTCTCCTGGCCATGGGGGTACCCCACCAGGGAAGAATCGTGGATAGAAACACAGGCAGGCCAGGGGGCAGCACCTATCAAGAGTGGAAGGGGTGGGTAAGGGGAGAAAGGGAAGCCAGCCCAGAGAAAAGAAGGAAAAGAATGTAACTGGATGCTTCTAATGATATGAGCAGTGAGATTAGACTCAGTGGGGAGCCCAGCTAAGGGCACAAGCGGGGGCCAATTTCTACAAATAGAATGTGAATCCTGATACAAGGCAGTGACGTCCTGGTACGGACAGGCATGGGGCAAAAACAAAGAGGATTCATTGAGTATCCATAGGACCAAGAGATGAACCCTTGCCAGCCCCAAACAGAGACTCTTCTTCCAGTTCAGAGCATTTCCTGGTCTCTTTGTGAGGTGTAAAGGCAAATTCCAATTGGAACTCCAGTCCTTAATTGATTCAGTTGGTCAACATATGGTTATTTGAGCACCTATGTGCTAAGCACTGTCCCCTGTGCTTAGGATGTAACAGGGAAAAGCTAAAACTAGACAAAAAAGATCCCCACCCTCTTAACTCTTACAGTATTTGTGGTTGTCATAGGCTGTCTAAACTAACATTCTAATAAAATACATACGATTGTTCTTATTTAACTTATAAAGCCCTAAATTAGCCTCTTATATTGCTATAGAATAATGGTTCTCAACTATGACAGTCACTAGAATCACTAAGACTTATAAAAAGTTCTGATGCCAACCAAGGTCCCAAGCCAAACTAATTACGTCAGAATCTGGGGTTGTGCTGTTGGGGCTCAAGCACTGGTGTTTTGTAAAAAGGTCCCCCAGATGATTCTACTGTGCAGCCTGGACTGAGAGCCAACACCCTTGGCCCACCGGTTCCCTAAGTTGAGCTAAGATCAGAACCACATGGAGGGCTTGTTAAAGCTCAGGTCACTCGCCCACCTCCAGGGTTTTTGATTCTCAATAGTAATGAAGTGGGGCCTGAAAATTTCCGTTTATAAGACATTTCCAGATGATGCTGATTCTGCTGGTGCGAGGCCTACACCTTGAGAAGTAGAGTATAGATAAATATTCAGGTTAGAAGGCCTCTGCCTGACTATTGTCACCAAGACAAAACCAGGAACAAATTACTACCCAGACAGGGCTTATTTCTGTTTGCAGGGGCCAAATAGCACAGTTATATGCCTCCGGACTGACCCAAACTAGAAATTCCTGCTTTGGTGATACTGACTTTCAAGGGCATCATCCTGCAACCTCACCTCCCCCTCCATGACCCTACCACACACAAATGACGGGTTCCCCCAAAAACAGAGGCCTCTCAGGCTCGGGTCAGTGTCAGCGACGAGCAGTTGCAAGAATGGCTGCTACTAAACCAATTTCTTTCTCCCCAATGGACGAAGTGCGGGTGTATCCTGATGACAGTTGAAGACTGCAGGCTACTGGACATATTTAAAGGGTATACTCAGAAAAATCAAAGAAGGAAGAAATAACTTGAAAATATTTCAGCCTTTAAAAAGAAGTATGAGACATTTCCTTTGGGAATAATTCTTGTAGCTCCAAGGGGGTGGATATTTTTCATACTGCAAGTGAAAACCCACAAATGAGAGTGAAGTACATTTTCCTGTTTGTGGCGACCAATTTCAACCTAGCGTCTGACTTCCCTTGAGTTAGACACATAAATAGCTGCGAAACAAGGACTTAAACCTGACAATGTGGAGTTGAACAGGATCACATGTGGGGAGAGGGCCACTGAAAGAATGTTGCAAATATCCTATGAGCTCCTGCCCCACATTAGTGCAGAAAGACATTTCTACCACAATATGTCCCCCTTCTTCTTGTTAAATTTTATCTAACTCTTTCCTTCCAGATTTCAGTTATCCTTTAATACCTTTAAAATTTGCCTAGAATACTGCTTTCTAATAGCATTTCCAGAGCTGCACCATTAATAAAGGATTAGGAATAATAAATGTCTTTTTTAAGATCATGCACTAGCAAGTCTGAACAGCTCATTCCTGTGACCAAGCTTGGAGCTCGGCATCATCTAGAACCGCTTCCTGCCAACATTTTAAACTGAAGAATTCTGTTCTGACTCCGATGCCTAAGGCCACCACATACACTGATGAAGACTATAGAACTCCACGCATGGATTGCCTGCTAACTGCCTGTACTTTTTATGTTCTCATCACTTATCCTTACTCAGCCTGCTACTTTAGCTCATCAGGCTCTCCATTTTTCTGTGATCTATTTAAACTGTGTTCTGTGTGCCAGACACGGAGCTAGATCTTCCCTTGTGAAGTTTGCTGTCCTACTTCTCTTCTCCCCTCCCCGCCAGGCTGTGAGGCACAGTCAGACTCTCTTTACCTCATTCCCTCTCCAGCTGTGGATCCCCGGGTCTGTGTTTGTGAGGGTGTTATCACTAGTATCCTCTCATTGTCTTTTTTTCTTTCCACATATGCCCTGCAATTCCCAGCCCTGATCCTTTGCTGAATTTATTATGTATTTATAAAGTTGAACTTTACCTGGTCATTCAGCACTCCTCCAGATTAATTTTATTTACACCAGCTGCTTAAGATTCTCCCCCTCAGCAGAGAACCTCATCTCCTACTTTACTGGAAAGACCATGGCATTCATTTCCCCAATGTGCTTTGCCCACATCCAATTTTGTCAAGACTCATTCATATTTATCCTTTGCTTTTTAAAAAAAGTATGTATTCATGAGAGACACAGAGAGGCAGACATAGGCAGAAGGAGAAGCAGGCTCCTCTTGGGGATCCCGATGTGGGACTCGATCCCATGACCCTGGGATCGTACCCCGAGATGGAGACAGATGCTCAACCCTGAGCCACCCAGACGTCCCTATCCTTTGCTTCTTAAATCTGGGCTTTTGTGCCATCAGCCTACTTGGTTCTAGGCTCTTGCTCCAGAAATGAATTTCTTCCTGTATTTCTTCAGTCTCTTTCTCATGGTCCTTTTCCTTTATGGTTCTTTTTCCTCTACTTGCAAACTTCTTCAAAGGGGAAAAAAATGTGCCTCTTATCTGAATCTCTTTTCAGCTGCCATCCTCTTCTTCATTTTCCCTTCACTGCAAAAAATTTTAAATGAAAAAGACATACTTTCTGACATTAGTTCTTCACTTCTCTTTTAATCCAAAACCCATGCAGTCTGGCTTCAGCCTCCTGCACTCTCTGGAAACTACTCTCCCCAGTGCCACCAGGGACTCCAGATTGTACACCTAGATTCTTTTAGAGCTTCTGTCTACTTAACCTGTCTGCATTGCCCGGGACTAGTGACCACCTCCTTGAAATGCACATGCTACCTCTCTGCCTTTCCTCTCTCTCTTTTAATGGCTCCTCTTCACCTGTCCACCTGTGGGTCCAAACATGAGACCTCTTCAGGGTCCCAACATGAATCCTCTTCTTAACTTACAAACATCTTTTGGGAAATCTGACTCCAGTTACAATCAAGGCATCAGTGTCTGTAGCCTCCCCCTCCTTCAAACCCCCAAATACTCTGATCTTTTATTTTTTCTTTATGTAAATTCAAAATTGGTTTCAGATAAATCTCTCAAGTGTAACTACATCATACTGATAGTTAAATACAGAGAGCATCTGCTTTACTGGGCATCTGAGGTTGGCGGCATAATTCTTTCACAAAAAAAAAAATCTTGGGAACAAACCTAATGACACATGCCTATGAGAATTCCGGAATGTCTCCCTGCATCCTTGTAGACACGAGCCACCCTGGTACCATGGAGAGGGCCAATATTCCATCTCGTCTGTTACTTTAGGTTTGTTCTAATTCAAAGGCAGAGATTAAGTTCCCCTTGCTTGATACCTTATAACACAGCTGCAACAATTTTAACCTGAAATACTTATAGCAGGGTTAATTTCAACTACTTAAACATCACAGAATGTAACTTTGAACAATATGACTCCTTGGAGCCAAGAAAATCTTTTATATCATTAACTGTCTGAGGTCACAACATTTGGGATTATTAGCTACTAATCATTTTATAAATCTGGAGAGGTCTTCCAAATATAATAATTTTATTAGAAGAGTTGTTGTTTTAATTTTATTCCTGCTTTTTGGCAGTAATCGGATACTAGGGCTAACTGCCTATTATGGCCAAATCTAGGTTTTAATAATTAGACCACATTGTGGTAGACATCTGTCTTTTTTTTTTTTTAATCTTCTAGCATTGACCTAGTAACATCAAACCCTTTCAAACTGCCTTTCCTCATTCCTTCTAGGTCTGTTGAAGCCTTTAATCAGAGAATCCTCCCCCTGCCTTTCCTGGTGACCAGATATGGTTAATAATAGCAGTTACAAATATGGCCACAGTGACTGGCCCTCAGTGAGCTTCAGCTGAGCCAATCAGAATCTCTCCTGGGGATTTATAAGTGGCTATTGAAGAAGAAAAGCTTTCTTTTCTCCCTGATGTCACTAAGCTAAAATAATGTAATTAAACCTGGAGCTGTTCAAGCCATGTCTCTTTTCCCCCCAGTCTCCCCAGCCCAGACATATGAGGAAGTCCATATCAATGCACAAATAGATAGGAGTAAAAAAGTAGGAAGGGAGTGAGAGGAACCTACAGATGTCACTTGAGTCCCTGAGGCAAGACCCACTCCTAGATTCCCATTCGGGTGACTCAATCTATTCTCCTTAAGCTAGTTTGAGTTAGTTTTCTCTCAGTCGCTTCTGAGGAGTCCTGACCAATAAACATATCATCTATGTATAAGGGAATACTTACTTATCTGTACAGACTCTGGAACAGGAGGGCATGTACCACTCTGTTCCAAGTGATAATCAGTTCATTTCCCAAATTGATGGCCCATGGAATGTTAATATCCCACAGGATGTTAACATGTGTGCCATGGATAATGTGCTGGGTAGTCAAGGAAGCTTGATAAAGATAAACAAAGTGAATAGGTTCCTTTATAGGAGGATCTCTCAGAATACTTATTAGAATACGGCGATACATGCATTATGAATTTTCAGAAAGAAGACTAGTGTGCTAATTTCCCCCAAATTATCTGATAATAGAAGCTTTTTTCTAATAGAATTTAGTTTGGGAAATGTTACTTGCCTTCCACTGAACAAGCAGAGATATTCAAGTAAGCATTTTAACTAATAGGCATAAACACAGATATACTTATTTGTACTACGGTTATTTGTTTCCATGCGCTGTTTGTGTTAGACTACATTTCCTGAGTACATTGGCCATGGCTTAATTGCCTTTGTATCCATAACAACTAGCATAGTGCCTAAAACAGAAGGCAATATTCATTATAGACCAAGAAAGACAAGATAAATGATAAATTTTAAAAGTCATGGCAAACATTCAATCAAATTTTCTAAAGTATAGGTAAATAACAGAACATTAGAGTTGATAATATAAAAAATTAAAAATAAGTTGAATACACACTCTTGTTAAGCCTGTCTAATCAGTGGGTATTCCTTTGTAAGATCTGTAATCATTTGAGGAGCTGAAAGAGAAGTAAGAGAAGTTGAAACACTGGAGAACAAATCAGGTATCTAGTTCCTTTGATCAGTCAGGAACCATGGATGCTAAAAGGCAGACTTAATTGTGACATCCATGACACAGACTTGCTATTCCTGTGATTTTTGGATAGGCAGCAGAGGCAGGAATGACTTGTTGGCTTTTAGGAATTATTTATGACGATCTGAAATTTAATAGGCTACCCACGCAGATCAGCATTTATTTGCCTAATTGCCTTCATACATTCATTCAACATATTAAGTGCCACATATGTAAATATGTAAAAGTCATAATCATATCAAGTCACATAAGAAAAGCCCAGAGCAATTAGAAACACCAATCAAGTAGATGAAAAGATATATTTGAATCCATTCAGGAGCTTGCCACTTGCCATCACTGGAGTTCACTAAGAGGAGACATCTGGGGGCACCCGGATGGCTCAGTGGTTCAGCTTCTGCCTTTGGCTCAGATCATGAGTGATTCCAAGGTCCTGGGATCAAGTCCTGCATCAGTATCCCTGCAGGGAGCCAGCTTCCCCTCTCTCCGTGTCTCTGCAGCTCTCTCTGTGTCTCTCATGAATAAATAAATAAAATCTTTAAAAAACAAAACATCTATCATTCGACACTAATTGGGTAATTCGCACAGTGACTCTTGAACTCACAAATGGTTTATGGTAGATAAAGTTTAGTGTCACAGGTAATATGGATTGCATTTTAAAAATCTTCAAGAATCTATCCAATCATTTTATCAGTTTTATAAGAAGAGAACTCATGTTGAGGGTTTACCTCACAATATTAGCTTTCTTTAAATTATGTTTCCACTTTGGCTTGTACAGAAAAAGAAATAAAGGTAAGAAGGTGACAAGCACAGATATTTAGTTTTATTGGATTTTTTTCCTGAAGAATCTTGTAAGATACATATAATTTCTGATAACCCTAATTTCAAGAAGAGTGTTTTCAGAATAATCACAACTGAAAGAAGCATTGTGTTAGAATGAAATTTTAAAAAGCCTAACTAATGAAATACACCACTGGGTTATCAAGTTATAATAATTCAGTTTGGTTTTACCTATTTTCAACTTCTGACTTTAATTGGTCCTATATTTCCAGAGACAGACTCCTGTGTCATTTTGATTGAACTCGTTTCTGTCCTCCAGGAATCCTGATGGAATGGCACAGAGAACAAAAGAAACCACAGTCCTCTCCCTCAAACAAATGCTTTAAGTAAATAGGATTAATAAAACTTGCCTTCTCTAATATTGTTTGAAAATCCCCCTTACATTCTCTTTCCTCCTTGCCAGGTCCCTCAGAACTTCTGTAGACAGCAAACATCAAAAGGACCAAAGATTTTTATAGTGATTCAACCGCCCACAGCAATGAAGTAAACCCTGATTTTCTTTCAGCCTAGGAAATGATCAGCAAAGAGGCTTCACAAACAGCCTCTTTAACATTTGAAGTTTAAAAAAAAAAACCAGTGTAGCAGAACGGTTACTTTCATAAACACCTTTGGGGCTTTTTTTTCTCTCCTCTCTTTTTTTTAAAAAGTCACCCTGCTAATCCCCCCTCTGCAAACATTATAGAATATTTACTTGACCATGACTTTTTGGTTAGGCATTTAAAATATGCTTTTAAAAAAACAAAAGATAAAAATGTATTTCATTTTGGGCATGACTTTCCTCGTGCTTCTTTCCTTGGCTCCCCTAAGTGCTGATCCACTCCCGTCTTGCCTGGAGCTCCTGCACGACTTCCTGCCCAGGCACGCCTCTCTTAGTCTCCCTTCAGCCCCAGAATTCAGCCTTTGGGGCTGAACTCTGAAATCACTGGGCGTTTTCTTTCTTTAGAGGCAGGTCCCTCCACAAAGCAGGGCACCCTGCAATCCGGCCAGGTGAGCGCTGCGGTGTGGATCCGGGGGGAGGGCGCATCCCCAGGGCCAGCTCCATGGGCTCCCAGGCCTGTACTGCGGTTTGTCCAGGTGAGACGCTGAAGCTCCTGTTCTAGAAAGGCGATTGCTTGAGGCCAAGGGAGAGATGCGTGGCTTTCCTCGGGGCTCAAGCAGATAAACAAAGTTGGAAATAGTACTACAGACGGAAGTGGAAGTGATAGGGGAACCAACTTAACCAGAAAAGATCAAATAAACTGGGCAGAGATGCAGATAAATTTACAAATAATAGGGCGGCGGGGGGCGGGGCGCAGCGGTTTAGCGCCGCCTTCAGCCCAGGGCGAGACCCCAGATCCCTGGGATCAAGTTCCACTTGGGGCTCCCCGCATGGAGCCTGCTTCTCCCTTTGCCTGTGTCTCTGCCCCGCCCCCCCCCCTCTGTGTGTGACTCTCATGAATAAATAAAAATCTTTTAAAAAATTTACAAATAATACCCACAGGGGATGCCTGGGTGGCTCAGTGGGTTAAGCATCTACCTTTGGCACAGGTCGTGATCCCAGGGTGCTGGGATCTAGCCTCTAGTTGGGCTCCCTGCTCAGTGGGGAGTCTGCTTCTCCCTCTTCCTCTACTCGTCCTGGCCCTGCTCATACTCTTTCTCTCTCAAATAAACAAATAAACTCTTAAAAAAAAAAAAAACCTACATCACCAACCCTCAGCCTCACTTTTAAAGGATATATATTTTTTCTCAGCCGCACTATTTAGGTACAGGCAGAAATAAATCTACAAAAACTCTGTATTTTCCTTTCTTATATTAAGCTAGAGATATCCACACCCGTGTTCCTTGGGAATTCTCTGAATGGAGAAATGGAGAAATGCCTAGAGGAGAGTCATGGACCAGAGAAGTAAAGTGGGTAAACAAAAACACATAATTTGCACAATTTAATAGAATATCAGAATTATAGTTAAATCCCAAGCTTGGGGAGCAGCGTGGGGAGCAGCTGGGGAAGGATGGACAGGATAGAAGTAGGACCGAGCTTCCTAAATAAGTTGTTGGTATAAACAAAACAGGTAAATTAACTTTTACAAAGTCCTACTTTAAAAAAGTTACCATGGGGATCCCTGGGTGGCGCAGCGGTTTAGCACCTGCCTTTGGCCCAGGGCGTGATCCTGGAGACCCAGGATCGAATCCCACGTCGGGCTCCCGGTGCATGGAGCCTGCTTCTCCCTCTGCCTATGTCTCTGCCTCTCTCTCTCTCTCTCTCTCTCTCTCTCTCTCTCACTCTCTCTGTGACTATCATTAAAAAAAAAAAAAAGTTACCATGGCCAAGCATTGGCCTCTCTAGAGCAGGAGATGGGTTGTCGCTGTTCACATTTTGCACAGCATGTAAAGCAACAGCACGAGAGCTTCCTTAGGAAGAAGAGCTCTCTCTAGTCACAAGACCTTCTTAGTTATCAAGCTCACAAAAGAAACAGACCCAGCTCTCTCAGGCACCTTATTATGACCCCCAAACAGCAAGCCCACAGGAAAATCCACTTAGTCCAAGTTAAACTAATGAAAGGGGCGTTGATCTTGCTCCTCAAAGGTAGATTATTTACCCAAACTCAAGTCACTGGGTGATCGAATGGCCTGGGTAGCAAAAGAAAGTGATTTTATTTTGCCTAAAAGCTATAAGCTGAATGTCCTCAGAATTCTAACTTTTTTTTTTTTTTTACATAAGGAATTACTTTGTGGTAAGGAAACAAAATTGATAAAACTGGAAAAATATTCTCTTTAAACAAAAATTAAATATGGCTGCCCCAAATGACTAGCACAACGGCCAAGAGTTACATTCTTCAAATACTAACGCTACATGTACACATCCTTCAACCTAACTTTTTTTAAAATTGAAGTATAGTTGACACTCGATGTTACATTCATTTCTGGTGTGCAACATAGTGATTTGACAAGTCCATATGTTATGCTGTGCTCTCCACAAGCATAGCTACAACTGTCACCACACAACACTATTTCCATACCATTGACTGTATTCCCTATGCTGTATCTTCTATCTCTGTGGCTTATTCTATAAATGGAGGCCTGTATCTCCTATGCCCTTTCACCTGTTTTGCCCATTCCCCCTCCCTCTGGCAACCATCAGTTTGTTCTCTGTATTTACACGTAATTCTAATTTCTTAGAGATATAGCCAACCTTGTCACATATATGAAAGGCAACTCACATTTTCTCTCCAGGTAACTCTAAATTTCAATCTTTATTGTCCTCTCCCAGATGTCACAACTCCTCCTGCCAGATTCCCCATTATTTCAAGAGACAAGAATATTCCCTAAGGCGTCCTTTTAAATATACATCTTTCTGAGATCATGTTTCTGGTTTCCCTGAAGATTGTCACATCAATAAATCTATCTTCTGCCTGGATCCTCAGTTTTGAAAATAATTTTATCACCTTAGCTAGGCACAGCCGACATTTCTCTTATTTTTTTTTAAGATATCATTTATTCATAGAGACAGAGAGAGAGAGAGAGGCAGAGACACAGGCAGAGGGAGAAGCAGGCATCATACAGAGAGCCTGACGTGGGACTCCATCCAGGGTCTCCAGGATCACACCCTGGGCTGCAGGCGGCGCTAAACCACTGCGCCACCGGGGCTGCCCAGACATTTCTCTCATATGTATTCTTCAATCCAAACGGAAGGATTGCTCCATTTGAAGGCATAAAAACATTTATATGTAGACCTTGGCATAATTGTAGATGCAGATGCAGATGAGACTTTCTGCAAATAGGCCAATTGCCAAACCCAGACCACAGGAAGACCCTATCTGAACCTGGCCCAACATAAAATCAGTTATGTCCACTATGTGGAAGCCTTAGGAAGGTATGGTTTATGGAGCAATAGCCTGAGACATCATAAGGATTAACTTGCTCCCAGTATATATAAAAAAAAAAAGGCATCAAAAGCCTTGCTCCTTTAGAAACATTTAGAGCTTTCAAGCCCACACACACTCAGATAGTACTGATAATTCTCTCTCTGTTTGTAGGATTTGGAAGAGCTACAAAGAATAAAGAGCCACAATATTTTGACAAAGTGATGTATTCTTCTCTTTAGGTATGTTTGTTAGAAAACCTGGACTTTCCCCCTTCAATTAATAAAATATCATAAGTATAAGAAGCTTTGAATATATAAAGACTTTCCAGGAATACAATAGATAAATACACATACTTGTTATATATAAAGCACTGATATTTTAAAAATCACCTAGTTGTATAAAACCACAGTTTTCAAGGTACTCTCACATACATTATCATGAAAGATTCAGCATAAAACATTTTATTCAACTAATATCTAAACAGCATTACTCAACTTTTTCCACTTCTGAGTACATGAGAGAGGCCATCAGCAATTAATTTTTAAAAATTTAATTAGGATTTATATCCTACCTGTTCCCAAACAAGATTGAAATGATGCAGAATATTAAACCCAAGGTAAAATGGCAACATTAAAAATCAAAGAACATAGAAAACCAAGTAAAAGAAGTAGATGTTTCCAAGCAATTGCAACAAGTTGTGACACTGGCGCCGTGAACGTGACCTTGCCTCTCACAGGAGTTAGCCTTTGCTCACCCGCAGGGCGGGGGGTGGGGTGGGGGTGGGAGTGGAGGGAGGGATGCTGAAACACTGGGCTACTTAACAATATGTTTCCAGAACCATCTGACCATCAGGGCCTCTGGATTAATTATACCCCTGTATTTCTCAGAAAGTGATTGGTAAACCAACTGAAATGGGATTTTCAGTGATGCTTATTTTTAGAATGCATATTCCTGGGCTTAGCCTAAGATCACTGGTGGCAGGATTCTGGGATTATATTTTCACATACCCACTAGGTTCTATCTTTGCTCTGTAAATTTGGAAACCACTGCTTTTCTGGGATTAGTGCCTGTGATGTGGAAATAATAGAAAACCCAGGACCAGGAAGACAGAAAATAAGGAATCCCTGGGTGGCTCAGTCAGATAAGTGTCCAACTCTTGATTTTGGCTCAGGCCATGATCTCTGGGTTGTGAGATCATGCAGGCATGGAGCCTCCTTGGGATTCTCTTCCTCTTCCTCTGTTCCTCTGCGCCACCGCCCCCCCCCCCCCGCCCCGACTCTCTCTCTCTTAAAAAAAAAAAAAGGTAGAAAATTGTTCTGGTTCTCTGTCTCTTGGATACTGCTTTTTGCCCTCCAATTTTTGCCCTGAGCTCATAGTACTTTGAAATGCCTGGTCCATTGACAGCTTAATGTTTTTCTTTGGATGTTCCCATATACTTAGCCTCTTCTAACTATAGTATTCTTCTTCCAGCTTCCCATCCCATCCCCTAAAATTGTTGTCTGTTGGCCATTTGTAGGTCTTCCCTGGAGAAATATCTGTTCATGTCTTCTGCCCATTTCTTGATTGTATTATTTGTTCTTTGGGTGTTGAGTTTGGTAAGTTCTCTATAGATCTTGGATGCTAGCCCTTTATCTGATATGTCATTTGCAAATATCTTCTCCCATTCTGTCAGTTGTCTTTTGGTTTTGTCAACTGTTTCTTTTGCTGTACAAAAGCTTCTTATCTTGGTGAAGTCCCAATAGTTCATTTTTGCCTTTGTTTCCCTTGCCTTTGGAGATGTGTCTAGCAAGAAGTTGCTGCAGCCAAAGTCAAAGAGGTTGCTGCCTGTGTTCTTCTCTTGGATCTTGATGGATCTCGGTCTCACATTTAGGTCTTTTATCCATTTTGAGTTTATTTTTGTGTGTGGTGTGAGGAAATGGTCCAGTTTCATTCTTCTGCATGTGGCTAATTTTCCGAATGCCATTTGTTGAAGAGATTGTCTTTTCCATTGGACATTCTTTCCTGCTTTGTCAAAGATTTTGTCCATAGAGTTGAGGTTTCTTCAAAAATGAACCCATTTTTGGGTTCTCTATTCTGTTCCATTGATCTAGTTTCTGATTTTGTGCCAGTACCACACTGTCTTGATGATTACAGCTTTGTAATAGAGCTTGAAGTATAGCTAAAATGTCTGTGCCACCTAGAGCAATCCATACATTCAATGCAATCCTTATCAAAATACCATCCACTTGTTGGTGGAACAAATAATCCTAAAAATTGTATGGAATGAGAAAAGACCCCAAATAGCCAAAGGAATGTTGAAAAAGAAAAACCAAAACTGGTGGCATCACAATTTCAGGATCTCTTTTATAGCTCTGCACAGCTACAATCTCTCCTTGTCTTGCTTGGGATTAATTTACTCCAGCACTGTTTAGGGGAACATGTAAGATACTCCCTTCATAGCTTCTGGCCATCAATAACCAAATATGGACCTATGTAGGAGGAATTATCTGTTCTCTGCTCTTTAATGTTATTTCCAGTTAATGGGCCTTATTGGATTATTCTCTATATTTGAGGTACATATCTTATGTTTTCCCTACTCTCCAAATGCTCTCACATTCTACTACTCTTGCTATTTTCCACTTTAGCTCCATATATTCTCTGGCTTATGTTCTCTCCTCATGTGCCTCCTGTATTTGACCATTCACCTGAAAGTACATCCAACATCCTGACTAAACTTAAAGTTTATGGTCCTAATTTCTGCAGTATAATTATCAATCCTCCAGTCATACATCTGGGAATTCATCATCATTCAACACCCATTTAGTCCCAAGGTTTTGCTGCTCTTGTTCCCTGTGAATTTTTGCTTTTTCTCTTATAATTTAGGATTTTACTCTGCTCTCCCCACTACGCCCCACCCCTGACTTTTATTAGGATTGTTAAGACTGTTGTCAAAAATATTTGCTCCATCTTTAAGAAATATCTTTGTCCCTAGCTCAAAACTTCTTAGATCATGTACAGCATGTCCTGAGAGTTATCTATGTTTGACTCTGCTTCCTAAGCTCCCAATGTTAATAAGAGCATTAGATGAAAACACCCCCTCCGTACCCAGCTCCTTCAGTCTTACACTAAAGACTTCCAAGTTTCTAGAAAACCTTCTACTTTTCTTCGAACTGACCAGACAAGCCAGAACAAGGGCAAGTGTCTGCTGGGTGCATAGGGTTTAGGACGTCACTTCAGATTTTGGGGAGAATTCACAAGAAGGCAGGACAGCTAATATGGCACAGCAGGTCTGCATACTGGCAATTCCATAGCAATCCATAAGAAATCACAATTATCTCTTCACGGGACTTAAGTCCTATTATTACTTTCATCTGCTGGGGTGACTGTGCCCCTTAGTCAAGTGCCAAAGCTGTCTCATACCAGCTGGAGAGTGACAACTGCTAAATGTTTAGGACCGTTGCAAGCTAGTTCTTTAATATAGCCATTAATAAACATTAAATTATATTAACTTACAATGAAATAAATTGTATTTAAAAACAAAGGGAACATGGCTAACAGACATGTGAAAAGATGATCAGTATCACTCATCAAGGAAATGCAAATCAAAACTATAATGAGATATCACCTCATATCTGTCAGAATGGCTAAAATAAAAACCTGAGAAATAACAAATGGTGGTGAGGATGTGGAGAAAGGGGAACACTTGTGCACTGTTGGTATGAATGCAAATTGATGCAGCTACTGTGGAAAACAATATGGAGGTTCCTCAAAAAAGTTAAAAACAGAAGTACTCTGCATTCCAGTAATCGCAATACTGGTATTTACCCTAAAAATACAAAAACACTAATTCAAAGGGATATATGCACCCCTATGTTCGTTGCAGCACTATTTACAATAGCAAGCTATGGAAGCAGACAAGGTGTCAATCAATAGATGAATGGATACGGAAGATGTGGTATATATGCAATGGAATATAATTCAGCCATAAAAAAAGAATGAATTCTTGCCATTTTCATCAACATGGTTGGAGCTAGAGAGTATAATGCTAAGTGAAATAAGTCAGAGAAAGACAAATACCATAAGAATTCACTCACATGTGGAATTTAAGAAACAAAACAAATGAACAAAAGAAAAAAGAGACACAAACCAAGGAACAGACTCTCAACTATAGAGAACAAACTGATGGTTACCAGAGGGGAGCTGGGTGGGGGAATGGGTGAAATAGGTTAGGGGGATTAAGGAGAGAACTTGTCATGTTGAACACTAAGTCATGGATAGAATTGTTGAAGCACTATATTGTACACCTGAAACTGAAATAACACTCTATGTTAACTATACTGGAATTAAAGTTAAAAAACTTATTACAAAACAAAAAAATCAATAAAAAATAAAAACAAAGGTGGCAATCAAAATTCATCACTTCCTAATTATTTTACTATTATCTGTGCTCTTGGGGTTATTTACATCTGTTGTATCTGTACAGTAGAAATAATATATAATGGCATACAACCACACATGTCCTCTCAATTCTGTGTTAAGTCACATCAAGTTGGTTGAAGTAAGCCATGGTGAAAGTATGTACACCAAAGAAAACAGCAAATGCTACAAATCAGGGCTTATCCCATCCCTTCCTTCAACCCCTAGAAAGCTGTTGAATACTTACCAGTACATTATTACTGTGAATCCACTTAGTATTAAAATGGAAAAATACAAAGGCACAGTATAGTTAGTGAAATTTCCCTACTTTAATTCACACTTTTCCATTTCTTCCAACTTGCTTTTCTTTCAAAGTGTTCCAACCTCTCCCAAGTCAAAAACATGTGGAAGCATAACCTATATCAAACAACTGACCTGAATAGTGTTCATATTGAATTATTACTTTATTAATTGGCTCTCCTAAGATGAAGTCAGAAATTTCATTTATATAAAGTTTATGTCTGATTTTTCTGTTCAAAATCCCTTCTCCTTTACCTACATTGTCCCCAGATCCTTTTCTGCACATGTGTGTTTGTACCTGTGTTTGTGCATATCTATTTGCTCTATGTATAGTCACTTCTTAATAGCTAACTTGAACTTCAAATAACTACAGTTAAAGCTCAACTCTGTATCTAGGAAGACACTAGAAAGGGAGATCATTAAATGCCTTAGAATCAATACTTGAATTCTTAAGAGGGAATTCAGAAGGAGATCAGCAAATGTTATTAAAGGATCAGGAACTGACTCAAGAAAACATAAAGAAAGTAAGACTCCTTATATGGCAATGATAAGGCTAATGGGAAACTGAAAGTGATCTTAGAGAATGACTGGGAATTTTATACAGAGGAGTCATTGTTCTGGGTTTCCACTTAGGATAAGTTAAGAGAGATTTAACTTACAGCACTTCATAGAAAGAACTTGAGAAGAATTCAGCAAGAGAAAATTATCTTAAGGGGTTATTTCCCCCTAAAGTTCTTTTTAATCAACCATTTTAATCAATGTTTCCACAGAAGCTTAATTCAGAGGTAGAGAGTCTTATTACTAAAAAGTCACTAAAAAATGCAATCAATGGAAGATGGGATGTCTGGATTTTCCTCAAAAGTAGATATGGACTTTAGCTTTCTAAATATTCTCAGATGTTCTAAGCTCACCTGAAGATCATATTTACTGAGGCTTCCTCAAATAGGTGGGTACGTATACATAAGGGATAAGGCTATAAATACCAAAGACACATAATACCAAATCAGATCAAAAAAACATTCTATCTGAGACTCAGTTTCTCAACAAGGTCCCTTTGTGGGAAGGCATGGGAGGGCCTTAAATAAATAAATTCCCCTAATAACCTACCATTTGTGTGTCTAATCCCATTTTGAACCCATTTACGCATTAATAAGTGCAACCTCCCAAGATAGTTACTTCCCTGTTGTTTTTTTTCTTCTAGTATTTGGGGATTTGTTAAATCCTATGCATATATTAAAACCCTTTTGATGGGGATCCCTGGGTGGTTCAGCGGTTTAGTGCCTGCCTTTGGCCCAGGGCATGATCCTGGAGTCCTGGGATCGAGTCCCACATTGAGCTCCCTTCATGGAGCTTGCTTGTGTCTGCCTCTCTCACTCTCTGTGTCTCTCATGAATAAATAAATAAAATCTTTAAAAAAATCCTTTTGAAAATAGAAAGGCTATAAATCACTAACTGTATTAATTAACTGCATTAATTATAATTAATAAATTAAAAGTCAGAATTTACCCTACTCAGGACACCTGGGTGGCTCAACGGTTGAGCGTCTGCCTTCAGCTCAGGGAGTGATCCTGGAGTCCTGGGATCGAGTCCTGCATTGGGCTTCCTGCACAGAGCCTCTTTCTCCCTCTGCCTGTGTCTCTGCCTCTCTCTCTCTCTGTGTCTCTCATGAATAAATAGTCTTTTTAAAAAAAAGAATGTACCCTATTCAATCCCTATAAGATGTAAGACTTCCAACGACTTTCATAATTTGGCCTCCACTTATCTATTCAATCTCTTCTCTTACCACCATTTCCCCAGCCCACTCCAAACCCTATGCTTCAATGGTACCAAATCATTGCCAGTTGCTTTAAATTGCATGGGTATTTGGCAGAAAGATATTTCCCATTTCTGGAAGATGTTTCCTTCTACCGTGAAGACTTCCTGACTCCCCCTGACCCCTCCTACCTGGTTTAGGTACTGCTTCTGTTTGTTCCCATTGTACTTGTGCTTGCCCTCACCAAGAGTATCTGAATTCCCCATCAGACTGTCAGGTCCTTGGAAACAGGAACTGTCCTTTTTGTTCATCTCTCTATCCAACGTAGCAAGCATTCAGTTATAATTGTTAAACTCAGAAATTAAAAAGGTTAATAGACTTAAAATAATATCACCACTACATTCCATACTTGATGCGCAGTCTATCAACTCTGGCCCTCTATACAGAATGGTATGATTTCATGGTCAATATAGTCACCACTTTCTGAATTTCATTAGGAATCATGCAATCTCCCAAATGCAAGTTTATGATGATTTTATACACATATCAAGTCAGTTTTTGCTTTCTTTCCTAGTAGTGTCTGGGATTTCATTCAATTTTTTGGCTTATATCTTCATGCAATGTTTGTGGTGGCATCAAGGTCTATTTTATAGGTCGGAAAAGACCATTTATAACTATCATCCTATAAGGATGGTTTGTAGGATAAAGGCAGAAACAGTGAACTGCATTTAAATTTATCTTGTTTGCTTTTGTATATTACTGGTAGCATGTAATTCAGCCCTTTGTTAAACAAAATTGAAAAGTTTTGTGAAGTTCAAAAACATCTCCTCCTCTAAGGAACAAAAGCAGGAGAAACTTTCATTGTAATGAGGGAAATTAAGCCTTGATTTTGAAATAGCTTTGTCCTCACAAAGATGACTTATTAAGAGAGGAAACCAAGAGTGGAAAGATAAAGGCAGAGATGATCAGACTAGTAAAGATTAGTTGAATGTACGGAAGTCTGCTCTAAAGCTGTGTATAGGCTTTACTGGGAGATTTAGAAGAGTGTCATGGTGGTGAGGTGTGAATTGGGGAAAAATAAAATCCTGATCTATAAGAAATATTACTTGGCTTTATTAGTTTGCTCAAAAGCATATGATACTTTAAGCTTGGAAACTTTCTTTTAAATAGTTTCAATTAAAAAGATATGTTGATGTTGATTTAAAACCAGTTTTCAGCTGATGTTATTCTTAAGTTATTTCTCTATAACAGAACTTAGGAGTTTTAAATGACATTTTCTGAAATAAATTGAGATTTTAATTCCAAGTCATGTCTCACAGGAAAATTGCAGGTGAATAGGAAGGTCACCTTATTATAATTATTAGTAAAAATATAGTTATCTGCTTAGATTGTTATCAGGAACAAGCAAAGTTTTCTTTCCCTTTGGGAATAAAAGGGGTCAGTGATACAAACCTCCTGTTTGTGACTGATAATAATTAAAGATTGGTGATTAAAGCATAGGCACTTTTTTTCTGCCTCTCTTGCTCTTCATAAACTTGCTTTCTTAATGATTTTAATCAAAAGTTTACAGAAAAATAGGATTGATTTTATGTCATGAGATTGAAAAGCAACCCAGGAGGCTTGAGATACTCTCAAACAAGTCATTCTGATCATGATTACAAATCATTCTGATGGAGGATAGAGGATAATCAAATGATCCTGTACATTGGTCCAAAAAATAATCTACACAAGAACAGGGTGTGGAGACAGGATTTAGTGGCACCGTGTTTAAAAAGGATGGTTGTTATCTAAATCCATACACTCAAACAGGTTTTTATTTTAGTCTAAATTATTTAGTCTAATTATTCTAAATTATTAGTCTAAATTAGTCTAAATTATTATTAGTCTAATTTATTTTAGTCTAAATAGTCAACAGTTCCATCATGTTTTTAGCCATGATATTGACTTTTTTGAAGCATTTAAAGTTGTAAATAGCATATCCATCATTTTGGGTTTGTCTGATTATTTCCTCTTGGTATCTAATGCTTTCCCTTCATTCCTCTTCCCCCTAACTTTCCTTTAAGTTTCAAACAAGGTGTTAACCAACTATATACAACTCAGAGGCCAAATCCAATCTTCCATTTTATTTTTGTAAATAAAGTTTTATTGGAACAGAGCCACACCCATTAGCTTACATATTGTCTATCACTGCTTTCCTAGGGCAGGGTTGAGCAATGCTGAGGAGACCATATGGCCCACAAAGCCTAAAATAATTATAATCTGTCTCTTTCTAAAAAATCTTTGCCAATTCCTATACTGGAAAATTGTTTAAATTGAGATAAAGTATTTTTGGCACAAAGGTGATGTATTTCATATTGCATCCTCTCAGGTTGTTAGTCCACTTCTAGTGATGTTGTTTGTTTACTTAAAGCGGTGATAGCCAGATCTCCCCAATGTACAGGCATGTTTTTTTCCCTCTTTTCATTTAGTAAATAATTCATGAAGAGATACTTTGGTTCTGTAAATATTGTTTATCATATAAAAATATTCCATCTAAAGACTTTATTATCTACTGATGGTCTTTACCTGAAATAATTATTACATTGGAGATTGAAAAGTGCCGGCTTCTAAATCTATTAGGTCTTCAACATTTATGAGATGACAAAATGATAATTTCTTTGCTCCAAATGTAGAATCAGCCATTTTCTTCTCAGTTAATCCTGGTTCTTTTAGGTGAAAATGATATTTAGAAATCAATATCTAAATTGATGTAGGTGCTAGCCTGTATGATTTAGTACCTGGAGCGTATGGCCCATAGGCTGAAATATTTATTATCTAGCCTTTTACAGAAAAAGCATACTGACTCCAGGTATAGGGAAATAGCAGAAGGGAGGGCCATTCTCCAGAATGTTAACATTAAAATGTTCCTTTAAATGTTTTGTCCTACCACAAATGTAAAATATTTCAAGGTCCCAATACCAATGTTCTCACTAATAGTAAACCACTGAGTGAAGTTTAAGATTTCTTCCCAGTCTTTTCCCCTTAAAATTCATCTGACTGAGGATGTATAGAGGCCTAGTTTCAAAAGTTAGTTGAACTAATATTTTCCTTCCTATGGTTATATTAGTTGGGAGGGGGCTTTTCCTTCCTGTGGTTATATTAGTTGGGAGGGGGCTATAAAAACATTTAAATGATAATTAAGGAAATTAGAATATGGAGTCGACGATACTAGATGACATTATAGAATTTTTGTTCATTTTCTTAGCTATCCTAATGGTATTGTGGTAAAGTAGGTGATTGTCCTTATTAGCTAAATCATGCCAAAATATTTAGTGGTAAGATTTCATGTCTACAATGTTCTTTTTTGTGTGTTTCAGTTTTTTAGAAAACCTAGATTTATTTGTTAAGCTATTACAAAGACAGGACAATTATCATCTGAAGTACTCTGAGGACTTCATCCCAATTTCACTGGTTGTTATGGAAACCAACCTAAGAGGTTAGAAATTAAAGGATATAAACCTGAGGTTATAACAAAACAGACTGGTGACATGTGGCAAAAGGCATTAAAGGCTAATCAGCAGCACTTGTGTTAGTAATAGTATATGTGGCTAAGATATTTCCCAAGAGGCTCCCTAAAGACCCTTACCCCTCTGGAGAATGAGCAGAGGTCGGGATTTCTCTGAGATATTTTTGTTTTTCTTTTTAAGGGGTAAGGGAAGGCCTAGGCTCTAAAGGGGTAGATATTAGACTCCACCTCCCTCTTCCCATCCAGCCTACCTACACTTTCAGGTGCCTGTGCATTCTCACTGTGTGGCTTGCCAGGTTACGGAAGATGCACGTAGTGAAGGCAGGAACTATAGGCCTACTCAGAGGGCACCTATATACAGAGAGTTTTAAGGTAGATGATAAATTACAAATACCCTCTTAGTTCATTCACCTTTGTTAATAAAGGTCATAGTTTCTTCTGCGGTGACAACTTTTTATCTCTGCATAGTCTGTCTCATAAAAGAACTGGTTTAGGTAAATCTTGGAGAAGGAAAAAGACTTTTATCAACACTTACTCCACAGAAGAGGCACCAAGTTCTTTTCTACAGTGAGGAGTAGAATCTCACAGCAGCATGAATCATTCTCAGTGACCACAATCTGCATCCCTGAACTATCCAGCAATTGTTGGAAGCTACCTCCATCCCACCTCATAGTCTCTTGTTGACTCTTCTGTCCAGACTCCAGCCACGTTACACTGGCTGCTCAGCCTGAGAAAGCCTGTGTTCTAAACTCTTCAATGTGGCCGGGCCTGCTGCTGCTAAATGGGATAATCCTTCTTCATGGGTATAAAATGTAGGGATGTCTGCCCGCCCTGGTTCATGTGCTTCTGCATCCTATTCTTCTCCATCCTCGTCAGATGGTTATCTGAATCCTCATCCTCAGGATCTGGAGGCAAAGTTGGGCGTTCACACATTGCAGTGAACATTGATTTATCACTAGGCACAAATCTAAGTTCAGCAATAGGTTCAACATTATCATCACTGTCTTATTCTTCAGCAACAGATACTTTTGATTCTTCCTCAAATTTGGCATTTACCATAACCAGCAAATACTCACATGGATAGGCATCTAGGTGTCTGGACACTGTGCAAACTAATGGTGTCCATTGAGAATCCTAATCCAGGGCCATCTAACCAAGGCAGGTGGCTCTCAGTAATGTAAGAGGTGCCAAGATGCCAAAGCCCTTGCTGTTCAGCCCAGCCTTGGTATCTGGCTGCCGCCGCCAGAGCCCCTCAGTTGAGCATGGCAGCAGGAAAGTTTGGAGGAAGCTCACTGAAGCAGGAAGCACAGAAACACAGGCCTGGAGAGAGAACCAAAGCACAGCAACTCCGCCACTTGCCTGAAACTTTTATTTTATTATTTTATTTTATTTATTTTATTTTATTTTTTAAAAAGATTTTATTTATTTATTCATGAGAGACACAGAGAGAGGCAGAGACACAAGCAGAGGGAGAAGCAGGCTCCCTGTGGGGAGCCTGATGTGGGACTCAACCCCAGGACCCCAGGATCATGACCCAAACCAAAGGCAGGTGTCCAACCACTGAGCAACCCAGGTACCCCTACAACTTTCTTTTAAATAGTATGGTAGACCACAGTGTGTGGGCAGGGTGGAGAGAAAGAGGGAAGAGGGCAAGAATACAAATAAAGGAAATAGGGCACAATACTTAAAGTTAGTATATCTGGGTAGAAATTCTTTGTACAACTTTTGCAGCTCTTCCTTAAACTTGAAATTTTATCAAAGTTGGGAGATAGAGGAAAAAGAGAGAGATGATTGTGAGTTCAATAAAGATTTTAAAAAGTGATCCATATACACATGCACCAATACTTTGTCTCCTTGGGCAAAATTAATTAACATACATGTTCTGCAGAAGAACCTTTTCTTGTGCTCTGCTTTGGCTGAGGGTCAGAGCATACCTAGAGCTCTAACTACTTTAATGTGAAAGGGAACTGACAAAAAAGAATGGCGCCTTCGATTGAATAGAATTGTCAGGTTTTCTAGCTTTCCTTAAGATTCCAGTTTAATTTATCTAGAGGCTAGTTATGGATAGAACCCAAATACATAAGGATATTTTACACAAAGCCACAGCATTGATGCGCTCCCCTTCTACCATCCCACTAACCTGGAGTCAGCAAACGTTTTCTTTTTTTTTTTTTTTTTAATTTTTTTTTGTATTTATTTATGATAGTCACACACACAGAGAGAGAGAGAGGCAGAGACACAGGCAGAGGGAGAAGCAGGCTCCATGCACTGGGAGCCCGACATGGGATTCAATCCTGGGTCTCCAGGATTGCGCCCTGGGCCAAAGGCAGGCGCTAAACCACTGCGCCACCCAGGGATCCCGCAAACGTTTTCTTTAGAGGGTGAGATAATAAATATTTCAGTTGCTGTGCTCATACAGTCACAGTATGTCCCATGGTCATTGTTATACTGACATTGTGGGCCATACAGCTGCTGTACGTGTCACACTATATGTGCCATTGTGGCCTACAAAAGCAGCCATAGACAAATGAACGAACATGGTTGTGTTCAAATAAAACATTTCTTATGGGCACAGAAATTTAAATTTCACGTATTTTTCACATAATGTGATTTCTTTTTTCCCAGGCATTTAAAAATGTAAAAAATATTCTTGGCTTACAGACAATACAAAAAATAGATAGAATGGTAGGTATGGTTCAACCTAGAAAACAAAAGGGAAGAACTTACAATTGCACCTTTGTGCGGGCTGCCTTTTAGCTGCCTCACTTGGCTCTGGTGAAGGAAAGGGGCTCCTCTGAATGGCCTGACAAGGCTAAACAGCTCTATGCTTTTAAATCCACTGAGCAGATACTAAGTCTGTTCCCAGACCTCCGAGATTCAAAAGGTCCGTTAGCTGCCCTAAATAGGAAGGTTTGTTCTAAGTTAGTAATCAGTATAATCGGGAGGAGTCAGTCACCATGTAGGTAAATAACAACTAGAATCTTGATCTATCAGCTTGGAACTAGAGAGGTTTCTCATTCACTTCCTTCTGCAAGTGAAGGCACCTTATCCACTGTCTTTTTAACCTGGGGCTTCACCATGACCGATTGATCACATGTTAATACCTCTGTGCAATCAAATTAGCTTGCTTGTAGATGTAAATTTGTCTTACTTAAATAAATGTATTTAGATACTGACACAAATAGCTTCCTAAGTAATAGTTTTTATTTATAATAATTTCTATCCTTTGATAATATTGCCATAGTGACCTTGAACCATGATATGTGCTGAACCATGGTGGGCCCCTTTGGCCAGAGAGGGTTTTCCCCTATGCCTCTCCTTCATTGAAAATGACAAATGAGTTGAAAACCTACCTCTCCAAAAAGAGCTTATGAAAAGAAAGGGCTTATAGGGATAGAGATGGAGATGGGGAAAGAGAAATACATAACTATCCTCAGTGTTTAAATGGTTGTCAAGAGAAGGAAGGTTCAGACTTGTTCCACTTGCTCTCAAGCAATAGAAGAAGGATTAATGTGTGGAAGCTGATAAGAAAGAGCTGGGCTTACTACCAAAAAATATAGAAATAACAAGAGGAAAAGAGAAAAATTCAATAGCTGTCCAAAGATGAAATGGACTGCCCTGGAAGACAGAAAGTTTAGTGTCTGGAGATACACACATACCTAGGATGTATGACCACTAAGTGGAGAGGTAGTAGAAAAGATTAAAAAATTGAAATCATTGAACTAGGTAACTTTAAGATCTATGACATTTAACACTTAGGCCTGACACTTTTGAGATGGCATTCTTAAGAAAAAAAGAGGCAAAGATAAATAATCATAAGAGTGAAGTAATTCCTTATTCCTCTAGTTTAACCACAGCAAAGACAAACGTGGCTCATTCACCCACAACAAATTCAGGCCTTACCACTTTATTCTAGCTGTATGCATTCTCCCATTTAATGGATGTTCATTGAGACATAATCTACAATTGCTAAATATGAGAACATTGTGGTGTAGACACAGATTTCGTTTTCATAAAATTAACAATTTATTGGAAAAAATAAAAATCTAACAAGTAATTACAATTAAAATATGGGTGTTGAGATTGTGCAGATGTAGGACATTGTGCTGGTCTTTAAACATGATGACAGGGGCACCTGGGTGGCTCAGTGGGTTAAGTGTCTGCTTTCAGCTCAGGTTATGATCCTGGGTGAGGTTAGTGGGATGGGCCTGGGATCCAGCCCCATGTCCAGCTCCCTGCTCAGAGCAGAGTCTGTTCTCCCTCTTGCTCTGTCCCTCCCCTCACTTGTGCATGCTCTCTCTCTCAAACAAATGAATAAAATCTTAGGGAAAAAAAAAACATGATGACAAATTATTTGATACTTCCTCTTTTTAAGAATTTGGAGCTAAACTCCCTTTACTTGAATCTGGTTAGGCTTATAACTACTTTGATCAATAGGTAAAATAGAAGTAACACTATGTGGTTTCTAGGTCATATGGCTTCTGCCTTGCTTATTGGAAGATGAGTTTCTGGAGCCCTGTGGTACCTTGTAGGAAGTCCAGCTGCTCTGAGCCCACTGTGCTTTGAAGGAGTCAAGCTTCAGACAGAGACCATGTGGAGCCCCAGAGCTCCTGCTACTCCTAAATTTCTAGTCAACCCAGTCCAATGAAAAGAGGAAGTCATCAGATTATTCCAGCTCCAGGCATTCAAGCCACTCCTAGCCATTCATGTCTTCAAAGGTCTGATAGTCCAGACATCATGGAGCAGAGATAAGCCATCCTCCGTGGGACTTGTCTAAACTCCTAACCCAATGAATCCCAAGCACAATAATAACATCATTTTTGTCCCATGCCAACAAGTTAAGGGATGGTTTGTCACAACATTTCATCACAACAGGTCTACGAGAACATGTATTAAGACCTAACCTTGTTTAGGGGCCAGAGAAGGCCTCAGAGGAAGTCACATTTGAGCAGAGACATGAAGGAGTAAGAATTAGCTATGAGAGTGTTCTCAAAAGATGCAGTCTGAAGAGCCAGTGGAGGCAAGAAAAATACTGGGGCCCTTCAGGAGCTGGTAGTGTTTAGGAGTCTAAAGAGGAGTCAGATGGGCAAGAAGTCAGGTGGGAGGGGCGCCAGGGTAGCTCAGTGGTTGAGCGTCTGCCTTTGGCTCTGGTTGTAATCCCAGGGTCCCGGATCAAGTCCCTCATCAGGCTCCGCACAAGGGAGCCTGCTTCTCCCTCTGCCTATGTCTCTGCTTCTGTGTTTCTAATGAATAAATAAATCTTAAAAAAGAAAACCAGTCAGGTGGGAGGTAAAAGATGAAGTAGAGTCTGACCATAGTCATCTCATAAGCAATATTATGGCATCTGAACTTTATCAGAAGTGTGAAGATGAAGCACTGAAGAGTTTTTTTTTGTATCAGAATCACATTTCTGGATGTGTTTGCATCGCAGGCAAGGATGAAATAGTGAGAAGTTATAGCTTTAATTCTGGTGAGAGATAACAGTAGACTGATGAGGATAGCAATAGAGACCAATATTCAAAAGGTAAATTCATGGGATTTACTAAGCCTTTGGCTGTGGAAATGGGGAGTGAGAGAGGGAGGAGTCACCTGACTGGGCAGCAGGGTGAGTGGTGGTTTCCTTTACCCAAAAGGAAATAGTAGAAGAAGAACAGATTAGAAGCGTTGATGAATAGCTTCCTCTGGGGCATGGAGAATTTGAAGTGCCAGAGAGACATCCATGTGGCAGTCAGGAGACAGTTGGTTAAACATTATAGGTAAGGAGGAGAGTATGCAGAGGAACTAATATTGGAGTATTTTAATCCAGGTACTTTATAGATGGTATTTCCTTTAATTCTGATAACAACCATGTGGGACCTGCCTAAGATCAGAGAGACAGAAAGTATAGGGTTGAAATTTCAATATAGATCTTCTTACTCTGGTTCAAAGTAAAAGACCTGTACTCTTTTCCACTTCTAAAAATCACAGTGTGGGCCTTTGGATTTGGAAAGCAGCAAAATCAGCATTTGGGAATGCCTCTCCAGTCAGTCTAGTGGGTGACCTGAAAAGCTACAGTTTGAAAAGGGGCCAGAGACAAAGAAAGCTATCCAACTGATCTAAGCCACAGTGGAGACAGCAGTGCCGCTTGGCCCTATGGCATCACGGATTCCCTGATGTATTCTGGAGGGTCAGAATGTTCCATAGAGCTTGTCTAATACCCTCAGGACTGGATAGCACACTCAGGTCTTCTTTGCAGAGTTTTCTTTTAAGAACCAGCTCTTGGTTCACTAATGGACCCTGACAATTATTATGATGACTAGCATTTGTCAAGCAGGCACAATGTAGTAGGCTTTGTAGTGAGTGCTCCCATGTTCTAATTTATTTATTTCTCAGAACAACCTTATAAGATAGTATTATTTTTTTAATCTACCTTTTATAGACTAGTGTAGGTACCAACTGGACTATTGACTTTAAGACACCAGGTGACAATAAGACTCCAGGTATTCATAATGAGCTGGATGTTATCTGAGCCACCTGGCCATAAAGCTGGGAGTGACTAGCAACACGGACTAATGAAATGAAAGTAGATTGAGCTTGACCATGAGCATGACTGGAAGACACAGATAATTTTTATGAACAGGTGGCTCACCTTCCACACTGACATCACTCCTTCAACCCACACATATGGCCCAAGGGGCATTCTCAATAACTAGCTGACTGGAGAAGAAAAAAAAATGAGCCAGTTTTATAGCCAGGTCTATACATATCCTGGCCCCAGACAGATGTAAACTGCTATGATGAGTAGCTCTGCTCTGAAATCTCCCTGAAAGATGGTAGAGAGAAGAGAAATTTTCCAAGTGGGTATAATTTCAAGAGGACTATCTTAATGTTCACTTCACCTGAGGTAAAGGATTAAGTAACTGCCACACATTAGGTACTTGAATATTTTTTAAAATTTTTTATTTATTTATTCATGAGAGATACACAGAGAGAGGCAGAGACACAGGCAGAGGGAGAAGCAGGCTCCATGCAGGGAGCCAGACGTGGGACTCGATCCTGGGTCTCCGGGATCATGCCCTGGGCCCAAGGCAGGCGCTCAACCGCTGAGCCACCCAGGCGTCCCCGTACTTGAATATTTTTAAGTAAATGAATAATGATGGATTAATAACAATTTGTAGGTGGTAGTTAATAGTTTGGTCAGCTGATTAGGGACATTGAAGGAATATGATTGGAGGATTTGTGACAGGAAGAGTCAGAGAGATAATGTGTGTGGGAAAGTTCCCCTAATGGAACTGGTTCAGAGTGTGGGAATAATATATGGGTGATTTTAAAGAATTAGATGGAAGAGATGATCTGCTATATGTGTGTCAGTCTTCTTCTCCAACAAATTAATACTTGTTCAGTGGGCTCATGGTACAATTCTCCCACTGGTGGGAACAAAAGTTATACACTGCTCTGTTACATGAATTTACCCTCATCAAGGCTGATCTGATTTTGTCAAGGACAAAATACAGCAGGGATTTAGACAGTGTTAACTCGTTACAACATTATATCACACTCATTCTATCAGGGGAAAGGCAAAAAGAATTTGGATTTTCTTTCCCTGTACACCATGTTTGCACCATTTGTGCACCGTTGTTGCATTCTACAAGATGATGCTTCTTCCTAAGGAATTCCCTAACTGTGTAAGATGTAGGGCAATGGGCTGAAGCCCCCATGCTGCTGTCCTTATAAAACAAAGAAATGGCCTATTGAATACTTAGATATATCATGAGCTGTGAGACAGTATTTTGTGAGGTTGGGTGTTACTTTACAGGAGGCGGTTTTGCTCTGAAGTAGTAGCTAATATATTATCCTGTTTCTCCACACAACCAGATCATATAAAGTGGGAATGGTGCTTTTCACTATTAACCCTAAAGACCCATTTGCAAAATCTCTTTTTCCCCATCCCTGAGACTCTAGTCTCTGCTGGTTTTAACTTCTAATACTGCCACTGGGAGGATAACAATGGTTACATTGAAATGGGAGCTGATGCAAATATTTGCCTTTGAGGGTTTATCATACCAGTTAGTAAACAAGTAGAAAAGGAGGTTCTACTTGTGGAACAGTTGACATCAGAGGTGGAACAGTTGACATTTGCAACAGTTGACATCCGAAGGAAATAGGACTGCTGTCATTTAACAACAGAGGCAGGAAGAAGTAGGTGACCTCTAAGGAACTCCTAGGATATCTTCTGGCATTGCATGGTCAATGGTAAAAGTCACCATACATAAGCCGGTATAGGTCAACCCATTAGGTAAAGAACTTCACCCAGCCAAGATGCTGGCTGAAAGCAAAGAGCAAATGTAATGCATAATAGAAAAGAAAAATTATAAATAAATTTGAATTATGATTTTCACCACATACACACATATACATACATACATACATTTATAAATACAGATCTTCCTCGACTTAATAAAAATCTTAATAAACCCATAGTAAGTTGAAAATATTGTCATTTGAAAATGTCAATAACACACCTGACCTGGCAAAGATCATAGCTTAGCCTAGCCTACTGTGAGTGTGCTCAAAACACTTCCATTAGACTACAGTTGAGCAAAATTATCTAAAACAAAGCCTATTTTATAATAAAGTGTGGAATATCTCATGTAATTTATTAAATACTGTGCTAAAAGTGAAAAAAGGAATGGTTGTATGGGTATAAGTGTACCGATTGTTTACCCTTGTGTGGCTAACTAGAAACTGCAGCTTGCTGCCACTGCCCACTCTCAGGAGAGAGTATCACACTGCATATCAGTAGCCCAGGAAAAGATCCAAATCCAAAATTCATTATATATAATTTATATATATATATATATGTGTGTGTGTGTGTGTATATGTATATACACACACACACACACACACATTTTCTGTCTGCTTTCTTCACCTCTCTTTTCCTTCCAATTTTACATAAGGCATGTTTATTGGTAGTAATCTAAAATTTAGTCCATAAGTCATGGAATATTGGGATGGATCATAATAGAACCAGAGGACAAAAAAGCAAAAAGACATCATTTAGAGATCTTCAATTTAGAGCTAGACAAAATGTAATACATGAGACTTCGAGTTGATTCCCTTTAAGATGAGGTAAGCATGTTTTGAGTTGTAAAAGGTAAAATTATTGTGTTAGGTGGAAGGAAATTTATTGGCAGTGTGGTATGAAAAGAAGGGTATGTTGATTTTGCCAACTCTAACTGTGGACTATAAGAGACATCTTTTTAATCTTTCTTTCCTTTTCTCAGCTTCTGAGTCCTTCTTTTGAAGAAATTTCCCCTGTAAAGTGATGTCCGATACTTGCTTTCCCACCTTGGCAGCTGGCTCATGAGCATGTGATCTGAGTTCAGCCCATCAGCTGCCTCACTTGGAAGCCAGTAATGCAAAGAGGCAGGGCCTGTGGAGACACTGTGAAGGCTATTGGTGGCAGCAGCGTGCCAGGAGTGTGACTAAAAGCAGCACTACCAACTGGGACATCTGGAGTCCAGAGATGGCAGAGGAGGAGGTGCAAACTGTGGCATCTAATGGGCCGTGGCTGGACTTGCTGGGATGAGTCTGTGCAGGGAGTTGGAGTACAGTCTTGCCTCTTCTTATCTTTCCAGCCTCTATTATTCCCAGACATTTTCTAAGCTCAGTTCTGCAAATGATTCTGTAAGCTACCCTAATATGAAATGTTTTTATTGCAAAATCCAAGCGGAAATGATTTCTGTTGTTTGTAAACTAGAACCCTAGTTAATACAAGGAGGCTAGGCTAGATGCTTTCCCAGCTCTAAAACTACATGACTCTATCAAACTCATATTAAAATACATAAAGTAAGAAAATAACCTAGATCATAAACACGTTCCTTTCACTATTACTATTAACTACTAGTTAATAGTAACTATTAGTTACTATTTAATATCATCTGATAGCTGTGTGTGTGTGTGTGTGTTCCTTACAGGAGTAGTGCCAAGCAAGGAAGGGAAGGGTAAACAAGTGCTTGAAGCTATATTGAATCCATCATAGTGATATTTTGAGGAGGTTACCATTACATTTCTCCCAGCCTGTGGCTTTATACATCCTTCATCCAACCATGCTTGCCAAGTTTCCGGCTGCCTAGCCCTGCATCTTTAGAAAATCTTCCTAGAGTTTATGCCTAATAGGTCAGTGTGTCATTGCCTGAAAGTGCTTAGTAAAACTCCCTTGCTAAGGAGTTGGTGATTAAAAACCTTTGTAACCTAAACAGTGGTTGCCTCTA